>NC_092638.1:5939421-6539421 GCF_039555335.1 Amphiura filiformis
ACCTCTCTCTCTCTTTGTAAAGAAGTAACAGACTCCCAAAGATGAAACTTATTTAAAGGGCAACTTTTGAGTCCAAATTTAGACCCCCATACTCCAACTTTAAATGGCTGCCACAGAAAATCCGAAGAGCTACAGACCTCAAATTTGCAGGTTTTAATATTTTTACAGGTACAATATATGACTAAAATATAAAGCAAATCTGAGGGGGTCAGGTGGGGGACCTCCTTGATATCATATGGACTGACCCAGTAATGACTTTTTCGGTAACCTTACCCGTACCAGTAATTTGGTCCCAGGTATTTGTCCCAAGCCTAGTGTATGTTGTAGATTTATCTTTTTTAAGCGCAGTGATTTGTAGTGTGCTATGCACAGACAAAATGTCTAGACATTGATCCACAAGCCTCAGCACACTTTACAGGTTGTCGCTGACCACTACAGCCCCATATCATACCATAAACCATTAAACAACAACACAGTGACATGCAGTTATGAAGCACACACCTAGACACTCCACATTTGACCTTCGCAGTCAGGATCAGCTCCCTGAGTTGCAATGTGACAATTAGCAGGAATTGCCTTGTCCAGCATAATTTTCAAATTTTCCATGATAGCGCACTAAACCACTGTAAGGGTTCAAACCTGTAACCTCTCGCACCATAGTCAAAGGCCTTATTGATTGAGCTGACTTGACTGCTTAACTAGTATTTGTTGTCGAAAATTTGAACTTCACTTTCCACAGAGTTCATATTGTGAAGTAGCTGAGGTACAAGGGCTAAATCTTTGGAAAATATTTCTTGTGATGACCTCATGTTGATATTGGCTTTAGTAAAAAGATAAAGAAGCTATATTTTTGCTTATAAGCAGGGACAGGCGATTTGTGCGGAACTTTCTTTCCGCGCAATTTAGGGATACATGATTTGCACTGAAAAAAAAAGTTCCGCGCAATTTGCTATTTTTTTCCGCGCAAATCGCCTGTCCCTGCTTATAAGGGTATAACTTTTATGATATTTCATATGAGTCCGCCATTTTTTTTACCATTGATGTTCGCAAGTGACTTTCGACATGAAGGTAAAGAAAATTGGTGCCAGCAGTGATGTTACACTTGAGACTCATTATTTTCTCATGCCATTGGTCAGCGGTTCTAGAAATGGAGGTATGGGACATGAAGAACTAGTTGGACCTTATTGGTGTATACCCACTTGATATTACTTTACATTTCATGCTTGTAAACCTGTCTGTTTGTTGTTATTAGGTGAGTTACATCTGACCCCATTGCAAGGTATAGTACAGCTGAGACCAAGCTTTAGTTACCTAGACAAGGCTGAGAACAGAGGCAACAGGGACAAGCAAGATGCTGAAGGTATGGTATAAGACATAAAAAAATTGTTTGATTGAATTTCACTGACCTAAAGTCCCTGATCAAATACACTATGTTTTCTAAAATCATGCTTGGAAATAAATCAAAGAGTCAATGTCAAACCTCCCCTAAGTCGGCCTAGAACCGATTCAGGACAAGTTGTCCACCACATTTCCAGTATTTAAACCTCCAAAAAGGTAGTTTCTGACACCAATTTCTACTTGACAGAAAGTGGTGTGGCTTTGATGCCATGTGGGAGGCAACATATGTCAGCCTCAAATTTAAAGGCAGTTACATTATAAAAATTATAATAAAAATTATTAACAAAATAAAAAATTAAAAAAATCCTGTTATGTTTGTAAAACACAGTCTGATCAACAGCAAAAATTAAATTGAATAAAGAAGTATGTAGACTATTTTCAAGAATTTATTATAAACCTTCCCATTATTTCAGGGGAATCTTCGCAGAGTGAAGCAGAAGAAGAGGCCAAACCAGTCAAGGTCCAGTTTGTCCGTGCCGAGAGTGACCATGCTAAGGCCAGGAGATTAGCATCATTTCAGTATCATGAACAGAAACTGAATGAAGAGACATGGACTGATGTCATCTTCTGCTCCAAAAATGTGAGTGTTGATTAACTTTTCCAAATTTTGTGTAAATATTTTGTGATGATACTAACAGGGTTATTCATCAGGCAACCTCTTTTAAATGCTAACAGCAGACTTATTGCCCAGGCTATTGGCCCTGGGGTCCATTTCACTAAACTTTTAACCCTTCGTAACTCAAGTAATCGTTCATAACTCAAGTGACTGTTCATAAGTTACGAATACCATTTTACAAGATGTAACTTTACGAAGATTCCTTGTAGTAAATCCATATTACTTATGAAGGGTACTGATCATCATTTTAGTGAAATTTATATTTCTAGATACGTTTTCAAGTAACGATTGATTTTTAGACTTACGAAACTTTGTAAAGTTTAGTGAAATAGACCCAGAGCAGATTATCATATGCATATTATGGACAATATCAATTGCAAATCCAAAATACTTCTGAAATATGCAGATAGGTGTGTATTGAATTATACATCTTCATGCATCCCAAGCAGCCACCCATTATATATAGCGCACATACCCCATCATCCATCACCTGTTGCTGTTTAAGGCCACCCATGCCAGTCCATTACAATTCAACCAGCTCATGGCATTGGCTGAAAAGTTATAGAAAATAAATCTGATCATAGAGGTTCCATAAAAGTTGTGGATTATTTTAATTTTGCTATCAAGTTCTAGACACTAATTTAAATCTGTGATTGTTTTTCAGGACTCTCAGGCACATCTAGAGAGAGATAACCTATTCAGCCAGTCTAACACTAATGAGACGTCACGCTTTGATATACCACCAAAGTAAGTGCTGATGTTTTGCTACTGAATAATGATGTAAACATTAGGCAGAAGTAGGACTACATGTAGAATATCAAAAATGTCATGAATTACAAAGTGAACAATATAAACAGATAATTTAACCATGTAACAATATTAAATGAAGGGAGTAAAGAAAATTTGCTGGCGCAGGATTCAAACTAGCGACCTCCACTGCATCTGCGAATCCAGCGGTCTAACACCAGAGCTATCTAGCCCGATGATGAACGGTGATCCCAATTACTAATATCTTTGCTCTGGTGGTAATCAGAGCTATGAAACCCTGCTGCTGTGTGTCCAAGCCAGGAAGTGACATCAGAGGCAGAGAGTATCAGAATTACACATTGAAGGAACTGATATGATATCCATTTTTGATAAAGCTCTTCTCAATATACCTTTTAACTTCTCTTCTATTGTCATCGGTTGATTTTAATCTATAGTTTTGACTTGCATTTCATCATTTTAGTTCCCTGCCAAAAAATGGAAACTGATTAGGCCTTACTAGTAATTATGCCACATAATTGTCCTGCTTCATGTTCTAAATCTGGACTCTACAGTATAATATTTATTGTGTATATTTATTTTTTCGTGAAGGGAATACTTATCAATGCTGGTTCCTGAATCCAGTGAAGGAGTGAACACCAAACCACAGATGCCTAGTAATGTGTTATCAATCAGTCAGCTCAAATCTATGAGTATTACTGACCAGGTCTTAGCTCTACTGAAAAATGGTAAGTATCTGTATGTATGTGGCAGTTACCAGTGGCGGGAGGGCTGGTGCCCCCAGCTCATCTGGTCTGTTGGTACATCGAGGGGCGTCGGTACATCACGGCCATGAGGGAGAATGGAGGGAGAAGGAAGAAGAGAGAGGAAGGGGGAGGAGAGGAGCGAGAGAAAGGAGAGGGAGAAAAGAGGGCCTATTGACATACACTCCGTCTGCTGTCACTCAAATGTTGAGTGCCCCCCGAGATCAAGAGAAGATGTGCAGTTCTCATAGAAAAAAGTGGGATTTAGAATGACTTAGAATGGCTAACGTGGCAAGCAAGTCCGGGGACGGGGGGCACTCAACTTTTGAAGTGAGGGTATGTGCCCCCTTTTTGAAGTCAACTATATACCCGATGACCCACTCATAACCGACAAATCCACCCCAATATTTTGCTGGGGGATGGTCCATACAATCATTCCCCCAAATGTTGACGCCTGTATGTGGGTTTCTGACCAAATTAACCTCATATTTGGCCATTTTAGCCCAAAAGTGCCATTTTTTGCGCGCTTCGCGCAAATTTGTTCAGCTTTTGCGCCATATTTCACCAGTTGAACTTAAATGATAGCAAAATTTGTTGTGTGCTTCTCGTGTATTTGTACCATAATCTTTTTCTGTCGCCAAAATATTGATATAATACAACGTAAAAGCGTGTTGAAATTATGGAAAAAATCTGTATTCAGCAACCCCCTCTTTTTAGATTCCTGATCACAAAAAATTGGGTCAACGATTCCCAACTGCTGTCGCCAAAAAAGTATTTTTGTTGGTACATCTACGAAGTTCCAAAATCCTGGCTATGCCGCTGGCAGTGACGTCAGTGCGCATTTCATTGCGTGCAGCTCCAAATCACTGGCATTCGCTCAAAGTGCTGGCCACACTTGAAGATGCCGCATAGATGGGTGCGCAAAACTGCTGCCTCACTGCGTTGATGTCACTGTCACATCAGCGTGAAAAATGGTATAAATATGTTATCAATGAGTCAGGTTTGTAAACAACACTAGTTGACATGTGAATGATCAGGTTCATGGAAAAACAATCCAGAGTTTACACTTTTTGCCTCTGGACAAGTAAATTTAGTTCACATTTAATTATGGTTTATGTTTATGCATTTATGTTTTCTTAGATTAAAAAATAAACCTTATGCACTACTTTATAGCATTTATATTGTATTAATGTCATTTTGTTTCTTTGACAGCCAAAGTACTTCGTTTTATGCAACTCCAAACTATCCTGCCAGGCAACCCTGATCCGACAGCCATGTTGAGGGCGCTACAGCAAGGAGCTATGCTGGTCCAGGGGTCTTGGGTTGTCAAAAGGTAGACTTCTTTGTCTATTTAGAGTATGAAAATGATTGTAAAATGATCTGCACATGATCTTTCAGGATGTCTATGTAGGTCAGGACAAGTCTTCAAGGTTTCCGCCTCCCATGCTTAGATATCCAATGAACCATTTGATTCTTCTTAAACTGGACATATGTTAAACCTTGCACATACAGAAGTTGCAATTTTTGATACTGACTAAATTTGCTTTGAGTCAAATTCAGTGCCAATTAGTGTGTAAACAGGCACGGTGTGCTTCAAAAGTTGTGGTCCAGTTTCAGTTCTACTCAATCTTCTTTATAGATTAGGGGGTGTAGATTTCAAAAGAGGTTACCTGTTCAGGTAAAATTGAAATTTGAATTTTGCACTCCTTGTGTGGAAGATTCTTGTGGACAGGGTGATATAGCCGAATGTTCTGCATAGTTTGTTCTAATTGTGATTTAAATGTAGTGCTCTTTTATTTCCATTGATTTTCAATCTCTTTCACAGTGAAGTATTGTATCCGAAAGATACATGTAGCCCAGTCAGTGGTGTACCAGCAGAGATTCTGTGTCGAGGCAGAGACTATGTGGTAAGTATGTCAATAAATATAATTCTGAATATTGTATGTTTTTCTTATGCTTATTTCTTGTAATATTGTATTTTAATAACTTTTATGTGTAATAATAGTAAATAATTTTTGGATGTTTTAAGATTGTAAAAAGTAACGCAATTTGGCTATTTGCCACGATGTTATTTTGAATAAATATGATATGAAATGAAATGAAATGAAAGCTCCTGGAATTGTATTTAATGTGCACTTTGTTTGCTACTTGTGCTATATTTTCATAGTTTGTGCATTATATTTAGGGATTCAATCATGTTACTCAGTGGTTCAGCAGAAATTACCAGTAATGCACCCATGTGTCTGCATGTTTTTACCTTAGAGCAGGTGTCCTAGGTGATATGGATGCTGTCCTACTTCTATTGATATTGGAAACGCACAGCTTTTATGGCTCTGAGTGGTATAAAAATATGTGGATGTGTTGGGTGCAGTGTCTGATGAACTACAGTATAACATGATTGAATCCCTTTCAAAAACTGAAACAATCTAAAGATTATCAACAATGAAAATAAGCTAAAGATTAGCTAATTCACATGATTATTTCATGAGGACTGCAATCTTATGGCTTGTATCACCCTTCAGCCTTGCATTTGGTAATTATTGTGTTTGTGTGTTTGTTTGTTGCAGATGTGGAGGTTTACCCAAAGTAGATGCATTGTAAGAAAAGAAGTAGCTTCCATAACCAAGGTAAGAATGCCAGATAATGATATCGAGGATGCTATGTTCTACAGGCCTGACAGACCCAGAATTTGTGTTTTGGAGGTTTTGCTAAAATCTTGTAAAATCATCTGTTTTGTTTTTGGCCAAAATTTATTATGTTTGAAAAACATATTCAGATTTTCGTTGCCTTATCCTTTTATAAATCATACCAATGACTGTAAGGCAAAAGAAAACGATCTTTAAAATGTGCCATGTTAACTATTCGAACTATGTTTTTGTTTTTTTGTTTTTCATTTTTATTCCTGACAAAATTGAAGCTTTTAAGCATCATAAAACAGCTGTGAAGTAAGTGCATTTTAATTTCTGAAACATGAAAATTCTATTGCAAGCTCGTATTATAGTCTCTATCAAACTGTCATTGGATATTAGCATTTAGATATGTGTAATATGTACCTGCAATGGAAGTTAAGTGGTATAAAATGAGACTACATTTACTGCTTCATATTTTCAACAGCAGATGATCTTTGAGACAAAGGATTAATTTTTTGGCAGACCACATGACAGAGCTTTTTATTAGGCACTCTTCCTCTGATAACCATTTTCACTTCTCATATCAGTTGCCCTCAGAGGACATGAAGGAAATCTTGGAGCAGATGGCTCGAACTAAAGTAAACCAAGGATGGGAATTTGCTATAGAATATGACAAAGAGTTTGTGGACCAACACTCAGAGGTAGTACAAAGACAACAGATGATATGGGATGCTAAATACCAACAGTAAGTAACAAGGTTTAGGTATTCACCCATTGCACGGTTCCGCCATATGCAAGGACAGCCTAGATCTGGCAGCATGGATGAATGGAAACTGAACCAGTCATATAACTTTGTGTAAAGTTACGTAATACTTCCTTTCATGTTCAAGTTCAAGTAGTATACTTCTCAACGCCTTATATTAGGGCCAAGCGAGAAGGAAAAATGGTGTGCTCTGCGTGAAGCGATGACAATGCTATGTTGAGTGTAGAGTATTGTAGTGATTTGTGACTTCTTTCTTGGAATTGCTTAGTTGACTCAATGATTTCGATTTCAGTGGGGAGTTGATTCCAGTCCTTTATTGTTTTTTGAAAGTAGGAATGTATCCAGCAGTCTTTGGTTCCGGTTGGTCGTTGATAAGCCTTGCTGTGATGATGTTTGGTACGGCGGTTAATGTCTATTGCCAGTTCGAGGCTCTCCCCGCATATGGTAGTCTTTGTCAAAGACTACTCGCGAATTAGGGAGCCACAAGCCACGGGTCACAAATGGTCACGATGGTTTCCAAGAGTGTGTGGTTCTCAGTAGTTTATCTCCCTATGGATAGGTACACAGTCTGTGGTACAGACTACGCATATGGCAGAACCATGCATTAGGCAAATATACTTGTATCATACCAAGCAAGTCGCAACAAGTGTTTTGGGGTCTATACATCCGTCGCTGGATGTGAAAAGTGATTGCAGAAGTCATAAGCATCAAATCACAACCAGTTGACTTCTAGGCAATTTTCTAGTGATAGTAGTGTAGAAGCAACAGATGACAGAACCATCCTATGTTTCATTTTAAGTTGCCACCAGTGAGTTTATGCAGTTGCATTGCCAGCATGCAGACAAACTACCCTTCTACACGTACATATATCATGACGTATATACGCTCCGCAGGATTAGGCGCACATAATTTGAAACTGTCACCCAAAAATACATATATGGTGTTACTTAGATGAGACATAGTATATCTAATCCAAATTATTTCGAAAATATATAATGACAATTTTAATGATGTTTTCTTCAATTTTATACATAATTTAAGTTTTATTATATAATCTTCAGACTCTCCAAAGTACTCAAAGTGCCTAAAGGTGAAGGAGAAAAGAGGACAAGAAAGGACTCCGCAGCTGCAGGTAGGTTGAGTGATTTTTATTTGATAAAAAGTTAAAGGATAACTCCGGCAATCACAACAGTATGCCTTATATGTAAGAAAAATTAATTATTGAGCACGAATCACATGTTTTTATTTAAAACAAACTATCAACACACGATATTCACAAGCGCCGAAATTGTCGAGTGCAATGATGCCCCGGTATTACAATGAAGGTTGACGACAATTGAACACAAATTACTATTATGTCATTGCACTTAGACAATTTTGGCGGGGGGAATTCTTAGTATTGCGTGTTGAGAGCCGGCTGTATTTATTAGTTTTTATGGTCAATATGAGTTTGTTTTAAATAAAACCATGTGATTCGTACTTGATAATAATTTTTCTAAAATATAAGGCATAATGTTATGATTGCCGGAGACTCCCTTTAACATTTAATTAGGGATTATGTTACACCGTTGTTCATCACCATTTAACATTCTTAGTCAGTGGGAGTGGTCTAGTTCAGTAGACACATTTTGATTGGACAATCGCAAGATTTGGTGCCGTTTATCAGGCCGTGACGCGACCCACGTCATCATGCGTCTTGATAATGCCTTACACGCTTGTAGAGGTGCTTGGCGTATGTATCGCGCTGTATCGCGAGACTAGTGCGGAATACGCGACGCGCTAGCAGTCACGCGCAACAGAATACGTGAAGTTGTAAACAAGTTTCGTTCATTTTATAATGAGGGAATTTTTATGACGGTAACTTAGTTTTTGCTTTAAAAAATTGTTTACAGTTATTAAAATAATATTTAACTGACTAAGAATGAGAATAAGCGATAGTAATTTTTTATTTTGCCTATCCTCTACCTATGATAGGCGACAGGCAGGTCAATATTTTTATCGTAGTGGATACCGGCTGCGCCGGCATCCACTACTCAAAATATTGGACCTGCCTGTCGCCTATCACATGATAGAGGATAGGCAAAATAAAATTCCTATCATTTATTCTCTAAATGATGCATCCCCATCGTCTGCTCCGGCAGATAAAGCTGCTCTCACGAAGTAAACCAGATGCGCCAGACTTTTAACAATGAAAACAGGCTAAAGACCCTCTAATTCACATGGTTATTTTATGAAGAATATTAGTTAGTCATTACCACTCAACCTGACAAGAAGATTGGTGATTTCTCTGTTGATATCAGCGATAAAACTACAACAAAAAAATGTTTAGCTGAATTCTTGTAAACGTATTGGCATATACACACATAAAGTGCCATAAAATGTGTATTACATTGCGTATTTCAAAAAATCAAAATTATTTGATATCAGAAGGACATTCTTCAGTATTCAGAATGCAATTTGATATGTCTGATGTGCTCTAATGTCCCACAATAAATAGTGTTCAAGCGTTCATACTCCATCCCAACTGATTTTGTTACGAGTCGTACTTGACTCAAGGCCAAAATCACCTTTACCGAACTCACACGAATGCACAACACAAATACACTGTTCGTTTAAGCTAACAAAATCTAAGTCTTTAATTGAAAGCAAGTTTCGTTTGGTACAATATAATGACTACAAATGCACATATACATTAATCAAATATAATCACTCTTTATCTATTTTGTACTTAGCCAGCATTCTTCTTCTTGGTGATCATAAAGTTCTTGTAATGTTCTGGACGACTGATGTAATATATCCCTATTCACTTGTCCTGCGACAATCAGCGAAGTCCTTTGTACACTTGCATTGATAACTCCTTGCGTATAAAATCCTTACACTAAAATGTTGTTCTCCAAACACGTTTACAACTCCTTCATGCAATTCTCCTATACTAAACTCCTTGCGCCGTCCTCCTATGCTAAACTCCTTGCGCCGTTCTCCTATGCTAAACTCCTTGCGCCGTCCTCCTATGCTAAACTCCTTGCGCCGTTCTCCTATGCTAAACTCCTTGCGCAGTTCTCCAAATTTAACTCCTTGCGCTGCTTTCTCCAAACTTGGTGCTATTTCCACCTTTCACACAATATCTTCAGGAAGCAGGACTGCGATGCAGTTGTCCCCACTTATTTTGACAGTTGCGTTGAATCAAAATACCAGACTTCAGCAAGTCGACAGAAGAATATATTTCCTTTCTTGGAAGAATAACGTTCTTTGACGTATTCTAGATCTTCTCCGACAACACTGGTAAATAGTAGTACTTTGACTACATAAAATATTTCTGGTTTGTAATTTCCTTTCTTTCAAGGAATTGGACTGTAAGCATAGCCCAGATCAACACTATCAACTGTGACAATAATTGTGTTTACATTTCTTATATATCAAGCATGGGAAAAACCCCATTCTATTATGGCCCATTTACTACCTTCACATTATGCTCAATCTGGGAAATTCCAAAGTCTTAATTATTACATTAACCTTTCACATGACATCACTTCCTGAGGGGAAATCCCATTACATCACTTCCTGAGGGGAATCCCATATACTTGGTACTTGGTGGTTGTCCTCTCTAGTACTCCGCAAGGAAGTCTGACGAAGAGGCCCTGGATGAGTGGCGCTAAATCTTGCTTCTAAATTGGTTGTGGTTGGGGCGCTAATAACTTCCTGCGATAATTTGTTCCACTTTCTCACTGTTCTTGGCAAAAATGACTGAATGTAAATGTTGGTTTTGCTGTTATTTCATTGAACTGTGTGTTGTTACTTCTGCGTGATCTGATCCTGTCGTGTTGGATGCCATCCGGTTTAATATGAACAATGTTGTTGATGATTTTATAGAAATAAGTGAGTTGGTTTGATTCCTCCTGTCTTCAAGGGGACGTCCATCCCAGGTCAAATAACATTTTGGAGACACTACTCTTCCTCTTGAAGTCTCCGCAAACAAAGCGGGCAGCTCGTCGCTGGACTCTTTCCAGAGGCGAAGTGTTCTTAGAAGTATATGGGTTCCATGCAACACTCCCATACTCAAGGTGAGGTCTCACCAGTGTTGAGTATAATTTCTCTTTGACTGTTTTTGATGCTGGGTAGAAGTTACGCATAATGAAATTGAGGATGCGTGTAGCTTTGAAGGCTGCATGTTCAGTCTGGCGATTCCAGCTCAAATTATTCTGGATGATGATACCAAGATATGTGATTTCAGATTTCTCTTCCAAGTTGACACCTTGCATGGTGTAGTTCGTCTTCCCTGGGTTTCTCTTTCTGGAGATTCTCATGATGTTACATTTACTGGGATTAAATTTCATCCCCAGGTATCTGCCCAGTCTGCGAGGGTGTCCAGATCTTGTTGGAGAAGAGATTCGTCGGCTGACGTCTGGATTTTCGGTATAATAAGCAATCGTCCATGAAAAGCCGGGTTGTTCCACCGACTGCAGCATTTATGTCATTAATGAAAAGCAGGAACAAGTGCGGGCCAAGAACTGTCCCTGTGGGACGCCGCTCTCCACCTTATGCCACTCGGATGTTTCACCATTGACGCACGACTCTTTGCAGTCTGTCCGACAGGAATGATTTGACCCACTTCTGCACGCTTCCCTAATGCCATAGTGACCAAGTTTATGGATTAAACTTTGGTGCGGTACCACGTCGAATGCTTTGGAAAAGTCCAACACCGCGATATCTGTAGTAATCTGGCTGTCAAAGTTGCTGGTGAAGTCTTGCATGGTCATGATGAGCTGTGATTCACACGATAAACCCTTGCGAAACGCGTGTTGATTTCCGTTCAGGATTTGGTGTTTCTCCAGGTGTTTCATAAGCTGACTATCAATAATATGCTCTAACAGTTTACAGCTCACTGGCGTCAGTGAGACGGGCCTATAATTTGCTGGGTCAGTTCTGGAGCCTTTATTAAAAATGGGGGTCACATTCGCCTTCTTCCAATCAGTAGGCAAAGTCCCTGTGTCCAAGGATTGCTGGAAGATGACTGCAAGCATAGGAGCAATGGCATCGGCCGCTAGTTGGAGTGCTTTATTTGCAATTGCGTCAGGTCCGGCAGCCTTACTTGTTTTTAGTTCTTTCAAAAGTTTGGCAACACCATCAACAGATACTGTGATATTTGGCATATCTGGATACGGACTTGGAGGTAATTCAGGTTTTGAATCAGCCACGCTTTCTTTTGTAAAGACACTACTAAACTGGTCAGCCAAAGTCTCAGCTTTCCCTTTATCAGAGGTGATATTTGTATCCTGAACTTTGAGCACTTGAACACCTGAACTGTCCTTGCGGCTGGAGTTTATAAACCGCCAGAATTGCCGCGGGTTCTCAGAAGATGTCATTTCCTGGAGATGAGATCTTTTAGCTCATGAATCTCTTTATTAACCTTCTTCTGCAGAGTTTTGAAGTTATCCCAATCTGATGGCAGTCCACTTTTCACTGCTTTAACATAGCTTCTTTCTTTCTTTCTGCACTGGCGAACAAGGTCTGTTGAGAGCCACGAAGGTCTTGGTTTTCCCCGAGCAATTTTCTGAGGCACTGTTTTGTTGATAATGTTCGTTAACCCATCCTTGAAGAAATTCCAGTTCTCTTCAATTGGCTTGGACTTAGGCGAAGATCGCATAAACTGAGTCTGAAGCTTGGACACAGATTCAATAAAAGTCGCTTCCTCAACGTCTTTCCATCTGAAAATAGTTCTGGGCGCTTTCGTCACTCTAGGAGCTCTGATGTTGATGTCTGCTAACACAGCTATGTGGTCGCTAATTCCAGAACTAGGTCTTGTGTTTTTAATCAAAGACGGACGAGTTGTGAAAAGAAGGTCCAATATGTTCTCTGTTCCAGAAACTGGGTCTTTTCTTGTAGGAAAATCAACTCTCTGGTCGAGGTTATAGTCATTTGCAATGTCTAAAATCTTACTTTGAAGACCATTCACAGGGAAAGTAGTATCATCCACTTTCCAAAGCATACCTGGTATGTTGAAATCACCACCTAACACTATGAAAGGTACATTCACACTGCTCTGTAATTTGTGTAAACTCTCTTCAAGACCATTCAAGGTTTCGGGTTTATATGAATCAGTTGATCTATAGTATGCTCCGATGAATATGTCATCATCCTTGGACTTGAGGACAGCTGACACCACAGTATCTCGCAGCCATCAACTTCCAGATCTTTACGTTCAAGGGATGTAATATTGTCTCTAACCGCTACAAAAACACCACCACCTCTGGAGTTCCTATCTCTCACGGTAGACCGTGAAGTTGGGGGAATACTTCAGATGACTGTACAGAATCATTCAACCACGACTCCGATCCTATGATGACATCGGGATTTTCGAGGTCAACAAAAGCATGCAACAATGCAGTTTTCCACTGATACTACGGCAGTTTATAATGCCCACCTTGATACCATTGTGCTGGATGGTTTTAGTCTTTTATTTCTCTGATTAGGTTTTATTTTTGGTTTAAAGTTGGTTTTATCTCGGGTTGAAGAACGGTTAATCGTCTCTGATGAACCACGATCGGTGCTAGGAAACTTTGGCACAAACGTAGGTTTCCTGTACCCAGCACCATTAACATTCTCCTTACCAAGGGGGCTAGAGGTAACCCCTGGATTAAATGTTTCTCTGTTTACTTCATCTGTCAAACTATCAAAGGAGTTATGCACATCAATCTGATCAATTGAAAAAAGTGAGCTAGCAAAGTTCAAAACCTCACACGATGGGCAAATCCAATTGAAGTTTTTCATGGAAATGAAAGTTTCATAACTAGTGTCTGTAACCCCTGAACATTTGTTATGAATCCAGTTTTTACAAGAGTCACACTCAAGAGCAGCATCATTGTTTTTAACAGCGTATTGACAAAGCCCACAAGGAAACTTTGGCTTTCTCCCCTTCTTTACCGGTCCCGGATTTGTTTCTATGTCCCCTGCAGCAACAAGCAAACTAACACCTGCATGCAAATTGTACTGAACGCCTTTACCGGTTTTCTTTCTGTGGATTTTGTAGAGATAATATCGTACTGACATAAACATTGTACAAGTTCTGTTTTACAATGAAAGTTATGTTGCCGTTAGTCGGCTGGGAAAAATATGGGCGTGGCGGCTTGAAATTATCAAAGTTCTGGTCGGAAAAATTTGACGAAGAAAAGTGAGAAAATGGATATCTCCTACCATATGTAATCCAGTCTTCATTTGCAGTTGAAAGATACCTCTCCGTCGAAAAATGTAAACCACCGAGTACCATAGCCAACAGGATGAAGTAAAATTGCGATGATGTCCCGGCGGTATTGCGTAATCCAGATTTCAACATGGTGAATTCCAATAGCTTCCAATTTCAATGGCGACACTGATTAAAAAGTTCAAATTTTGTGCTTGCGAATCGCTAAAAAACACCAAAACGTGCTTCAACTACTAAAGGAAATGTCCAATTTAATACATATATCAAAATTAACTAAGGATGTGCGCGTTAAAAAGATGATTTTTGAAGATTAAAATTCTAAAGGTGCAGAGTAAAAATTTTTGCCACTCTCCAAGGTTAGGGCGCCCTCCTTGCTAATCGGCACTTTTCGAAGGGGGGAATCCCATATATGATGTCATCTCTTTACAATCTGAAGGGGGTTTCCAAATATTCCAAATTAGATATGATTCAACTTGTTTTGCTCAATTTGAGAGGGGAATTCCCCTAAAATGTCATCACTCATGTAACTTTGTAAACAAAGATAAATCATCAAATTAAATTACTCAGGGCACATCACAATATCAAATAATTTTGAATATTTGAAATTTGCGATTGAATACAAATTTTATGACAAATTATTAGAAAATGATATTTTTGACATTTAACAATCCTCAAAGTAAAGTTTATCAATCTAATGATATGCACTAAAAGTTGAAAATTGATACATGTCTGGTTCACTAATCTATTTCCCCAATTCATTTAATTGACTTGTCATTATTTTTAATTACCTACAGCTCCATGAAAGTACACACTAGGATCATTAATGCCATTAAGTTTATAGTATTGATTGATGGTATTGATATGCAATCAACGAATACAAACTCTGCAAAAATACATAAAATGCACACAGGTGCCTACAATTGCACGAAATTAATTTCTGTAAAATGTAATAATAATAATAAAAAATCCTTTTGATTTACTTAACCATTTAATTGAGTTATCATTTTTGATAACTCCATAAAAGTACATAGAACCTCTATTAAATGTTGAATGAAATGCACATGTGTCCCTACCATCTCTTAACCTGTCGCACAGTAGCGTAAAGTTCTCAAAATGTGATAAGATTTCTGCAACTTAAGTTATGCAAAGGTGCATAAGTTGTCAGCAAATTGCACAAAAAAGTTGCATACAAATTTCATTACAAAAGACTAAACACACTCTTGAACTACATGTCTATAGTGCTCAACTTAAAACATTAAGACGTTAAGTCTATAAACAGGGTGTTTATTTTATAACCAGATTGAACTTTTAGGATTTAAAACACATGATATATTCAGTGGCCTTGTGTGAAAAAACTAAGTAATTAGTACCGGTACTTACCGTTCTGTTGTTATGACACAGCGATACCCAATTTTAATCCTTGTCCACGAGACATAAATTTTGAATGTCAGCACACTCTTTGTAAAGTAGATTTGGAACAACTGCCATTTTCTTAACCTCATTAGCACTGAAGTAGAATGGAGCATCCAAAGTTTTATTGTCCCTTGTCTTGTATAAGCAGAGGACACATTACTTTTATTTGTTGTTATTTTCATATTAATTACCCTTACATTCAAAATGTTCGTTCTCTATAAAAGAAACATACAAATTTATGGGCAGGTTTTTCAAATGTCGAAAGGAATGTGTGCAAATTTAAGTGGTGTGAATTACAAAATATTACAAAATATCCAGTATAAGTTGGACACATTGAAGGGAATTGAAAAATGGAGTTGGAGTTGGGTGAGGTATCAAGGACTTAAGTAATATTAGAAAGTTAGTTTGAAATTTAAAAAAAATTAATTGAAAGAACGCAAAAATCAACCTTGATTTATAAGTTAAACCCTTTTTTTCGCATTGTGTGCTCTCATTCAAATTACATGGTGCCTCGTGGACAAAGACTTTAAATGGGTATCACCGTAAAAAGACTCGTAAAAGTTAGAGGGTTCACAAAAGGTGAATATTGAGTGTGGCATTTATAAAAAGTTTCAATAATGGGAAAGTTCTATTTGGTTCTTACATGAATATTGATTCGTTGACCTATTGAACTTTTTTTACTCACCCTGTATAGGGCCTGTAGTTTAATACTCAAATGATTTGAAGTGCTCATTAATATTAAGTGTCTATGTGTCTATTTTAGCGTTGAACATGTTTAAAGTGTTCAATTCGGTATTTACCTCTATACCTTTACCTTGTAAGCACCTAGAGGAGTGGGACACCCTGTATATTTTACACATTTAAAAATATGACATATCTATTGCAGATAGGGCCTTTTCGCACTAATCATTTTCCTATTTGCCCTTACAGCTGAAGTCAGTCCTGGCCAGGAACGCACCCGACACCGAAGTCGCTCCAAATCACTATCCAAGGACAAATCTCCCGTGAAGCAAGCACAGCTTGTGAACAATACACACATGAATGTCCAGGGCAAAGAATTATCTTTCAACCATGGTGAATCAACGTCTTCAGGATCAATAGCAGACAATGCATTACCAGGTAGCTCTGGTGTGCGAATCAAGTCAGAACCTCCAGATGTGAGGATTAAAAAAGAACCTGTTGATAAACCTGTTCCTATGGAAACGGGTGAGGAACAAAATTCAAGATTAGCAGCTAATGCCCATATTACCAATGGGCCGTCACACACACAAACTAGCAGTATGGATTCTACTAATAATGATTTACTTGAGGCGGTGAGAACGTTTTTGAGAGATAAATTTCAGGCTAATTGTGTACTGAGTATATCTGAACTACGTAAGATGCTTTTGTTTCGGGTGTCTGAGAGTCGGCCTGATGATGTTTTAAACACAGGTGTGTCGGATCGTGTGATGGAGGAATGTGCAATCCAAAGTGGTGCCACAGCTCTGCCTATACCTGTAAGTAATAAACAAATGAGACACAATCAAGGGAAATGAGTCCGATGTCGCTAATATTGATTTTGAGATATTGGCAAAGAAAGTGTTAAAATTCTTTTGTTTTATATTGTTTTCAGCGATTGATAAATTGGCGTAACTTCAGAAAGAAAAGTCGTATCAACATGGGGTTTTCAGTTTCTGAAATCTCTAAATATCCTCTTTAGAAGCATGTGTAAACCTCATTTTCGACCAGGGCCGACATGTGACTCATTCCCCTTGATCATGTCACAAATGAGAGTGGTAGGTCAATGTTTCAAATAATTTTAAGAACATTGAGGATCATCTGAACATTAAGGCTTCATTATTCATAAGTCTTTTTAAAAAGAAAAGTTTAGGAGTGGATAATCATACATAGTGGTAGCTAAAATGATGAGCGAAAAATAGTGTAGTGTTGAATTTAATCTCTTTCATTGATGGAAAAGTTGTTTGATGAAATTACAGTTATTGGTAGCCTATTTTGCTTTACACACTTGATCCAATTTACAAAGTCAGACGTTGATCCATTCTGTCGCAATGGCTCATGTAAGAAAAGATGTTGTTTTAAAAGTTGCAGTGGGTCCATAAAACTCTCACAAAACATGCAGAATGTTAAGTGTAGAATAATCTGCATGCTCTGTTAAAGTAGAATGGACAAAAGTACAATTTTCAAAACTGCTTTTTTTTCTTAAAATGAACCA
The DNA here is from genome assembly GCF_039555335.1 of Amphiura filiformis. Lineage (NCBI taxonomy): Eukaryota > Metazoa > Echinodermata > Ophiuroidea > Amphilepidida > Amphiuridae > Amphiura > Amphiura filiformis. The sequence goes on from NC_092638.1 coordinate 5,957,160, forward strand.
TTTTGACAGAATGAAACAGTGTGTGACATTATAAATTGGAAATAGCAATATTCTTAGAGATTTTATTGTTTTTTGCTCCTTATAATTTAGATTTGGAGACTTTTACTTCTGAATATATGTGCATTTGGGCATCTCATTATCAGAATCCCTTAGTGGTGTTTTCTGCTTATTATGGGAATGGGTCTCCCTCTCTGTGCTGATCAAATTGTATGGGCCAAACTCAATGAACACATCACAATGTTTAGCGTTTAAAGATTATAATATTGCACTGGTCCACATTTGTGACCTGCTACCACGAAATGAGCATGAAGTCAGAATATGGTAGTTTTGAGACACTCTGGCTGCATTGTTTGCCGCGTACTTGTACAAGCCAGTACTATATCCTTCGTGAATGACCCATTGTGCCCCCATTCACAAAGGACATACAGATATACTATTGGCTTGAACAGATGTGTGTGAAACAAAAACATCAAATGCAGCACCCAGAATGTCTCAAAACTACCAACTTGCGACTTTACATTTATTTTGTGGGAGCAGGTCACATATGTGCCACTTTCTGAGACTTCAGACTTGCAAATCAATTATGGGTAAATAGCAGGGGATGGTTTAGGTTGTAGTCGTTATTAATTGAGTCTGTCTTGATGACTTTGGAATCAAAAGTTAATAGACAGGGGGCCTTCTGAATTGTGTTTTAGCTGGCTGCATTAATTTTCAAGTGCTTTTAGCAGAGGGTCCACCTTAATTCTAACAGTGGACATATGGATTCCTGAGATACAAATTGTGAAATGCAACTCAGGTTCTGCAAAATCAATTTAGTGACAATTGAAACCTAATGGCTGATGTAATAATTTTCAAATGACAATGTTTTTGATTTTTGTTTTCAGTGGCCTGTAAATCATAGCGTAGACGTAGACAGAAGGATATATGTAAGCTGGCAGTGTGGAGATGCCAGTGATAAGGTGAGTCAATTAATACATACACACACTTCAGCTTCTGGAAGTGAAATCAAAATTGACTTCAAAACCACTTTAGACGAGATTACTTATACTTCAAGAAATGCCAAAATATTACATTGCACTTTGTTTCATCTTGAGTTTGGTAGTGACGTCAGTGCTTTTACGCAGTTGCATAGCTAGGGCTTGTGGCACCCAGGGCTAAGGATACATAATCACCCCCGATTCTTGAAACAATTGCACGATTTGCACAAATAGGGCCTACCACTAATTAATTATGGTTATAATGAAGTTGAATATCGGTCTTAAATTGATCTTTCAAATGATATTGTGCTGAAATGTGTGAGAAGCGCGCAAATTTTTTTACTTTCATCGCTTGGAGGGGCGCAGAATCGATGCTGAATTGGTCGATTTGGTGCCCCCTAAGGGTGGCGCCCAGGGCACCTGCCCCCCCCCTCCATTGCTATGCCAGTATTGCACAGTTGTGTCATAAGCCTGCCAACAAATTGCCCTTGTACATGTGTGTTTACACTCTGCAAGATTAGGTTGGTCCTTGCAATTCGATACTGTGACCAGCGAAATACACACATACATCACTATCATACTCGAGGTGAAGCGAGACCTATAACTTACAATGCTTATACCAGGGGTATGATTCTTCAGGATTTGTCCTGATTTCAGGAATTTTTGTGGCCAAAATTTGCACAATTTTATTAATTTTCAGCCCGTTTTGGGGTATTTATCCCAATTTCATGCTGTTTTACAGGATTTCTACTATTTTCAGGATATTTCACAAGCTTTGAATCACACTCCTATACCTATTTTTGAATTCCTACACAGTATCGCAAAGTTATTATGGACATGTACCAGGACAAGTTCAAGTACAGGCGTAACCAATTTACAGAACAATTCCGTACATTAGTGGGATCTGAACCCTCGACAAAAGCTGAGTGTGATAGAATAATCAAGGTAGGTTGTACACATTGAAATCAAATTTTTAATTTATGCAGATGTAATTCTTTTCAGATTTCCAGAAATAGGGGCTGTAAAAAAATGCAAAGTGCGAAAAAGTAATATATTTTGTTTTATGTTTCTTTGATGATGACATTTTCAAAGAAAGCAAACTATTTTAGAGTTTTTCAAAGAAATCAAAGTATTTCAGACATTTTCAAAGACAGCAAAGACTTTGAAAAATCCTCCTAATGGACTTACTGACAGCTCCTTAAATGGGAGCTGTTCAGATATTTTCAGGTGAAGCTATTGTTATGATTACAGACCTAAACATAGTGTGCATATATTTTTGGACTTTTTTACTTAAAGTCCTTTTAGGGGCTGTGCTCTGTTTAATAACCTCTCTACCATAGCCTGTTACCCGGACGAGCCCCCATAATTGCCAAATGTTGTATGCAAGAGCTCTGCCACCTTTCCAAGAGCCAGGTGGATTTTCAGAAAATGTCTCTGTTGCCCACTTATATACATGCAGAGACTGAGGAATATCAATCATCACATGGTGCAATGGTCAATTTAGTGCATTGATTTTGTTTTTGCAGCAAAGAATATTATGAACGAAATCCCAATCATATTTTAGTCTTATTGTACAAGAGGGTGCTTATAAGATTCAGAAATGCATGCCACTTTGCTGGTTTTAGCTTGAATACAGGTTATAAACTCCAAATTTCTATACTTGTATTAATTTCCAGTCAGTTTGGGGACTTTTTACCCCAAATTTACACAATATTTTAGGATTCTTTCACAAATTTCATGCTTTTTGAGTACATAGTACCAAGTGATATACAGCAACTGAAAGGAGTACCCATTATATTTTGCGGTACCATAAAGGAAATGCATGTGCCATTGACAATGTACACAAAATCCCTCATTCCAACTTGCAATTATGGAATAAGGCAAGCTTAGACCTTTGTTTGAAAAAATATGCCCCTAAAGTATTATGAAAATATCCATAGGTATCAATATTTGAACAGGTTCTATTAATTTATGTATACAGAAATCATGAATGATAGAAAATTAACGGGTGCAATTTTCCTGGATCTCAAGAAGGCTTTTGATACCATCAACCATAGTCTTTTAATTAACAAATTAAAGCAATGTGGTATTTCTGGCTCATGTCTAAAGTGGTTTATATCTTATCTCAGTAATAGGTCTCAAGCTGTTAACATTTCCTCTATTATGTCTGACTTTAAAGATGTGAATATTGGTATTGCGCAAGGTACAATCTTGGGGCCTTTATTATTTATCATTTTTGTAAATTCACTTCCAAACTCTGTAAACTGTAAAACTATAATGTATGCAGATGACACAACTCTTATTTGTAGTTCTAATGATGCAGCAACTCTTCAAGTAGAATTAAATGAAAATTTGTCAAATGTTGCCTCTTGGTTGAATGAAAATAATCTCACCTTGAATATCAAGAAAACAAAACTCATGATTTTTGGTACTAGTTATATGCTGAATACATTTGATGACATTGATGTTTCATACAATGGTAATAATATTGAAAGAGTTGATACATTTAAGTATCTTGGTGTTGTATTTGATCAATTATTATCTTGGCATGAACATGTAAACCATCTCTCTTCTAATATCTCAAAACGTATTGGCATTATTCGTAGACTGAAATATTATCTCCCAAATGATACCCTTAATGCTTGCCAATGCCCTTGTCATGCCACACTTTGACTATTGTAGTCCTGTTTGGACAAATTGCATAAACTCTCTTTCAACTTCACTTCAAGTACATCATAATAGACTTGCTCGTATTCTTTTATCAGCGGATATAAGAATACCTATTAAAGACATGATGGATTCTCTTAACTGGGATAAACTTCATACAAGATGGGAGAAACAACTTTTGATTATTGTGTTCAAGTGTCTTACCCATAATGCACCATCATATTTATTTTCTCAATTTTCTTATATGCAATCTCTTCATACTCATGGTACTAGAAGCCAAACTTTCAATTCTCTTGTCATTCCAAAATGGAACATAAATCCTGGTAAGAGAACTTTTCACTACAGATCATGTTATGCTTGGAATAGACCCCCCAAGACATCCGTGGAAAATTTGATTCTATGACCGTTCATACTTTTAAAAACTGTATTTCAAAATTGTGATTTGACTTAATTTTTGATTTCTTGATTTTTTTGTCTTTTACTCCCTATTTGATTGTAAAACTTGTACAATGTTATTCTATTACTGTATAATGTAATTATTACTTGACCTGATGTACAATGTAAATACTGTATTTAAGTAACTTTTGCTTCCATGCATTGCTTTTAATTGTTATCAACTTATTTTATTATATTGTGTACTGTAATTGTCACTCAGGGCCCCTTGGAGATCAGTACCAGTTACTGAAGGGGCTACCCTGGTTAAAGAAAGAATAAATAAATAAATAAATAAATAAATAAATATACATTTGCTGTGGAACAAACCGATACACTACAATGCATGATGGGATACTCCCTTCAGCTGCTATTGTATGGGAGGGAAGTTTGTCTCTTTACACAATCTTTATCTCACTTTTATCATTTTGAATTGCCATTATGATCAGCTGTGTTATCCACATATCCTGTGTGTTGAGAATCATAGGAAATTTTGATGATATAACAATAGGAAATTTGACCACACAGTGAATGAGCTTGACCATTTGGTCAAGTTAGTACAATAGCTGCCTTTTTGTTATTTTGAAATTTACACTCACTGATCTGTCTTCTATGCTTGCACTGTTTGAAAAAGTGTGCAGACAACATAGTGCAACATAAAGGATAGAAATGTACTCACTGCTTGTTCAAAAGAAAGATATCAGAAAAGTTTGTATTCAGTAGGCCAGTCTGTGTTTCATTGTTGAGAGAATTTTGAAACATTTTGTTTTATTTTGAAAAAAGCTAGAAAGGCTGATATTTCCATACAAAAAAATGCTTAAGAATAATGTTTTAACAAGTACTTTGGATTGTATGTATTTATTTCATTAGCAAAATATGAGCAAAGTTTACAGTTGTACAATATACTAGACACTATAAATTAGACTGAATCAATCTCATGATGATTACAAACAGGATGCAGAACGTCAAGCGGCCGTTAAGCCTGGCATTTTGGGGGAATTTTGTGCCCGGGTACCCGGCACATTTTTGATATTTGGAGAGAAATTTTGATATTTGGAGGGAAATTTTTGGCATTTGGAGAGAACTTTTGCTTTTTTGTGCATAACAGTATAGTGTGAAATTTTATGTCTTTCCTGCTTGCTTCCAGGGAAATAAACATTTTGTCATGCTGTGCCTACAAATCTGAATAAATAATCCTTGATAATGTAGTTTTATTAAAATTACATGTGGCAGCCATTGTATATTTGCCTTAGTTCCTCTGTTACAGCTAATTGGGCTAGTGCTTCCTTTGGGGTATCTTGATAATGATAGGTTTCTGTAAAGGCCTACTAATTAGGCCTACCACCATCATGTTGGTAAAGATGGGCTTCACTTTAATTACTGTGTCTGCCTTCTAATTAGACCAACAACCTTGAGAAGGAGATGCATCTCTGTCAAATTCAGAGAATTTATATGTCTTCATGACTTCATCATAGTTCATACACACATATCATACAATACATATGTTATTAATTAACAGAGATGAACATTACTAAGAATAGCATGTATCCATAAATTACGGGGGTATTGTGTCTCTCACAACCACCAACTAAAATGATGTGAATCCTGTGATCTGTAAAAGTTCTGTGTACAACTACAACAATACTTAAAATTGGAAGACTGAATTAAAAAGACTTGTTTGCGTCTGACGTCAGGGCAAAGGTGTGGTGTGATTGGTTGCTGAACTGCACAGTACAGGGCCTAGATTTCGTCTTGGTTTACAACTTGCAAGAATCAAAATCCATCATAGTCGCTGCACTTACTCTATGATACAATGAGAGAAGTTGATTCTCGCAACCGAATCTTACGAGAATCCTTACGAGAATTGATTCTGTGATTCTCGTCGAAACTGAGGCCCTGCAGTACGGCATTTTTGGTCTGGTTGACAGGACATCATACGCAAACTTGTTGTTTTTTTAAATTCTGTCTTCAATTATAGTGAAATTACCATAAAGGCAATATCTGACTGAGAACATGATTGCTGTAAACTTATATTGAAAGTACATGTTTGATGTAATTAAAAACAGCAGGCCTCCAAAAACCGCGGGAACGCGGGAACGGCGTTCCCAGAAAGGTCACAGAGGTCACAGAAAAAAATTGCAAAAAAAAAAAAAAAAAAATTTTTTTTTTTTTTTTTTTTTAAATTTTTTTCCAAAGTTTTCGGCGACCTTGAGAACCGCTGGACCTATTATGAAACTTCAGGATCATTCACAGTTAATTAAAAAAAGAAAAAAATCAGAAAAAATTACGAAAAAAATTAGTTTGTTATTCTGTATTATGCAAACCATTAACTGATGTTTATTTGAGGTAAACACAAGTTAATGGTTTGCATATTAAGGATAACAAACTGTAATTTTTTCGTAATTTTTTTCCATTTTTTTTTCAAATTATCTGTGAATAATCCTAACCCTTCAGAATAGGTCCAGTGGTTCTTCAAAACTGCAAAATACTTCTAAAAAATGTTAAAAAATAAATAAAAAATTGTTTTGAGTTTTGACAGTAATACTTTGAAATTTTAAGTTGTGTTTTTTTGTAAAAAGGATGTAAATTTTTATAGAAAACTGTTCCAAAATAAGGCTCAGATTGCACGAGAGAGCATCTAAACCCTGAGAGCTTCCAGGGCCCTTAAGCGGGCCCTGGACACCGCCGTTAGGATTGCGCATTAGCTCATGATGTCTGCCACGCGCACATAGGCCTATTTCAGTTATTTCACAGAAAATTTTCAGCACTTGTCATTAAGTTCCCAGACAACAGAAAATTTTCTGGAGGCCTGAAAAACAGCAACAAAATTTTTAACCATGTGAGATGTTTGAAATTATTTTTTTTCCAATTTTATGCATGAAAAATGTGTATGGTAGCTAGAGTGTCGTAAATTTATGATTGATTTTTCTGCTAAAAATATTTTTACCTTGCAAGGTATGCATTAAGCAAAGTGTGGTGTGTATTATATAAAAAAAGTATTGAAATTTTTTGTGTGAAATAACCATGTAGCCCATTACTTTGCAGTGTTTCTAAAATATTGATAGCGGTAAAAATTTCATTCTAATTTCCACTCAACCATTGAAGGGAATAAAGGATGGTTTTGTGTCCCTGTTACATTTGCAAATTTCAAGATTTTTTCAGCTATTCAATGGCACCTTGTAGTTTTCTGGCCAATTTATTTCAAATTTATAAATTCATTTGGATTATAAAAATATATAGATGCTGCTTTATGGAAAAACACACTTTTAAACTGAAATTACCAATCTATTTTGAAATTTTAGTTGTCGTGTCACATTTTGGACCTTAAATTTATGAACATACGTAATATGCAAATACTATGTAAAAACCCTTGGGGCCCAAGTATTTTACATCTTCAGTAGAGTATCAGGGTCAGTTGTCAGTTTGAAGGGCAAAAACAAAAAATAATCAGTTGCAATTTTTTTTTCAATTGTACACTATTTTAGCCCCCAAATAAGGTGAAATTTTGTATTTACCGGCCAATTTTAAATTTTTCTCAATATTTGGAGGGTTGGTTTTAGGGAGAGGTTGAAATTTTCTTTTGGGGATTGGTTTTAGGGGGTTGAATTTGTTTTTTGGGGGAAGGGGGGTTGAGTTAGCAAGCCATCTCATTTGGAGATCAACCTCCTACCTACTTCTGAAAACCATGTATTGATGTCACTTTCTTATGAAATATATAATTATACCCAACAAAAATACAGATGTAATCACAAATGCACTGAAGATGAATTTATACCTTACTAGAATTAAGTCAATGTAATCAATGCAGAAGAGCAGGTCAGCTAATTAAAAAGCATTGCAGGTCATTTTTTTCATTTTAAAGCTTCACCTTACACAAATCACAAGAATTTTTAATAAAACCTTGGAATCAAAAACTGCCTTATATACCATACATGTTTGTACTGATTTAAATTATATTTTTGTTGCAATTCACAATATGGTGTTGAAAAAAATGTACACTTTGAAGAAAATTTCAACAAACTGTGAAATTTAGACTTGTATAATTCTTTCACCACCCACGCACAGCTACTTTAAGAGTTCAGATGGAAAAGGGATTTACACCGTTATTGCCTTGTGTTGCTTTCTGATTCTTTATGAAGAAAAATCATCATAAAAAAAGGTGAATTGACTAAAATCTAGTGGCCCGCCGGGCCAGTATTGTTGGAAGTTTACTGGCCCGAGGCAAAATCAACTGGCCCCGGGCCACTGCTTAAAACCGTCCCTGAATCTGAGGTAGAACTAGCCCTGTTCACAAACCACGCTACCTCTTGAATAGCGAGCAAAGCGAGCACTGAGCTGGGTCATCATAGGTATCAGAGTACAGCACAGAGCCTGTGCTAATCCAAGTTGGATTCACCAAAGTTTTCCCATTCCAAATACGTATACTCAGGCCTTCTCAACTCCTTTATTTAAAGTGCCAACTTGAAAAATGTAGTTATCATGAAGTGCCAACATGTTAAGGGCAGACTTTGCGAGGGAGTGTGTGTGGGACTCAGCCCGGGTCCAGGGGTCTGTCTTGGGGTCCAGTGGCGAAGCTCCATTGAGCAACACCCACAGAAGCTACAGGATTTTAGGGTTTTTTACAGGCTCAGATTGGGTATTTTTCACCACTTGTTTTGTCAAGATTTATGTTAAAAAATTAGTAAAATTATTGTGTGCAAATATACATCTTTGGCCCTGTATTTATTGTGTACAACAATGCCTGAAAAAAGGATGCCTTTTTTTATTTTACTGTTCAGGCATAAGTATGCCCCCTCTAATGTCACAGTTAACCGTCCAGAAGTGTTTATTGTATATTACTTAGCAAGGCTATAGAAAGCATCTCAAATTCATAGACATCTTTCAAAAGTGGACTTTTGTTCAAAATTTGGACCTTTTTTGACCGACAAGGACTGAAAACCTCTATTTTTTTGCTTGCTACGCTCGTGAATGGGACTTTTTGGGTCAAAATAGTGGACTCGTTTTTGGCATTTGTCGAGGTGGTGTTCACCACCTGCCCCCCTGGTTCCAGGCATGGGAACATGCTTCTTTATTTGCACTTTTTGCAGTAGAACATATTGAAAAAGTTGGGCCAGTAAATTTATTGCTCAGATTTATGTCAAAATGCTCAGTTTTGGAGAAAATCATTAAACATGACTTTGACCCATATAGTTTTTTGGACAAGGTAACAAAAAAATTGTTGGTAATTTGTTTTTTCTTTTTAAATTAAATTTTTAAAACTAGATATAAATATCAACTAGGAAACCTTTTTATTTTGGTTTTAGGGGGTTGAATTTGTTTTTTGGGGGAAGGGGGGTTGAGTTAGCAAGCCATCTCATTTGGAGATCAACCCCCTACCTACTTCTGACAACCATGTATTGATGTCACTTTCTTATGAAATATATAATTATACCCAACAAAAATACAGATGTAATCACAAATGCACTGAAGATGAATTTATACCTTACTAGAATTAAGTCAATGTAATCAATGCAGAAGAGCAGGTCAGCTAATTAAAAAGCATTGCAGGTCATTTATTTCATTTTAAAGCTTCACCTTACACAAATCACAAGAATTTTTAATAAAACCTTGGAATCAAAAACTGCCTTATATACCATACATGTTTGTACTGATTTAAATTATATTTTTGTTGCAATTCACAATATGGTGTTGAAAAAAATGTACACTTTGAAGAAAATTTCAACAAACTGTGAAATTTAGACTTGTATAATTCTTTCACCACCCACGCACAGCTACTTTAAGAGTTCAGATGGAAAAGGGATTTACACCGTTATTGCCTTGTGTTGCTTTCTGATTCTTTATGAAGAAAAATCATCATAAAAAAAGGTGAATTGACTAAAATAGTATCCATTAAAGGCCTCAGTGATTTGCTCATCAAAAATCATCAAAATTCAGATTTTGGTAGCTTGGTCATTGTTATAGATGTGCTAACATAGCCTGCTAGTAGTTCAGGAGAAAGCTGTGTATTTAAGACAAAATAAGGCATTTACATGAATCAGTAATTTATTCAGTATATAATTTATGCTGCATGTATTTGAATGGGGCTTCAACTTTGTCAAGACTGCTGTTTCCTTTGTTTGTTTTTTTACCAAATTTTTCTTTTCAAAAATACAAAATGACAATTTGAATGACTTATCCTACACTTTAAAGCAAGTTTTAAACAATTAGAATTTTTTTACATTTTCACTGGGATCACTGAATGGGACTAAAACTAAGCACAAAATCATTTAGACAAAGGTGACAAATCAAAAAAAGTTCACTGGTGGACGGACTTTTCAAGTAGGGTTGGTTGGTCAGGGTTTTTTTCTGGAGGCTAAAATGATCCTAAAATATTATAAAAAGCTTGAAAATCCACACAAATTTGTTTGCAAACATATTTTGAAATGTTGAATTTTTTTCAAAAATTTCGCTCAAATCAGTAATTGTTTTCAAAATACGGGTGATCTTACATGATTTTATCAAAATAATTTTTAAAAACCCTCCCAAAATGCTAAGTCTGGGTCAGCCTGGCTTGTTAAATTGGATTTTTTCATCACCTAAAATAAATTACGGTAATTGCAATATTTCTTAAAGAACTTACACCAGGCAGCCCTTTGTACATTATGCATCTGAACTCTTAATATTCTTTTAATTCCATTCAAATCTCATCAGATATGTGATGCCATCAAGCAAAATCAGTCATTTGTCAGACTAAATCAAAATTCAGTTTTCCATTTCATTGCATGTGCCATTTTCAGAGCTTTAAGCAGTATATTAGACATACAATATTGTATGTAACATATCTACATTATTTAATCTATTGCCATTCTATTTCCAGTAATGTTTAAGTTCTAACTACACTTCCAGATTCTCATTCATGGTTTACCACCGCGGCAGATTACCTTCGCGGCTACACCTGGTGTAGCCCTGAAGCTACACCTTGATAGAGCTACTCTGAAGCTACTCCGAAGTAGCTACACCTTAGCAAACCCCATAGTGGATACACCATATCAGAGCTACTTCGCTGTTACTCCATCCACGGTCTGTCTAGAAGCCAACTCTAATGTTTGATGATGTTAAATCAATATATATTTCTACCAGATATTATACGTAACATATTATCCATTTTACGTCATCAAACATTCGTTAGAACTTAAACATTGCTGGAAATAGAATGGCAATAGATTATATGATTATATATTAATGGAAATAGAATGGCATAAGATTAAATAACGTAGATATGTTACATACACTATTGTACGACTAATACTCGGAGTCTGCATACTGCTTTATTTTAATGCATATTCCATCACAATTGTATTTTCAGAGATGTGGTCATTAGTGTTACTCAGAACAAAAAAATACAAAGGAAGTTGAATACTGTTATTGGCTGTATCTCAAAATCAATATTAGTGACAAACGACTCAAATAGCTTGATCAAATCACATATGTAAGGGTAGTTTTAATTCAATTCCTTTTGTGTGATGCTATCACTTAGAGCAAGGTGCTTGTTAATTACTAATAACATTATGCCTGTGATTCGGTTTTAAGGCTTATTCAGTGATCCCAGTGAAATTGTAAACAAATTGAAATTGTGTATGAATTTCCTGAAAGTGAATGATATGTCATTAAAATTGTCATGAGGTATTTTTGAAATCAAACATTTGTCAAAACACAAGGAAAGCAGCAGTATTGACAAAGTTGAAGTCCGATTCAAATACATGTAGCTATTAAGTAGAGCAATTACATATCTGTGTAAAATGTTTTATTTTTTTATTTTGTCCTTAAAACATGGCTTTCAGGTTTACCACTAGCAGGCTATATTAGCACATCTATGACACTAACAAAGGTGCCAAAATCTGAATTTTGATGATTTTTACGATCCTCCGGATGAGCAAATCACTGAATAGGCCTTTAATATTGCAAAGAATTTATTGCTTGTCACAAAAAGCAATTAAATACCTGAATATAACAATGACCCAAGTCCATGACAGGTAATTTTGAAAAACTTAAAAAATCATGTTTTTTTTTTTTAATTTCTTCTGTTACGTATCTTTGGTCACCAATAATAGGTGTGAATTGAGATAATGATCTACTTCATCACTTTATTTATGTTTTAAAACAGTTTAGAAGTGTGAAGAAATTGTTTTAAAAACTTTTCAGGATGTCAGCAATTCTGAAAAAAAAAACCAATCTTTCTGGAATTAAAAAAATTAGGGTAGGTATTCGTTTGTACAGGAAAAATGCTCTCTTTTTTTAGCTTTTCAAAATATATGGAATATGTAGGCCTGAATCCTGTGTAAAAACATGAACATACAAGTACACTTGATGAGGTGATGACAGCCTATAGATATTTGCTAATAATTACAGAATCAAGCAATCATGGAGTACTGCACGTGTTCATGGTAGCATCAACCACCACAACCAAGTATAATCACCCCATTGCAGGGCTGACTGATTATCATTATTCCGGAAAGAAATAAACATCAAAATAATCAGTGACGTTAATCATCATGGACGAGTTGTTTGCTTGATAAACCAGAATAAATCGCTTTCTCATTTGAGTTGTGCATCATTTATCAAAAATATCTTTACCAGATTATTAGTGGCGCATGATACTTTTTCTAATTTTTTCACATAAATCTTGAAGAAAAAAGGGGTGGCAATACCCAATCTGAGCCTTTTAAAATCCCTAAAATCCAGGAGCTTCCGGGGGCATTGGCCAATGGAGCTTTGCCACTGGACCCCAACAGGGGCCCTAAGACAGACCCCTGGACCCCACCCACTATGGGCTGAGTCCCACACCCTCCCTCGCAAAGTCCGACCTTAACATGTCGCCACTTCATGATAACTACAATTTTCCAGTTGGCAAAGGAACTGAGAAGGCCTGGTCTAAAATATAAGTATTCATATTTGAAATTGGAAAACTTTGGTGAATCCAACTGTAACCTCAGATTTATGTCAAAATGCTCAGTTTTGGAAAAAATCATAAAACATGTAATTCTTAAGTTATGTTTCTTAATTTAGTTCCAGTTTTCTTTGTCTTGTTAGATTTTGTTTTTTGTTTTAGTGCCTTGAGCGCTCTTAATTGTGTGGATATGTGCCTTGTCGCTATTATTATTATTATTATTATTATTATTATTATTATTATTATTATTAGTATTAGTATTAGTATTAGTATTGTTTTTTGGACAAGGTAACAAAAAAAATTGTTGGTAATTTGTTTTTTTTTTTTTAAATTAAATTTTTAAAACTAGATATAAATATCAAGTAGGAAACCTTTTTATTTTGCTGAAGTCAATACATTTTTAATTACTTTGCGGTGGTTCTGTGTCCAGCATTTTAATACATCCAGCAGATGCAGTTCATGAACTGTTCCTCAATTAGCTGAGCATCTACAAAATGAAGCGGCATTCTAGACAGACGGTGGGATGATATTTTTTTACAGGAAATGACAGTCACTTGCAATTTGGAGATACTCATTATGAGCAAAGGTACCATGCATAGGAATTTGATCTTCTTGGTGTCATTGGCACAGTATTGGCAGCACCACATGTGGGGGGGGGGGGCAATGACTGCATCCCCTGAACCTTTGGCTTTCCCTCATCTCCCAGAAATTGAGAAAATGTTCACTTTTTAGGCCCAAAATGCACAATTTTAGGTAGTGTGATAGTGCACTCCAGTATGAGTTTTTCACTCTTTTTGCATACGGCTACAGTATTTTATGACATACTTAAAATTTCAAAACCATGGAATGTTGGGCAAAATTGTCCACCAGTAGCAGTTACAAGGTCTTCGCCAACCATATGGGATTCCCAGGTTCAACATTTGGTAGAGACATTTTTTTCTATTAAATTTTATCCAATTTTCACCCAAAATTGTTTATTTTCATGTGAAGATGTATATTGCTGTGGGAAATATATTTTGTGCCCTGTCTTTCTGGCACGTTACTGCATGGGTGCGAATATGAGCCAAAAATGCACCTGGGGGGGATATTGCTTTCAATGTCTGGGCAGTGTTGCCATCTCATGTCTGTTTTGCGGCAACTGGCTGTTGCCGCATTGAAATGGCATAGGCCACCATCGATCTTCTGCTAGTGAGGGAGTAAAAAGGGTAATCCTTACAGCATCGGTGCATATATAGCACATAATTTTGACAAATCTAGTCAAAATTTGAGAAAACAAACTTCTCTGGGTTGCACTATGTATATTTTAAATGACATTTTTGGTGTTCCATAAATGATCTCCAATATTTAGTAGGGAACAAACCAAAAGTTTGATGACATCATATAAATGAAAGTGCTTTTGTTACTGTAGGCTGATCCCCTTCCCCCAGGCCCGTAGCCAAGGGGTGCGACCCAAAAGTCCCATTTGCGAGCGTAGCGAAAGAAAAAATAAGGTTTTTTTATGCCTTTTTGGTCCAAAAATGTCCAAATCCGCCCCCACCAGTCCAACAAGGTCCAAATTTTGAAAAAAGGTCCACTTTTTTCAAAATCAGCACCCCCCCCAAAATAAATCCTAGCTACGGGCCTGCCTTCCCCTCACTAAAATGCAAGTATGAAATGTTGAAAATTACAACCGAGAGATCTACTTTGATTGATATTTTAGCCGGCCATGTTTTAACTAGTTTTTACAAACGTAATCGCGCTTTTTGACCCCTCCCTCCGTAATGAAACTTTTGGTTTGTTTCCTGAAGTGTAGTGAATTTCTATGTGTGCTATAGTACAATTTCACAAATGCATTGTGGGAATGCTTGGTTGTATTCTAAAGGTAATCCTATTCTCTCAGATGAATCGGTTCTGTTGTCTTTTTAATGTTTTTAAAGCCAAGGCGTGTTGGCTGTCAGGCACAGAGGTGTAAGATTTCTTCATGTTCTGTAAAAGTGTAAATTTTCGCGCTAAACTTATTTTTACGATTTTCGCATAATTAAATAATTTGCATGTTTTATTATTAATTCTGATTTGGAGTTGATTTGATTCCCTTATTGTGCAGTTGAAAAATCCCTATATTTGATCAATTTTGCCCCTCCAATTTGGCCATAACTTTGAAATGCTGTCACATCCAAATTTTATAATTGATGTGATTGTTCATATCTTTGGAAAAGCACATATCATAAAACAAAAGGTTTCCTTGAGACAATGCTATTTTACTTGGAATACATTATATTAATTGAGATTGATCACCACTAGTATTCAGAATATCGTATGCGGTATTACCTTGATCAAAATTAATGAGTGCAAATTTCTAGGAAAATCAAAAGGTTTCCTTTAGACTATGAGATTATTTGCTACTAGTATTCAGAATATCTTTAATAAAGTTCCTTACAATCCATATCTGACAATAGACACATCAAATTGCAATTCATCCTACATCATCAAGATCATATTTATAAACTTAACTTAACCCCAGCACTTTAGCCCTTTTGAAAGTTGCATTAAGATTGAATCAATGATGAAACTTGCACAAGGGTACACTTTCAGGAATATTTCTAGGAGAATTAAGAAAGTGTGAATATTTGCGTAACTAATTAATTAGCAAAACCAGTTTCACAATGTAAATGTGCAAATTAGCAATTGGTAAATAAATAAATCCTAAAAGAAATATAGTAAAATAGTAACACTAAAAATTACTTTTCAACAAATTATTGGTAAGCAAATAAAAAAAATTCTACCAAATTAATCATTAACCATTGATAACTTTTTTGGTTTTTTGTTTGTTGTTGTTGTTGTTTTGTTAGTACTTATAGCATAGATGTGCTAACAGTGATAATTTTAAGGACTTAATATCCTTCACCTTTTAGCAATTTATACATAATTTCAATTAAACCTTCGTTGGGATCACTGAATGGGCCTTTAAATTCATGATGTAACCTCAAAATGCAAGAAACTAAAACTTATGCACATGCACACCCCATACACACCCTTATGCAGTAGTCTCAAGGTTTATGTTATGCAAAGGGAGATATTTCTCAGTGATGCCAACGCCGCTTTAGGTGCACAATGGGGCTACTTGGCGATCACTTGCCGCTACTCAAAAAAGCATGCCGCTACTTGCCTAAAATTGGGCTACTTTTGCCAGTCTCAGACCGCGGCAGTAATTTTATGTGTTATCCTTTCAATTTAGCCGATTTATAAAGGTTTTGAGTCTTTGAAGCTCCAAATTGCAATTACGATGGGTTTTGTGACCATTTATTGATCGGTCAGTAACTTCCCAGTAAGTACCGGAAGTTTTAAAGTCAAGTGCTTTTCCGCCCAATTGGGTGTTTTGCGTTGTAAATTCGGGTAAATCTGCCCAAATATCCGGTATTGGGTGCTTTTTTGGAAGCTTAAAAAATTGGGCTACTTGAGAATCCTTTACCGCAGCCTGGCGAGTCAATGTGCCGCGCCTTGACGCTGTCAAGTTTTTTTGGCAACACTGCAGTCAGTAGTACGCTGGCTATCACTGAGCATAGAAGAGGCACATGTTTCCAATGATATTAGCAAGTCATGAGGATTGCAGACTAGTAGTCAAGAGGCTAAAGAAAGGAAGATCTTCATCCAAAAGTGTGAATAATTTATACATGTTTTCTAGAGGCAACAGGTTATAATATGTGACAAGATCAAGGGAAATGAGTCGGATGTCGCTAATATTGATTTTGAGATATTGGCAAAGAAAGTGTTAAAATTATTTTGTATTATATTGTTTTCAGCGATTGATAAATTGACGTAACTTCACAAAAAATAGACGTATCAAAATGGGGTTTTCAGTTTCTGAAAGCTCTAAATGTCCTCTTTCAAAACATACATGTGAAAAACTCATTTTTGACCAGGGCCGACATGTGACTCATTCCTCTTGATCATGTCACATATAAGCTTTCTGTTTGTTGAAAAGCTACACATATGTGATGCGATCAGTAAAATCAGTCGGAAGTCGGATATGATTTTTCAAATATAACCAAACAAATGCAATAATTTCTTTTGAAAACAATATAAAACAAAAGAATTTTAACACTTTCTTTGCCAATATCTCAAAATCAATATTAGCAACATACGACTCATCCCCTAAATCATGTCACATGTGTATGAAATATGATTTCAATTTTGCTCGGCTTTCATAAACCAGTTTTCATAAACCAGAGTTTATGAAAAAGAATATTTTC
The DNA here is from genome assembly GCF_039555335.1 of Amphiura filiformis. Classification (NCBI taxonomy): domain Eukaryota; kingdom Metazoa; phylum Echinodermata; class Ophiuroidea; order Amphilepidida; family Amphiuridae; genus Amphiura; species Amphiura filiformis. Next base: position 5,974,391 of record NC_092638.1, read on the forward strand.
CCTTAATCATAAAAAGGTGTAATTCTACCTGAGCGGTTTCACAGAGCAAATATGATGCAATAAAGCAACATGAGTCGTTTGGCAAATTAAAATTCAGTTTTCAATTTCATTGTATTATCATGTTCAGAGCTTTATTTTGATGACATTTTCATCACAATTTGACTAATGGTTCAAGAGATATGATACTTTTAGTGTTGCTCAGAACAACGAATAACAAAAGAAGTTGAATAATTAATATATTATTAGCTATATCTGAAAATCAATACTAACGACAAATTACTCATTTATCATGATTACATTATAAATATGCCATCTATAGTCAGGGATTATTTAATCAACTTTCCTCACTGAATCTGAGAATTTGATCTGTTTGCAATAAGTCAATGTATAATATACTTTCTTCATTCATTTATTCTTGAAAAGAAGTAATTTGAAACCTTTTTGCGTATCCAAAAACTACTTTTATTCAAAAATCGTGAAATTACTGTGATGCGAAATTTAGCATTGTTGCAATAGTTGAGTAGCTAGCTTGCTATATGGAGGAGAAAGTGTTTTTGTAAGGTAGTATCCTGACTTTCAAATCGCTATTCCAGTTGAAATCCACACTACCCCTGTGGAAGATTTTGGAAATATCTTCCACAGTATGTTTTGAAATGTAATTGGTTTGAAACTCATATAACTTCCCCTGTATTATGGCTTTACCTATATCTTCCACAACTGGAGTGATTTCAAATGGAAGTTACCCAATTGTCTATTCTATTCAAAACTTTTGCGCTCTTTGTGCACGACGTCAGCTAAATGTACCACAGGGGGATGTGGATTTTAAATGGAATTGCCCAGAAACACAGTCTTTTCAATATTAAAGGCAGTGTGTGTCATGTTCGAGTACACTAGGTGGCTATAGCAACTTCAGTAAAGGTGTATGTACAGTGCAATGTGAAAGAGTTATATTCTAAGGCTTCAGGGAAGAGGGTAAGGGTGTTTCTCTTAACTTGCAGTACGGTACAAGTTTCTTTGAATGCTTTAAAGGCATGAAGTATGATCTTTAAAAATAAAAATGTGCTTATTTCTTTTTGCAAAACTTTTTATTGGCATATATGTGTAATGTTTACACATATCCCAACTTACACCTTATTGAAATCAGCCAAAGTTGTTGTGTCTGAATTCCCCATAGATCTCCATGATAAATGGTTAAAGGATATCTCCGACAATAACAACATTATGCCTTATTATATATGTTAAAAAAATAATTATCAAGCACGAACCACAGGGTTTTATTTAAAACAAACTGATACTAACCATAAAAATGAATAAAACATTCTTTTGAAAAAGATACCCTAAATTCTTGCGCCGAAATCATCTAGTGCAATGACTTCATGGTTACTTGTGCTCAATTCTTGTCAGCCTTCATTGTATTACTGGGACGTCATTGCACTGGACAATTTCGGCGTCCGGGAATTTTGAATATCACATATTGAGAGACGGCTGTTTTAATTGTTTTTTATGGTCAATATGAGTTTGTTTAAAATGAAACCCTGCGGTTCGTGCTTGATAATTAATTTTCTATCATATAAGGCATAATGTTGTGATTGCCGGAGTCATCCTTTAACCGTAACCCTACCCGTGGTTTTTTTGCTATCGGAAGGGAAAGAAGAAATGAAAAAGGAGAGAAGATGAGGAGAAAAGTCACTTGGCACCCCCGGGATTCGAGCCTGGGACCCCTCGCATGCCACGCAGAAAATCCCCAGCATGTAGCCACACAGGTGACGTTGGCCCGCCAGCGATTCCCTGGGTATATATGACTTGGGCTGATTGCGTCATCAAGTCACGTGGAATGCATGCACGCAGAGTGGTTTTAATAGTGAGCTTTAGTGAGACCTAGTTGGGTTAGGGTTAAGGAGGCATAAGTCTAGGAAAAACATGCATATTAACCCTAACCCTACCCGTGGTTTTTTTGCTATCGGAAGGGAAACGAAAAAGGAGAGAAAATGAGGAGAAAAGTCAATTGGCAGTTGGCACCACAGGGATTCGAGCCTGGGACCCCTCGCATGCCACGCAGAAGATCCCCAGCATGTAGCCACACAGGTGACGTTGGCCGGATTCCCTGGGTATATATGACTTGGGCTGATTGCGTCATCAAGTCACGTGGAATGCATGCACGCAGAGTGGTTTTAATAGTGAGCTTTAGTGAGACCTAGTTGGGTTAGGGTTAAGATAGCAAACTTGTGGCTTTCTTTCATTAGACCTCATTACCAGGGACAGGCGATTTGCGCGAAAAAAAAATAGCAAATTGCGCGGAATTGGCAGAACTTTTTTTTTTCAGTGCAAATCATGTATCGCTGCCCATAAAAAAAAAATAGCCAATTGAGCGGAATTGCGCAGAAAAAAAGTTCCGCGCAAATCGCTTGTCCCTGCTCATTACATCAGCTTAAAATGAAAACATTCCTGCCAGTTTAAGTATTATTTCTATTTCATTATTTTTAGTAAGGAATTACAAATTTGAAATTTGACATGTGGTCATGTTTTTTGAGGTGGGACCCAATTGTGTCACATCTTGCAATTTGTAAAAAATCAACTCCTTTTTTGTATTTCTGATTATATTTCAAAAAGTTTTCACCCAAACTAGTAAAAGTATACATTTTTAGAAAGCATATATTGTCATGATTGCAAATCTGTAAAGTTTGAGTGGATATACAGGGTGTACCAAAAATATACAGGGTGATTCCATTGAAAAATACAGAACAAATTTAATTTCTTTACCACTCCAATATTTCTACATAGTATATTAAATTGGAAAATGCACTTGATATTTGGAATGTACACAGTTATTCCTTTCTTTAAATATATAGTTTGCACTATATTTGTTAAGCCCATTGTGTTATACAGGGTGTGAAAAAAGTTGTAAATTAAATTTTTTAATTTATGTAAAATTTCCGTTTATACCATTTAATTTGGAAAATATATTCAAAATAGTTTACAGAATTGCTATAATATCAAATTTAAATATCCAATTCCTATAGGGTGTTCCAAAAATCAATATACAGTGAATAATTAGTAACAAAGGTACATGTACATATGTAGGCATATACATGCACAATTAGCCTATCAATAAACTATTTAATAAACCAGAGATCAATATATCATCAGATTAAATCCTTTGACTGTAATAATCTCCTGTGAGAAGATTTATTTTATATTTCAAAGATAAAACAATATTGAAATGTATGCATGCATGCAAAATTAAAGCCCATATTGTATTGTATGACCCACATTCCACTGCATTAATTAAAGCTTGTTAAATCCTTAATTACTAAGTTTATTAAGATTAACTCGGCAATTATAGTTATAGAAAGTTAAAAAATAAGATTAACATTTATGCAAATGCATTTTTACTTCTACTAGGCAACAAAGTGCATAAATTTTATTAATGAACATCAACTTCCCATTGGAATTACACAGAGCTCCTCCGCTTCCGGCTCCTCCACTTCCGCACCACCCCTGACTAATTAACTTAATTAAGCTGTTGTAATTAATTAATACATTTGTTTAATTGTATTTGTTATTAATTCATTAGATTAATAATTTATCTTCAAAATAAGACCAAAACCATTTGTTCATGATGAATTTTGGCAAAAATATAGGAATAAGTAGACAAAATGATTGAGCAAAATGTGACAGCACCACCTTTTTTAGGGTCCCAGTATAAAAAACAAGACCATGTACATTGTCGCTTTAAAGAGGCATGCAGAGAGACTCGGTACAAAAAAGTCTTTGTCTAACTGCTCCAAAATTGATTTCCAAATGGCTAAAACTTATTTGTTTCTCTTGCCAGGAAAATGCAGTTTCCAATTTGATAGTGATGGGCAGGGACAGGCGATTTGCGCGGAACTTTTTTCCGCGCAATTGGCCATTTTTTTTTTCCTATGGGCAGGGATACATGATTTGCACTGAAAAAACAGTTCGGTGCAATTTGCTATTTTTTTTCGCGCAAATCGCCTGTCCCTGGTGATGGGGTACATTAATACCATTGTACATACACATGTATAAGAAAGGCAAACCATGTAAAGAGGGTGAAGTGTTGTTTGATTGACATAAATTTAACAGAGCTAAGTATTGTCCCTTTAAAGGGTACATAAAGGGAAGCCTCTGTTTTATTCTTGTCAGCCCTGCATTATTTTTGTTCACAAGCGTCACAAGTAATTTTTACCTCTATGGTAGTTGAAGCCAGTTCTACTGTCTGTCAAGAGTACAATAACGGAGTGATGTAAATAACCACAGATTGCCAGCCAAACTACAGCATGATTTAAAAAGAACTGAACTCAACTTAAAAAAATAAAAATAAACTATTTACCAACATTATTACAAGATGTAATAGAATAGTAATTTATTTCCTATTTATTGATGAAAACATTAAGTCTTTACCTCGAATAGTTTTGAAGAAAAGTACTTTCTTTGAAAACATGCCAAAAAGCTTGGTGTGTTGGCCTAAACATGGGGTGATAACTTCAGGTCTGTAACCAGGGGCGGAGGCACCGCCAACCCCCAAAAAAATTGCCAAATGCCAAAAAGTCCCCTTTTTTGACCCAAGAAGTCCCCATTTGCAAGCATAGGTAACAAAAAATAGAGGTTTTTAGTCCTTTTTGGTCAAGAAAGTCCAAATTTCGAAATTTTGAAAATGCGATATCTTCTGATTAAAACCACCTATTTCCAAAATTTCTATTACAGTACACTTATCACTGCTTTCAATGATAGTTTATTTATTTTTATAATTGTACAGTCTCCACAAATATGAAACAATATGTGAAGTTGGGTACACAGGGGCGTAGCAAGCGGGAGGACAGGGTGGACAAAGTCCATGTGCCCCGACGGTTTAGGAGCCCTGAGCACAAAAGCTAATTAAATAAGGGCCGATAATGGAGAGCAGGGCCGGATATACCATTGGGCCAGATGGGCCAGTGTCCAGAGCCCCCAAAATTTGGTGGCCCCAAAATTGCCCTATTTATCTTAGGTTAACCCCAATAACAGCATGTTTTGGCCAAAATAGGGCAAAATTGTAAAATTTTCCACATTTTGCGCTTATTCAAATAGCAAAATTCATGTTGATCTGCAGCTAAAATAGTCTGAAATTGAATTTTTTTAGTGTTTTGCATGCAAAATATGTTAGTCCCGCTCTATATTATACATAAACCAAAACTTGGCCTCTGACTTGAGTGCACATGCCTTCCTCGCCCTGGTTAAAAGGGCACGTACTGCTCCTTGTCCATGGGCCCCTGGTGCTCTTGCTACGCTCCTGTGGGTACATTTCTTTTTAAGTCACCCTGTATAGAAAAGGTAGTAAATTTAAATCCTATGCAATCAGACAAGCTAGATGAAGCCTGAGATGGGCAATCAATACAGCTATACTTTGTTTAATGCATAGGGCTGGATGGGAGACTTATTTCAGATTGATATATTGGCATATGCACACACAGTAATTGCAGGTATATGCGTGGGGTAATTCAGGCAGCAGCGCACACTATAATTTGAATTTTTATCAGCATCTTATGCATTTCAGGTATGCATTTACTCAAATTTAACAGGTTTTTCACAAACTTTCGGATGCCGACTTTCTCTATTCCTACTTTTTTGCAACCCATCAGAATACTAATTTTTCACAAAAACACCCAAATTTGCCCAAATTGGATGCTTTTAAGAGTACTTTTGCCGAAATGTGCTGCATTGGTCTTCAGTGAAACATCGATATACCAAAATATCGCTGAAAAGATACCCTAAAACCGTGGCACATCCCGCCGTACACCTTAAACCAGGAAGACCCCCCCAACTCTGCAGACATTGACATTGACATTCTTAAAATGCATATTTATGCAAGTCGCAATCTATCTACACTAGAGTCCGAAGTTTACCGTTTTCTAAAATCCATTTTCCGTGTTGTAATCTGTGTTGTAAAATTTGTAAATCCGTGTCATGAATACAATGTAAAGCTTAAAATGTATAAACAATGATATTAATGTCATAATAAAGTGTTCAATATCGCGATCAATATGCTCTGATTGGAATATTCTCATGATAATAGGCCGACTATTACGATGTTTGAAGGGATAGGGGGTTCATGTCTTGGTAATATACCTTTATTTCGGTATTATTAAACAGTATTTTATCATAAAAATTGACATACACAACTCATGATTGTTTTTAACATTTACATGTATTTCTCTTATCTTTTAACAATTTTTGTCACATCATACAAAAATGTCATTTTCCGTGTTGTACCATAGACCCTGGAAATGGTTGTACCTCCGATTCCGTGATTTTCTTCCTTTTTCCGTAAAACGGAAAACTTCGGACTCTAATCTACACCATCCAGCATTTGTGGACAATATCAGGTTTCTGTTTGAATTTTGGCACTATTTAAACCTTATTTAGATTTTGATGTGACCTCCAAATAGTCGTCATTTGGTTTTGACTAATAAAAAAAAAAGGCGGATGTCATGCAACCCCTTAACATCTATTTCCAGACAACTGTATAAATTAAATACAAGAAACCTAATTGGATTAAATGTACACAACTTGATACTGGTGCTGATGATGTAACTCATATAGTATTGATTTGCATCGCGATATGGTTAATTTATGTGTAATAAGAAATTACTGCTACTACTTGACGGTAGCTAGATGCACAACTTAAGAGGGAGAATAAAATCCCAGTGCCGTGCCTTGCAGCACATTTTCATGTGATGCTCTCAACTTATCCGTGCATAAAGTATAGATTGGGGCTTTCTTGCATGAGTGTGAGTAGGTAACCCTCATGATGCGTGTGCAGCCAGGAAGTTGAAATATAAATTTTCTTTGCCATGTATGTTCAAATGAGTAAAAAAATGGCTGTTGTTGATTTACTTTTTGAATACTAGTATCACTGGATAATTTTTAACAAGCCTTGAGCCCGGGGGCACTCAACACAAATTTCACCAAAGAGCACCGAAAAACCCTTGATTTTGATCATTTCAATTTCTGAAAGACCCCTAAATTGCTCATTCCTAACATTTCTGCATTTTCAGACGATTTTCAATCAGAAAGCCTTAATTTTGACTGTTCCCAGATCCAAAAGACACCCTTTTAACTGTTCACAGCTCCTAAAGACCCCCCCCCCTTTACTTGTATGCCGTCAGTTCCCAAAGCCCCATCACCTCAAAATTCTGGGGAAGCATACCAAATGAAAATTTATGATATCCCCCCTCCCAGGCCTTGAGTTTGCATTACTGTATGTAATTGTAAGCAGACTGACAGTGATTTTATTTTATTTTTAGTGCACTTTCTTTTTTAGAGATAATGTACTGCAATAATAGTAATTTGTATGTAATTAAATTTCGTGCTACATCAATTTCAACCATTTTTGCTTGCTTTTGAATTCGCTAGCTGCTTTCAGAGGTTAGTTTGTTTTTTTCTTTCCTTTTTGAACCGCAAAAGCGGGGATTTGCAAGTTGCTGTATTTTTGTAGTTGTCTGATGGGAGATATTTTTCTCAGTTTTAATTTTGTGTAAGAAGAGTCAAAATATGAATATTTATCAGGCACAAAAATTCCCATTTTTACGGACCTTAGCTCACTCATGTAAGCATACCTTATAGGATGAATTTTATAAACTTGAGAATTTTATCAAATTTATACAAATCTTGAATAATGTTTGGTTTGATCATTTATATTCATAATTATATTGGATTTGGTTTCTTGATACTTGGGCTATTGTTTATGAAATAATTAGATTAAAAAAAGCACCTCGTCTTTAGTTTTCATATTCATGATATTGGCGCAATCCAAATGCATGCTATGTACACATATTACTGTACAGAATATTATTTGTTGGGTATTTAAACTTGTGAACAATTGGCAGATTCTTGTATTCACATTTCCAAACAGCGTACTGTAAAAGGGGTAATTTTCATGTGTGTAATTTTTGCCGATTTTGAACTACATTGCTTGTATTTAATATCGTGATTTTTAAGTTTTCTTACGACCTTTACAAAAAGAACATATTCGTGTGTTTTTATTTTCGTGGTAGCTGTGTTGTGCGCAAAAATTAATGTACCACAAAAATTCCCACTTTTACAGTACACATAATGCCTGTGGGTCAAAAATATTTTGGTTTTTTGAAATTAATCGTAAAAAGCCTGAAAATAAAAACCTCCTGCCACTAGGATCCGCAACATGCTCATCTATCAGTGCACAGTTCTTTAACCCAAAACATTTGCACATTCATTGGATGATATTTGACAATTTGGGTACAAAAACTCATACTATGCAACTCGGAAGGTCAAATTTTGCACCATGATTGTTAAATTGAGGTTATTGAACTATGCCATTGGGATGAGGCCATTGTGATCCATAGCGTGAGTCCCACTATACACTTAATACAGTATTGATTATTTGACGAAGGAAAGTACGTAGTGCCCACATAGTAGTATAAAATCATGGCTAGTCCAATAAGCAGGGCCTGATTTTAATACTCCCAAGGAATGTTAAAGGACAAGATGTACATAATGGACCACACTCAGTTCAGCACAAGGGAGTTGTATGCTATTGCTGGTGTGATTTGTAAAACACCTTCCCTGTAGCGTACATCGCAAAGTGCTGCAAAGAAAACACAAGGTTCATTTCACCCTCCTCCTTGAATGCAACCACAATGCACAGATTATATGATGGTCAGGGATGGAGACCTGTGTACGTTTTAGGGTGTTTTTGTTTGGAGTGACAATGAAGCCCAAAGGCTATAGGTTATACATTCTAATTTTTGACAAACACCTTTTTGAATATCTTTTATAATTAATTATCAAAATTTATATAAAATGTTAAAATCATGAGCAAACTCTCAGCCTTATACTCAAAATTTTGAATACTTAGACTTGTACCAAGTCTTTGAATTTTGTGAGTGCATTTGTAATAAAACATGCAAAATTGCATGTTTTCGTCACATTTTCCCAAAAATTGCAAAACTGTCAAAATTTGTCTTTTATAGTCAGTTAACTAGGACTAGGCTCTAGCTATATGTTTCATTTGGCAATACAAGATAATATTTCTCCAATCCAAAATAATTTTTCTGGAATTGTGAGTAGCTACTGATTGGTAGGACTACATCTAAACTAACTGCCTTAAGGGACCTGTCTGTCACTGATGTAACCATTTTAGTGTAGTTTGCTTAACTATATTTTCTATATATAGCTCCATGAATATTACCTTTTTTTTCCCTTCATCTTGTGTGCAGGGAGGTTGTGTGCTTTTAGTATTTTTCATATACATGTAGAAGCTACAAAAAAGATTTTTTATCTTTCGACATCAGCTTGCAATAATAGAGGTAGTCAATGTGATGTCAACGCCGCCATCTTGTGGGTACTGAAGGCCTTGTTGCTAAGATCACCGCGTTGACTCTTAACTGAAGAGGTGCATCACGCGCTGCGACTTTCGCATAATCGGGGGTGTCATGTCTAACGCATGACATGCAGAACGGCGGTACTTTTCTCTCTTTCTGTCTTTCTTTCTCATTTTTCTCTCTTGGGCCCCCCTTTTCTTTATATTTTTCTCTGCCTCCCTCCCTCCTGCCCCACCTTTCTTTGTCACACACATACCATATTCCTTATCATCTCTTTTACTCTCCCCCTTCTCTCTCTTCCTCAATCCCACCATCTCAATTTTGTAGCTAATTGCAAAATCCATCTAGTCAATTATTTAATATTGAGATATTTATAACCTGTCGGTGTACCTTCAAATATAACTTTAAAAATATTCAATAATAGACACTGCTTTGCTGAGAATTTATTGCATGGATTTTCCACCGGTACCCTTCATCCAATCATTTTACCATGACATCCAAATGTACATAATGTGTCATGTGATGGAGTTATAAAACATGTATGGTGTGCCTCTTCTCAAGTTGAGAGTAACGCCATGTTGGATTTTGCAATGGCAGATTCAAATCAGCTTTTGCATCACCAGCTACAGACAAGTCACCCTTATACACGCGTGTATGCGCCCGCAGCATTAGGTTAGCGTGTGCCCAATTTGAATCTGCCACTGTGAAATCCAACATAGCATTATTTCAACTTGAGACGAGACAGAATATAGTTACTCAGCCAACTTGAGTCAGCTGATATTCCAAAACAAATGAACAAAACAGCATTCCCTGTATTAATTCAATGGGATTTTGAGATAACAAAAAGTTGCATAAATCAAAAACGCTTTTTTGGAAAAAAATTAAAACTTGGCAAGTAAGGTTTTCTCATCAATACACACATCCTATATCATTTTCAAGGAGTTCTGAGCATGACACCGTAGCCAATAAAACCACCTTTTGTAAAACATTTAACAAGGATGTCCTGAAAATAACAGCACCCAAATATGACCTTTTGTCATAATAATAATATACCAACATCCACAAAGGTCAACTTGGACAGAAATCGCAAAAATTATGCTCAAATAATAACAATAATAACACAGACTTATATAAGCGCATTAACTAAGCAAAGGTATCTACATGTATGCGCTTCACAGCAGGCAAGATAAGAAGCCAAAAACAGGCATACGATAAGGCACTGATAGTAATTACAAGAGAAAACCAGCAATTACAAGAGAAATAACCACTTAACAATCTTGCTATAAAGTAATATACATTTACCCTTTTATAACCCTACTGGGAATGAAAGTGATTTCAATATGTTTCTCAGCTTCTCTGGTTTGGTTAATGTTCGGAGTTGATTGACAGAACGCCCAATGTTTTTAATGACAACAGTCATTGTATTTTGCTAAAAATAAATTGCCAAATGTCAATGTTGATCATCCATTTATTAACATTTTAAATTCTGTAGCGCATCTAAGGCCAAGTAAAAAATAGTTTCTCGTCCCCGCCTGCATTGTTTTTTGCTGCAGCATCAAAAAAGGAGTTTTTATTTTAAAAAAAACAATTTAAAAAATCTCAAAACAAGCTCTGCCAACATTACAGCCCATTCTAGTTGGATGGTCACATATGCGACATGATCAAGGGGAATGAGTCACATGTCGGCCCTGGTCGAAAATGAGTTTTACACGAGTTTCTAAAGAAGGCATTTAGAGCTTTCAGAAACTGAAAACCCCATGTTGATACAACTTTTCATTGTGAAGTTACATCAATTTATCAATCGCTGAAAACAATATAAAACAAAAGCGTTTTAACACTTTCTTTGCCAATATCTCAAAATCATTATTAGCGACATCCGACTCATTTCCCTTGATAGTGTCACATATTTGAAGTTCAGGGTCATACAAAGTAATTATTGTAAATAGAGAAATCAATGCATATTTCATTCAAGCAAAATGATACTCTGTCCAGGCTAAATCAATGGGCTATTCCAGATGTATTCCGCACCCCCTATGGAAGACACTTCCGAATTGGGGCTAAATTGACAGCCGAATTCACATGTCAGGAAAAACCCATGGAAGACACTGCGGAATTGTGGTAATATGTCTAATATGGCCAGCCGGAATTCACGTAAATGTAAATTAGTCTTCCATAGGGTTCCAGCTGGAATTAGAACATTTTTTGTTTCCAGCCAGAATTCAAGTAAATGTCTTTCATAGGTTAATCGAGATGGTGATCATAAGTGAAGATTCTGCTGGAATTGGAGCATTTTGACCATTTTCCAGCCGGAATATTAAGAAATGCGAATGTCTTCCATAGGCACATCATGGCCTTTCACAATCCCCACTCTTGTTTTTTTGTTTATTTTAGCAGCCGGAATTTCACCTAATCTCAATGTCTTCCATACCCTCCAGCCGGAATCTTTGCTAAAATGACTGCTGGAATTCTAGACACATCTCAATTCCAGCTGGAATTGTATTTTTTTTAAATTTCTTCCATAGGGGGGGGGGTGCGGAATACATCTGGAATAGCCCAATATTTACCTCTGTCATATATTTCTAGCATACTTTACACATACCATGCTAGAGAATGTACCAAGTTGGTGAACCAATATGATGGCGTTAACCACCCTTAGACAGCATTATGCCCCTCCCCTCCCCCTCCCACATGAATCAAAATTGAGATTTTCGTACCTGAAGAAAGAAAATATTTTTCTTAAAACCCCAGCAACATAATCAATAGTTATATGTATAAATTATTGATCATCTAGTGGTGCAGTCAGGCAAAATATTTTGTACAAAAAAAATCTGTTTTAGCCTTCACCTCAAAAAGTTAAAAATACAATAGTTTTGTGATATGTATCCATTTAAGGTAGAAAACAGGGAATGTCTTTTGAAATTTGCAGGATAGCATTAAATAGCTCTTCTGGAGCCTTCAAGGAGAGCTGTTTAGAGCATTTACAATAGAATGTAAGGAGAAAATGGTCAACCAAGGAGAGCTAAAAATCACTCTCCTAATGAGAACAGTAGAGAGTAATTGCTCCCATTCTTCTCAAAAAGCAGTCCCTGAGAAAATGAAAAAAAAATGGATCATAGAATACTTCTTTTTGTCATGTGACCTGATCTGATCCACTCAGGCCAAAGTCCCGGGCCAAAGTCGTAAATGTTGAAAAATGGATTACTACATGTAACTGTACTAACTTGCTCAGTACCTACAGATGTTGAATCCCAAGGTCTTTGAATTCTAGGTTGCAAAGTTATGAACCTTTCATATGTCCATTTCCTTACGTTTTTATTGTTTTTTCTCCTCTCTTTTTGCCTATATCTCAGTTTCATTATTGACGACTTTAGCCTGATTGGATCAGATCTAGTCACATATTTCAAAATCAATTCTCATATTACATTTGCAATATGAACCTTTTAAATGGTATGCAAATACTTTCAGATCTTTAAGTAAACAGTGGAAACAAAATGCTAATATTATGACAGTAGAATATTATTTCTATCAGTCCTTTAATATTGGCTGGTCCTCTGGTGTACAGTAATGATTTAATATAGACACTGCTACTGCTAGAGGAGAAAATATTGAATTTCCTTCTTTCATTTGCAGTAAATCAGTGTGTTCGATTTTGAAAAAGGCAAGATATAGTTAGGCGACGAAAAAAGAAAATCCTGTTCTACAGGCCCAACCGATCCAGATTTTGAACAAATTGGGAAAAAATTTATCCTGTACAAATGAATGCCGCCGACCCAAATTTCGGAAATTTCAGTGACAAATTTTTTTCTTTGTATTTTCTCAAATTGCAAATTATTTACAGATTTTGGTTATTTTTTGGGTCATTTCAAAAAACAAAAAAAAGGCAGACCGACCGACCCTACTTGAAAGGCCCGTCCGCCCGTGAGAACAGGGTTTTTTTTTTTTTGTCGCCTAATAATATTGGGTCAATCACAACACTATAGGGATTACCTTGTTACTATATATGTTATAAAGATACAGATATTCACAACAGGAAGGTGTTTCTAAGATACTAAAGCGCCGTAGATCTCTCCCACTTCTCAGCACTGCCTGGTTAAAGGGGGAAATTCACTATTGCCCATGTTAAAGTTTGGACAACAGAGAAGTACTGACTAAAGAGTTCACAACAGACATAGATACTATTTTAATCACAACATATAAAATTAAATTAAATTGACAAATTATGCTGTACAAATGCAGTGTATAGATGTTTCATCTTCTTTGCGGAATAATTCCTCAGTAATGTGCCATGTTAATATCCTCACTATAGCTCTACCATTTATTGGTATTGAGCACAGCACTGTAATAGCTCAGGTTAGATTTATGAGTGTCAAATCCAAATATGCTCACATAATTTAGACTTTTGCCATCTTGGCTGATGGCTTCTTCAGAATGACCAGTGGTCATTCTGAAGAAGCCATCAGCCAAGATGGCAAAAGTCTAAATTATGTGAGTATTTTTGGATTTGACAATCATAAATCTAACTTGATTTAAATCTTCAATCCTACAAATGCATCTATTTCATGAACTGTAATAGCTGTCTCTGATACATCTTCTTCTTCATATGCATAGTTTTATATACTAGTACTTGAGACCAACAATTTGGCAGTTTATGAGGCCCAAAAGTTTGCAAAATTCCAGGGTTAACAGTACATGTGCTGCAGACAGCAGCCAACATGGGCTATGTGAATAATATGGGAGATTGATCAGTCAGATAACAGAATATCCATATAAATCCAGTCCAGATATTAACAAGGTTGAACTGCACTTGCATGTTCTAATGTAAAGTGTGATAACAAAGTCACCAACCTTTCCTTGTCATGTTAATAAATATTCCATAATTTAGCTTAATTTGAAACCAATGTCATGAACTGCTAAAACTGTGTGGACCAAAATGAATGTGTTATTTTAGGTAATGAAGTAAAAAACCTTTCAGGGGGATCATACATGTATAGGTTCAATTAAAGAAAAATGCCATTATTTTTGAGTGAGTTCTTTTTTTTGCAAATGGGTAAAAAAAATATTTATAATACTAGCGTGCAAAGCACACTGCCATGCACTGATGTTGTTAACCTCCGCAGCTTTAATCAAATCTGAACGTTTTATCTTCAAGAGCTTTCAAGCCATGTATACTATCGGAAATGCTGAGGTTTCAGTTCACACAATGGTTTTTATGTTGAAATTGATCCAAACTCTTTAGACATAGATACAAAATATACATTGTAATCCACAACAAAATTTATGTTTGTGGCAAGCCGCCATTTCAATTTCATTAAATTTGCAAAAATCTCTGGGGATTGTCTGGTGATTTTCAAACAGAATAGTTTAGGAAAATCCATGTAATTTTCAGTGATAAATCTCTGTTCATAAAGTCAAAAGTGGTGTTTTTCTGGAATCATGAGTACAAATAAGCCACACAGCAGATACCCCATTATAAACTGGGGCTAATATGTGACCGTACACCACAAATGAGCCGTAAATGTCTTAATTGTATTCTGAGTTACAGTGTAAAATGTGCATGAAGGTCATATTCATCGGTACCTCAAGTTGGCACGACATCTAACTCATTTTGATAGTCAAACGCCTTTTGAACCAATCAGTATTCCTATTGTTGAAGAGGATAATAAGCTTCTACCTTAGATGTCTATTAATGGTCCTGGCCTTTGTTTGCTTTGGCTAAATCCTGTTCAAGTGGTGGGTTACAAAGCATTGTATTTTGTCTAGGTATGTATAACCAACAATTAACAACAAGAGGACATTCTTGAACCTGGTTGACTTGGGTATGATTTGAAATGACCGCCAATTATGACTGTTTGATATTTATTACCAGCAATGTGGAAAAAGAGACACATGTAGAACGAAAAAAGCTACCATTTTGTTGAAGGAGCAAAGTTCAACAAACCATAACCCTGCTTCTGGATATCGTTTGAAGTCAAATGATATACCATTTTAAAGCTTATGATATATATTTTCTTGACACGAAATAAAACAAAAGTTGACAGGGGGAGGAATTTACGGCTCATTCGTCGTGTACGGTCACATATTGTGCTCAGTCTGCCTCCAAAGTAACAGACAGTATAAGCTGCTTATAGGGGTCACAACATCTACATGCGCAAATTATCACCCCAGGCCATTATTTATCACTTCTATGCTTCGTGGGTCAGTAGTAATTTATTACCTATGTAATAGTCATTTGCTTGTTCTTCCATTCTGTAATTCCTATAGCTTTGCTATGACTATCTTTGGGCTATTCCAGTTGAAATCCATACACCCCATTTGGAAGACAGGACCATAATCTCCACACAAGGAGTGTTGATTTCAAATGGGGTTTCCTGAATGGGTGACTCCATTTGAAATATATACACCCCCTGTGTTGGAGATTAAGCTCATGTCTTCCATAGGCAGGTGATAGGGGTGTATGGATTTTAATTGGAATAGCCCATTTTGAAGTCAAGTGTAGGGTGAAATTGTGGGAATGCAAAGAAGGGTAAAAGGTTTGTAAAGCTCATGACAGGCAATTATGAAAATGAGGCAAAGGTCGTAATATATTTTACTTCAAAAAGAATATACAATATGAAGAAAACAGTTTCAAGTTAAATTCAGTAGCATGTTCAGGTTGCTTTAGTCACAACTTATATTTTGGGTGTTGAAATTAAATTTATTTTTGTTTAAAGCTCATGGTGAGTGATTAGTACTTATGGAAAGGAGGCAAGCATCTATTTTATTTGAAAGAATATACAATATATGAAGAAAATAGTTTTAAGTTGAATTCACTAGCATGTTCAGGTTGTTTTAATCATTTTCTTTCAAATATTAATACACTGATCTTGCATTTTTGAGATTGAAATGCAATGACTGTATACTCTAAGGAAAGGATATACATAAGGTTTACATTTGTTTAAAGCTTGTGATGGGGGAATGAAAAGGAGACAAGCATCTCTTTTACTTGAAAGAATATACATGGTATAAAGAAAACAGTTTTGAGTCTAATTTACTAACGTGGTCAGGTGGTTTTAATCAGAACTTCATAAATATCAATTAATCTTGCATACGTCTGGCATTTGGGTTATTGAAATTTAATGACTGTAGTAGCACTAGCCTAAAAAAATGTGCCCAGTCTGTTACCAATGCCATTATGACACTCCAACTCCACTGCTCATCCTGAAAAGTTATAGCTTTGTAAGCAGGCCGTAGCCAGTTTTTTTTTTTTTGGGGGGTGCTGATTTTGAAAAAGTGGTCTTTTTTCCAAGGGGGCAATTTTGTGAAAAGTGGACATTCTTCCCCAAAAGCTTTAAAAATCTGATAACTTGACTCGCTACACTAACAAATTCTTTGGGACTATATCTATACTTTTGCAAATTTGGGAGGGGGTGCTCTGTTGAAACAATTTGATGTTACTGACGACTTACGACCATCTTGCATTTCAGCATAGTCTAGGATGCTGCCAGAATGCAGTTACACAAAACCAGTTTCCTGTGATTTTATTACATTCTTATCCTATATTGTAACTCAATGCCAACACACATCAATATTTTGAAATTACATGTATCAAATTGCATTTTCTTCTGATCAAAATGCGCTAAACAAGCGTACACTAAACGGGCTATTCCAGTTGAAACCCATCAAACCCTCTATGGAAGACATGACATTATTCTCCCACACAGGGAGTATATTTCAAATGGGGTTACCTGAATAGATGACTCCATTTGAAATCTACACCCCTGTGTGGAAGATTAAGGTCTTGTCGTCCATAGGGGTGTATGGGATTCAACTGAAATTACACATTGTTACTATGTATGTAATCCAAATCTGTTAAATCAGAATACTAGCATTATGGAGTGCAGGGTTGTAGCTAGCTGTAATTTTTTTTTAAATTTTAATTTCATTTTGTTTAATGATTTTTTCATCATAAAAAGCAAAAAAAAAAAACATTTTAGGGGGGTGATACCCCTTAAGCAGGCCCCTGGACCCCCAACCGTAAGCACTAGAGCTCCACATGCTACGCTGCGCAATAATTTGCCACTTGGCATAGAAATTGGCGTAGCTACAACCCTGATGGAGTGTCCCTATTAATGATGCTTAGAAACCCATTTGTCATTTGAAACAGAAGGTTTTGTTACGCATACTTAACCCTGCTGTCCTTAAAGCTTGGTTTGGTTTATTACACATTTAATTGACGATGCTGTTACATGTTGACAACGGTGTCACAAATCATCTCTTGCTGTTTAATGCTACTGTATGCAGGCAAACAGATGGATTACTCATCTTGTAATCAGGAGTGTAACACAGATCCTGGAGTGTAAATATGACACCGCACTAAGCAGAATCTTGGACAACTATCCAATTACCACAACTGAACCCAATTGAATCATTTGCTTTATTCTGAGTGGTAACTGTCCAAGATTATGCTTGCTGCAATGACACTAGAATTTATCCTATTGTTGACCTGGAATATTTCTGCTGGCAGAATTTGTAACATTTTTGACCTTTTTTTTTTGGCACCTGTGCCAAAAATCTGTTTTTTTCTTTCAACAAATTCTCTTAATTGCAGCTTCCCAGGTGGTATCCACCAAACTACCTGTTTCTGTTCATAACACCCAAAGAAAACATATGCAGGCCTAAAATTTCACTGGGATTAAGAGAAAGTTAAGAACTTTCACCTGATACCAAAATTTGCACTTTGATGGGGTAAATGTGGAATGGTGAGGATATCAATCTGGTCAAGCAGCGTTTTCGCTGATGGGGAGTGCTAAACACGGCCTGTTTTGATTATTTTTCAGGCTCTTTGATCCACAATTTGACATTTCATTGTTGTTTTAGCTCATATACTTGGTGTTATGTAGAAATAACACAATATTTAGATTTGTCAAGATCTGTGAATTGCCCTTTAAAGTCTATTTCAACAAATACAGTATTTTATGCCAAACTCTAATTCACAGCAACATCTGGGCAAGTAATAGCTATAATTCCAATTAGTCCAACATATTTACACCTGTCAATTAGAGAGGTTCATTATGAGCCATTGTTTATGCATGAGCCAGTGCCTCAGGCAAATACAATGTTCATACATTTCCCCAACATTCTGTGATTGTATTTCACTCATTTTAAAGCCCAGTGGGCAACAGTACTGATCATGTACTGATGAATGTTTTGGCACCGAGTCCAAGGGCAATAGGGGCAATGGCCTTGGTTGTGGCTTCTTGGCAAAATGCTTTGCTATCTTCAGTAGATAGCAAAAATTTACAGTATTTAATACCACTGCTTTTACAGTAGAAGGCACTATCTACTTAAGATGATTTTGTTGTATTCTGGTAAGGTTTATCTCAAAGCTCACAAGTGGTTTGTAAACAAATGCTAAATGCTACCCCCGACTTGGTACTTTTATGGTGTGTTGAGAAAAAAACTGAAATTGGCCAAAATTTTTCCGGAAAAAATAAAATTGTGCGATTTTACAAATGCGCGTACGAGCGAACTTTGAGGCAACCCTTTTATTTATTGCCTAATATTTATTATAATATGCAAGGATTTCCATGTTGTCTCAGGCAAGACAGGTGGTTTCCTCATAATATTTACATATGATAGGCTCACCTTTAACATATTGCTGGACTATATCAGATACAGTGATATGGTTAGCCACTAGCCAGCAAGAATTTTTTACATTTTTACTTACGGGAACTGGAATGAGCGTTTCGACAGTATTTTTTGTGCGACATGAGAGCACATCAAACCTATCGAATTGCATTCTGAATACGAAGAATGTCTTTCTGATATCAAATAATTTTCATTTTATGAAATTCACGATATAATACAAATTTTATGACAAATTATTACAATTTGATATTTTTCACAGTCCTCAGAGTAAATTTTATAAATTTAATGATATAGTCTTTTAGCTGGGAGGAAAAGCCGACAATCAATTGAAAATTTTGACCTTTCATATTGAAGATATGGATTTTTTTCCCCAAAACACCTAATTTTTTTTTTGGTAAAAAAAAAAAAAAAAAATCCATATCTTCAATACGAAAGGTCAAAATTTTCAATTGATCATCGGCTTTTCATCCCACCTACATACACTTCAAATATAAATCATCAGATTTATTAAGTTTACTTCGAGTACTGTTAAATATCAAAAATATCAATTTTTAATGATTTGCTGTAAAATGTGTATTACATTGCGAATTTCAAAAAATCAAAATTAATTGATATCAGAAGGACATTCTTCGTATTCAGAATGCAATTCGATATGTCTGATGTGCTCTAATGTCCCACAATAAATACTGTCCAAAGGTTCATACCCCTTCCCTTAAGGCAGCTGTGTACTCTAGACATTGTTTCTTTCGCAAAATTGAGTTTTTTGATATGTTTGTACTTTGTTGTGTTTTTTATCAATACAAGGAATGAAAATCCAGATTTGTAAACTCCAACTGCAATATTTTAAGGATTTTATTTCACTATTCCACTCGTGTTTGAAATTAAAAAGGAAAGAAAATCTTTGTTGTACCAGCAGGGTACATGCAAGAAAAAAAACGCATCGCGCTGCGTATCGCGCAATTTGTTGACGCACAAACACGCTTACGTGATACGCCGACGCTTATCTACATGCGCGCTTATGGAAACACCACGGAAGCACAAAAACCTAGTGGTCAAATGGCTCCGTTTTAGCTGATAAAATGTGGGTTTACCGATGTTTATGTAATTTAAGGTAGAAAAATAAAACCTGCCTCATTCTCCTGCGAGATTCGATGAAAGTGCAAAATGTGACCACTTTAAACTTCAACGGCCATTATTTCAATGTTCATTTTCTCGGTAAAATGACGATTTAGGTACACGATAACTCAATAAATACAGCATCTATAGGTAAGCAAATATGATCATCGTAAAAAGCATGATCGACTCAAGAAACGGTTTTCTCATTTTTTTATATTTTGGTCTATTTCCGATTTTAGGCATCATTTTGTGCAAATATGCGTTTGTGAATTTTAAAAGTTCAATTTGATGCCTTATATGGTCAATATCTCAAAAAATAAGGCCAATATCAAAAAATATAAAAACCGTTTTTGGAATGGAGCCTCAAGATTGAGCTAAAAACAAAATAAAATATTTTGGAAAGAGTGTTTTTTGTTATGATGTACCTAACAAATATTGCCCAAAACTCACTTTTTTGTGATTTTCTTCATAATTGTTGTTTTTACCCCAAATCTGTATTTATATTAAGATTTATTGATGTCTTGCCTTCATAAAAATGTATACTTTTATATGTCTTGCTATGCGAATAATTACAAAGTTATTGCACTTTTACTACATGCATGTCTGAGAGTACACACCTTAAAGGGCAGGTCTATAGCCAAAACAAGTTTATCTCTATTCGAAGAGAATAATTATTACATTACAAGTTGACACTTGTTGCAAATTTTTTGTGCGTATTTCTCCTGAAAAAGGGGAAATTGTGTGGGTAAAGTTCATCCTCGTACGTGTTCTTCCACCGATTGACGCGTTCGTGCTATACGCCGTTTGACTGATCACTTAGGTAATTGAAGCGGACACTTTATCGTGCTCTCATCATACAATCACAATCACTTTGACAAGTTTGACATTAGCAACAATGAGTTGTACTATCACTTACCATAACAATGCTGCATAACAATATGCACGCTTTTGTTCTCTTTCGGGAACAAAGCCCACACAGTAATTGTTACTATGCGTTTGCTTTGTATTATTTCATCCAACTGAAACTATAGCATTGCAATATACAGGGATATCAGATACACGAGTTTGTGGACTAACACGGTTTATATGCTAGTCTCAGATGAAATTCTAAGCTCAAATTATGTATTTATTTTTAGGCCTAATATTTCTCATGATATTGATATACATATGAATTGTAATATCACAATTGTCTAATATATAAAAAGAAGCGGCTGATTTTATCCATATGTTTAAAACCATGAAATTTGTAATACTTAATTTGGAATTTTTTTCTGTGAACAGCAACAGTATAACGTTCTGTCCATTGAGAGTGTTTATAGTCCCTTTTCTCACAGCGGGCACATCTCATTTCATGACGTCACCGGTTTTCTAGGCCAAATCTGTCTCGTTCGAAGGAACTCACCGCTTAAGTTGGTTTTTGCGGAATATCAATTTTAAACATCTTATTTTCTCAAAAAAGGAGTCATTTTCATTGTCCTCATAATATTAGCTTGCCAATGATATGATGTTGTTTTTGCTATAGACCTGACCTTTAAGTGGTTTAATTGCCCATAGTCAACTTATATGGCCACTATATCCATTGTAAAGCATTTTGCTATCTTTAGTAGATAGCAATACTTTAGAGGTCTTTTTTGATTATTACTTTAGATGACTTTTTAAATTATTTTTTCTGGAAGTTGCTAAATGACCGTTAAAAAACACAGAAAGCTTGAAATATCTGAAAAAAATATAAAAATTGTCTTATTGATTTTACAAGTCAACGTATGTGACACGATCAAGGGAAATGAGTCCGATGTCACTAATATTGATTTTGAGATATTGGCAAAGAAAGTGTTAAAATTCTTTTGTTTTATATTATTTCAGTGATTGATAAATTGATGTAACTTTGCAAAGAAAAGTCATATCAACATTGGGTTTTCAGTTTCTGAAAGCTCTAATTGTCCTCTTTAGAAACATGTGCAAAATTCATTTTCAACCAGGGTCGACATATGATTCATTCCCCTTGATCACGTCACATAATAGACCTACAGCCAAAGCTGTGCTATCTTCAGTAGATAGCAATAATATACAGTAATTATACCACTGTCAGTGAAGCTATCTAATCAAGATAATAATTCTACATTCTGATACAACAGTGTTGTCTAGATAGTAATATTAAAACATTGTATAATATCCAAAGATTCAATTTCTACTGAGAAAGGCACCACTTGTGAAGACAGCAATGCATATTGTGAGGTTTATGTATTGTATGTGAATGAAAATCTTTCCTATTTTCACAACTATGCCATAGGAATAAAGCAAAAAATACTTCACTTTGCAAATAATTATATTGAAATATGGAGCTTGTGTTTCTATAACAAAAACTGTTGACCAATCACCATTTTTGTATTAATTCTGAAAACTTCCTGAAACCCTGTCCTGGTGCAAAAACAAAATCTTATGGCAATAGAACATTGACTATTGCAGCACCAAAACTCTGGAATGAGTTGCTAAATAGCATTCCCATTTGTGTTTCATTAACATAGACTATTTTGATATTTTTAAATCAAATTTTAAAACTGACGTATTTAACTAGTATTATCATGTTTTGTTGATTGTTTGAAATTAATCTATTTTATTTTGTGTATTCTTTTGTACTGTAGAACTCTCAGAAACCTTTGTTTGATTCGCTGTATGCAGAGATGCCAACCCTCCCTATTTTAGAGGGAGTCTCCCTATTTTTGTCCATTTTGACACCCAAATTTGGCAACCTCCCTATTTCTGACAAGTTATGTGCCATTTAAGTTGCATGTAATTTTGAAAACCTCCCTATTTTATGTTTGAATCCTCACTATTTTCTGGATGTTAAGGGGTACTACACCCCTGTGGTAAATTTGTGACAATTTTTGCATTTTTCTCAGAAAATAATAACACACTGGTAACAAAAGTTATGTATATTATTGGGGCAAGGAATCCAATTACCACACTGAAATTTCAGTGACTCAAGACAAGCGGTTCAGTATATATGATAGGAAATGAGGTACATCCTAGCGGTACCTTATTTCTTATCATAAATAACAAACCGCTTGTCTTGGGTCACTGAAATTCCAGTGTAGTAATTGGATTCCTTGCCCCTATAATATACATAACTTTTGTTACCACTGTGTTATTAGTTTTTGAGAAAAATTCAAAAATAGACACAAATCTATCGAGGGGTATAATGTTGGCATCTTTGTAGATGTTATTATATTTTATGGTATTGAGAACAAATAATCTTTTATTAAAAGTTTTATACAGTTGAAACTAATTTTTATTTTCTCCTGTTTATCTCATTGCCTCTACAGAGCATGTGTGTGTCCAAAGGAGGCTTCTGGTTTCTCAAAGGAACAACAGGATCATGATGACAACTACCTATCCTAGGATGTATACCAAGCTTCACAACACTAGTTAACTAGTTTTCTAAATAAGTAAATAGTTTACAGCAAGCTTAGGCTGTTTGATAAAAGGTACTATTATTTAATGCCCATATGACCCATGGGTGTGCCATACCAAGACAGCCAAATGATCAGGTGCTTTCATAATCAAGACCACCAAGCTGATGTATACCACAATGCTAACAAAATAGAAACTTTTCAGGCAAATATAATCAAAATTACTACAAATTTATTACATATGTGAAGATTCTGAAGTTTTCATGTTTTCAAGAACTTAATTTGGAAAATATTTTTAAAAAAATGAAAATCTGAACGCGTATGCTGCCTGAAATACACAGGAAGCTATGCCAAAGGTCATTTTTAGAAGATGTACTGTCGACATCAGTACCCACCTGGTCACATGGGCATTAGATTAAGCACCTTTTATAAAATAGCCTAAGTTGACTGGTGTAAGAAAGATCAAAATCATTATTTATTTTACTAAAGTAAATGAGTTGAGTGAAGGCCTGTTTATTCTCTAATGTGTGTGAACAATTTTCTGTTGAAACAACTGCACTATTTTCTGATATTCTATATGATTTTCTGCTTGAAAGATTACCTTAATTACGCATTTTAAAAACATACACACTTATCATTTGATGAACTTTGTATTATGTGTATTAAAGTGCTTTACTGTGCATAAAAGTACTCTCAATTAGTCCAGTCAAAGTGGGTTTTTACTCACCACTAATTGCAACAGAATGTTTCTCACTGTTATGAATGTCAGAGATGTCCCCTGAACAGCATACAAAAAGTATACTAAAATATACTTGGTGGAAAGGTAGTTTTTGGTGGGAAAAGGTCATACAGGGGTCAAATTTCAAAATTGCTCTAATCATTTTAAAAACTATACCAAATTATTCCTCTAGTCATAAGGATTCAGAAAAAGTATAGTTTGCCATATGTGTGATGTACGGTTCTTGAGTTATAACCGAAAAGGTCAAAGGTCAAATGTTGGGTTCAACAGAGGTCAAAAAACTAAAAATTGTCCGATTTTAACCAAAATGGTCTCAAATTGTTCGGCTTGCAAACATAATTCATTTAAAGAATATTTGCACTGTTTAGGTTGTTTATTTACATGCGTAACATCAAAAACTAGGTCGGGGTCAATGGAGGTCAATGGTCAATGACATCTTTTACCCTGCTACCTAGGTAACGAAACATCCAAGATATGGCAAACTATTCTTATTTTGGAGTGTTTTTAAAGGACGAACACATTGAGAGCATTTTTAAGGAGATCGAGCATTTTTTCAAGTTGACCTAATGTGGAGCCCAAAATTTGACCTTTGACCTTTTTGCTAATAACTTGAGAATGGTACATCACATATATGACAAACTATACTTTTTCTGAATCCTTAAGAGTAGAGGAATGCGTTGGTATAGTTTTTAATCAGATTAAAGCAATTTTGAAATTCGACCCCTGTATGACCTTTTCCCGCCAAAAACTACCTTTCCACCAAGTATATTTTAGTATATTTTTGGTATGATGTTCAGGGGACATCTCTAAAATGTATAAAAGTGAAACAAATTCTGTTGCAATTAGTGGTGGGTGACACCACTAATTTGTTTAGATTGACTGGACTAAATATGAAGCAAAACAAGACACCAAACCAAATTCATTTCTGGTGCAGATGCATTTAGACTATGTGGCTGTTAGTTTCATTGGTATTGTCTCACATGCTCAAACTTGGGTTGGTTTTGTTGACTTTCTGCGTGTATATATATTTAATGGGTATTGGGCAAATTATACCAAAAAGCAGCTGGAATTGAGATGCAGGGAAATCTTACACAGGGGGTGTGTGGATTTTAAATGGAAGATTAGGGTCTAGTCTTCCATAGGGGGGGTGTATGGGTACTGGAATAGCCCAATCTGGCAAAGTGGGTAAGTTGATGAGAACGTTAAACTGAGCCCTGAGTGAAAGATGGGCAAGTTATAAGGGACTGTTCACAAACACTTGTTAGGGGGGGCTGATGCAAAAAAATTTCATCACAAATATTTTCAGTCCCCCTTTTCAGATCTCAAAAATTTCCGCCCCCCCCCCCACCTTTTTGACATGAAAATTATGGGTCAACCCCATAGAAAAGCATATAAACTCAATTTTCTTGGGAAAATTTGTGGGCAATATTTTCAGGGCCCCCTAGGAGGGTCAAAACTTTTAAGGCCCCCACCCCCATTTTCGTGATCAGCCCCCCCCCTAACAAGTGTTTGTGAATGGTCCTTAGCTGGTTTTTTTTTCTTTTCATTAGGCACTGGAATATGTATGGTGTTTACAAGAATATAGTGCTACATTCACACAAACAATGTATCATTACCACTTATAGCCTACAGTCAAGTAAAACTGTTTTGTGTTAAACCAAAATGCAATATAATTTACATTGCAAGTGTTCCTGTCACAAATCTTATATGATAACCATGGGAAACATAAAGTAGTGACATTCTTGGGTGTTTTTAGCTGCGGGTAGCAGCTCTATAAGTCACCATGTCTCTCCGTTAGTCCGTCCGTTAGTAACAAACGCTTGTAACAAACGCTAAAAAATGCTGTTACGTCAACATCGTTTGTCACATGGCTATGGTACTTGGTGAGGGGAGGGCCTATACCGCCCCATACTGGCAAAGAGTTTCCGAAATATGCTAATTAGGTCATTAAAGGGGCATTACACGATTTTCAACAATTTTCTGCATTTTTGAAATTTAGATTTTTTGGATGTAAATACTCTTCTGGCATTTTTTGCATCAACATCGACCTGCTTCAAAGACACCTTAACTGCAAATTGAATTCCTTGTCCCGCAGCGACCGCCACGGTTACCAACGGTCCGTGTTTTTCAATGCTTTAAAAGGATAGATGAATAACCTATATTTTCAACTTGTGATCAATCATATAAGGCCAGAAAAAAGGGGTTTTTTTTATTCCCGACTTGGCATTTTTATGGTATTTTGAGAAAAAAAGTCTGATTTTCGCCAAATTCTTCCAGAAAAAACTTAAAAAAAATTGCGTGCAAGCTTTGAGACAAACCTTTTTGTTTTGGGCCTAATCATAATTATGATAGTGTTTAACAAACAGTTTGTTCTGGGTCCTTCCATGACCAGGTGAATTGGTCCTTTGCCAAAATATTTCATCAAAACAAGTATTATAAGGGAGTGTTCATAAATACTTTGGTGGGGGGGGTGGAAAAGTTGACCTCAGATATAAAAAAATGACCCCCCCCAAGAAAAGGTGGATTTTTTTAATACCTTTTTATGGTCTAAAATTTTTTGATCCCCCTTCATGTCATAAAAAAGAAACCAAAAATATATGGAAGGAAGGAAGGAAGTCATAAATTGGAATGTGCATGCCTTAATCTCCCTATATTTTCCACCCCACCCCCACCAAAGTATTTATGAACACTCCCTAATGCACTAGAAAAAATATAATACAGAAGATATCATATTATTGCCAATAAGCTATTTTTTGTTCCTTTTTATTAATTTGGATTTTAAAAATCAACAATAAATATATAACAAAAAGAGACATTTTGAGCAGAAAACAGCGGATACAGAGAACCAGGTTTTGATTGGAATCGTGTTGTTACAGTGATTTCAATGCTGTGCCTAGCAGCAGCATTCTTAATAACATGTTGTTATGTGAATATAATACATAGCTGCCTCTTGTATTAGAGACTATACTTTATTCGCCTTATAAATGGCACAACTAAACATCATGGATTGTATTGAATGACTTACACACACTTGGGTGCTGTACCTATACTAGTTGCTCTTTGTGTAATGTGACTGGTACTTGCTTTTGCCCTGGGGGTCACTCCCATTGTGGCCTGTACACCATCTGCGATAATCAACTTTTGAAAAGCACCCTAAACAAGGATTTAAGCCTTGGCTAAAATGATACCCTCAACAGGTAATGCGCGCCTGTTTTCACACCCTAAACAGGGATTTTATTCCTTACATCAAATTTCATACCCTAAATTTCATTTCCGCGTATTAGCAATTGAAATTTTGCTACCTTTTTTCCAATTTTTCATGTTTTTGACACCCTAAACATGGTACGCCCGTATCGTGCCTGCCCACGATAAACTACCCTTTTTACGCTTTTGTATTATCGAGGATGGTGTACAGGCCACAATGGGAATGACCCCTGGGCTTTTGCACTTCTGTAATTTACGCCCAGCTGGTTTCCAAGTTTGCTTTTGATAGGGAGTGCCGCTGACCCATCAATATACCAAAAGACAAAATTTTCAGCCAAATTTAACCCAAATTGTCTTAGTTTTTACAAAATTTCTCCCAAATTTTGGGGACATTTCAAAATTTTGGCCAGAGTGAGGCCAAATTTGGCTATTTTCCCAAAATTGAGAAATTTTTGAAAAAAGGACTCATCCATGTACCAAAATTAGCCTAGAAAAAGGAGTCATTGATATACCAAAAGGCTGAATGTGATCAAGTGTATTTCTATAGATTTCCACTTAGGTTGTCACTGAAACCTTTTGATCATGTGAGTTTTTTGCATCGCAGTTTTATGTTTGTAGAATTGCATCGCAAGTATTCAAAAGTGTGTAGCATTTTGTGATGCTATGATACTGGGTAAATCAAACGCTGTCCTTACTACAGTTAAAAAAAACCCAACTCTTTTCATGTTTTCCAGATAAGGGTCGGTTAGATGAGGACAATCAAACAACTTTTTTTTGTCTAATATTGGGCCAATCTATATGCATGCCATGGGACTAAATCTCCATTAACGTATATCGGTACTTCAGAGATGTGGATCTTGCACTTAACAAGTGTGTGCATGAAAAGTGTGATTTCATCTTTAACCCCATGAGAACTACCTGCTGATTAGTCAAAAAGAAGTTTTCATTATCAATTGGACCAATCAGCAACATTGTTAGAATAATTTCACCACGCAAAAAAATTGGGGTGAATTATTTGCAAAGCTTCATTCTGATTGGTGATTAAAATGAAGATATCATGCATATGTAATTGACCAATCAGAGGCAATGTTAGATCGGCAGGTAGTGCTCAGGGGGTTAAAGATGATGAGCTTCCATTGTGTACTGCAATATGCACAACATACAGTTCTTCAACAGTTCCGTATGTGTTAAATCAGGGTCCGAAATAAAGAAAATATGCAGGTTGTCCCAAGGACAACTAAAGCATAAATTCTGCTTGTCCTCAAAACATTTTGGTTGTCCCCAAAATGTGTCATATTTTTAAGTGCAAAAAATTAAATTTGTTTGATGTCTTTTGACCTGGAAAATCCATAGCCACAAATTGGCAAACCTGTGCAAGCTTCAATCAAACATAACAAGTTTAACATAATAGCAAAATTTTCAATCAAACATAACAAGTAAAAACTTAATGTTAAGTTTTATTTATTTATTTATATTCTATAAATCATGATTTTAGAGGTAAAATATAGTGGTTATCCAGGGGATAAGTACATATAGCTTAATATGGTTGTCCCCAGTGATTTTTGGACAAGAGGATAAGTGCTTATTTCGAACACTGTGTTATATTTGAGCCGTGTAGACAACGGACGCAAAAGTCCACAAGTCCCCACTGCTAATCTAGATATGGAAGTATACAGAGACATGGATTTGGTAACCATGTAGATTGCACATTAATATTATGGTTTTTGTCATTATTATAATTTTTTCTTGTAAACTTTTGACGAGAGCATGTTGTAAGCGTACATCGTATATTTACTGCATTGAAATGCACTTGCCTCTGATTGGCTGCTGAGGCGATCTGCTGTTGCGGAGTGGAAATTTATGAATGAACTTTGCGCCATATGTGTTTTTAGCTATGACTTTGCAACATCATGGTATTACACGCTCGTCAAAGGTTTACAGCAAAATATTATATAAGTAACACATGAGGTAAAGCATACACTACAAAATTCCTATTGCAGCCATATGCATGGGTACACCGTCGCTAAGGTACTTCAGAGGTACACAGGACTACACACAGAGTACCTACATGTACGTAGGTACTGCACAGGTCTCCACCAGCAGAGGTACTACACTGGTACTACAGAGTACCTACGTGGGTACTCTGTGTGTACCACTGAAGTACCTTAGCGACGGTGTACCCATGCAGGTGGCTGCAAGAGGAATCTTGTCGTGTAATTGTTTAATGTGTACAGAATGCCCCCTTACTTCCCACCATCTGTTGCTAATACGCAACTTGTACGTCATACAGGGGTGTCTATTGCCCAATGTCTGCAGCATATGTACGTTATATTGCCAACATCATAAAGGAGGAGGATAAATAAAGTTGAAATATAAACTTTCAAAACTAACCACCATGTTCGTTTGATTTATTTTAGGAAAAATATGAATATTTCAATAAAAGAAGTGCATGTACTGTGTACCTATGTGAAATGGGTATGTTGTGCATGTCACAAGTAAAGAATCATTTTGGAACCAAAATTATGAAGAATTTGTCCTGTTTTATTTCTTCTTGAAAATCTGTGTTTTTCTATCTTCTTTTCTTATCACACATGGGGATTTTTTCAAATCTCATAGGAAACTTTTAATAGGCAATCTTAATTTAATAGTTTGTCTCAAACCCACCACAGACATTAAAACTGTCTGCTTTTTGCATGTAATTCCCGCTTGATTCAGTAAATTTCTTTTTTTTTTTCCCCTCCGTTTTATTTTTTCCAAATCTCACGTCTGACATAGAGCCTAATCTCAATAAGTCTTTATCTTGACCACAGTGAAACCTCCATATGAAAGGGGGTATATTCTTGTGAAAAAGCTCGTCCAACAGATAAAAAAAAATACGCAAAAGAAAATCCTTTAAAAAAACCCGCATTCCGCTTTAGATTTTCAATTTTGGAACAGCCTTGAGACATAAATGAAGATGGCCACATATATTATGTATACATGTGTAATTTGAATGTATGTGTTTGAAAAAGTACAGACAGCAGCTAAATTGTGATTATGCACTATTTCGTGCTGTGTCATAACATTTTCATTCATGATATGTACAACAGCTAGAGGCTAGGCACGCATAATGAAAGTACCCAACATAGTTAGTATATGCATGTCATTCACATCAGGGTGCAGTGAACTTTACATGATGCCTTTGATTGCAGAGCTAACATCAACATTAGTAATTGTATTCGGTTCAAGTTCCCTTGTAATGCTTTTAATGTGCAGTCATAACAAGATGGCACCTTTTGTGTGTAGCTCCTGGCAGGGTACCTTGTATTAAACTGCATTCACATGTGCTACGCAAACTGGGGGCATAGTGCATACAATGTAGAACCTGGTCTTTGTCATTTTACCTCCCCATAAAAAAATCACAGTATTTTTGTGTGACCCTTAAGGGTATCCGTAGGGAGAACACTTTGTTTTACGGCCAGGTCTGGCCAGGTGCATGTTTGTTCGCAGTCTACAGGTGTAACTAGGTTGTTGTATATTCTATAATTTTCCTGGTGTGTTAACTGTGATTACATCTAGACACCAGTTTATTTTTTATTTGAACGGGACCCTAATTTAATGAGAAAAACGCCGAAAAATAGAGGCCCGGCAAAAGCCGATTTGCAGACAATTTTGTAGCTACAGACAGCTCGTATTCCATATAACAACTACGGAAACCAATCAGTGCCAGAAGTGTTGATTTATATTTCATCCACTTAGGTTTAAGTTAACTACTTAACACGCGACATAAATAAATAGCCATATTTTATGAACGAACTGAATGTTGACATTGCGGACCAGGATTTGAAACAAGAACTGTTTTCAAAAAGAAAACGCGGTTGGTATAAAAACATAGCGTGTGCTATCATGATATAAACTTCAAAATCTAAAAACACAAGTAAAGAAATAATTTAGGGCGAAATAAATAAACAGCGTACAGCAGGTGCTATCTTGTCAATAATGATAAGAGGAACATGAAAAAACCAGCAGAGAGCATGCACCCCAGTAAAGAGTTAAATAAAGCAAGGCAAAATCATAATGTGCAGGAGGCCTACTTTTCGGATGATATTCACAGAAACAAAAATAAAGAACTATGTTAGTACGTTTAAAAAATTATATAATTTGAAATTAAATAATGCAAAATCATACATAAAAATGTCACATGTGTCTGATGATAATTATACACTTCGACCAAAAATTAAAAAAATACTTAACACGCGACATAAATAAACAGCCATCTATCAAGAATGACAAGAGGAACATGAAAAAAAAACCCACCTAATATATGAGAGCATGCGCCCCAATAAAGAATTGCTTTAAAATAAAACAATGAAAAATCATGACATGTGAAATGTATGTTGATACACTTATAAATAATACTCAAGGGTGAAATAAAAAACACCTTATCTACCGATATTTCCACAGTTAAACATACTCAGTGATCACTTGTACTAAAACAAAAATAAAGAAATACTTCACAAATGATAAGAGGAACACATAAAAAATAAATAAGCGAGCATTTCCCAAAAAAATTAGTAAAAGATAAAATAATGATAAAACGTACAAGAAGGGCAAAATATTTGTCGCAAAAACTTATTAAATGCTCATTTGCTCTAAGATATGTTTGCAATTTACTCCTAGTTTATCATTTATTTATTATTTATCTAGGCTTATATATCTTTTATTTATTTATCTATTAATTTATCTATTTATCAATTTATTTCAATATCATTATTATTAAGTGCCTATTTATAATGATATTTAAATCTATCAACATTATGCTTACGTCATCCAGGAGTTATTATCCCACTTGAAATCGCCATATAAACACAAATTAATAAAGAAATACCCAATGGGTGAAATAAAAGCATGATCTATCTTTTCAAGAATGAAAAGAGGATATAAAAATATAACAGAGCATGTCCTATAAACATGATAAAGAATTATTTAAAATCGTACAAATGTGAAACATGTAATATGACATGGAATGAGCGTTTCGACAGTATTTTTTGTGGGAAATGAGAGCACATCAGACACATCGAATTGCATTCTGAATACGAAGAATGTCTTCCTCATATTAAATAATTTTCATTTTTTGAAATTCACGATATAATGCAAATTTTATGACAAATTATTAAAATTTGATATTTTTCAAATTTTTGATATATAACAGTCCTCGAAGTAAATTTTATAAATCTAATGACATATTCTTAGTATGTAGCTGGGGAGGAAAAGCCGACGATCAATTGAAAATTTTGACCTTTCATATTGAAGATATGGATTTTATTTCCCAAAAGACCTTTTTTTTTTTTTGGGGAATCCATATCTTCAATACGAAAGGTCAAAATTTTCAATTGATCGTCGGCCTTTCCTCCCAGCTAGGCCTACATATACTTAAAGAATGTATCATTAAATTTATAAAATTTACTTCGAGGACTGTTATATATCAAAATATCAATTTTTAATGATTTGTCATAAAATGTGTATTACATTGCGAATTTCAAAAAATCAAAATTATTTGATATCAGGACATTCTTAGTATTCAATGCAAATATGTCTGATGTGCTCTAATGTCCCACAATAAATACTGTCCAAACGTTCATACCCCAGCCCTTAACATAAAACAAAATAAAACGGTCATGATAATATGACATTAAGGGCGAACACCACTAATGAAGCGTCTTGGTTGAAATGCACGTGAAAATTAATGTCTTTCTTTGCTCAACTTGAGGCCTTTTTGGCTCTCATAGTTGCCTGATGTACCCCGTTACATTTTATTAAGAAACAAGGTAGTATAGTTTCTCTCCATTGATTTTGCAATAGCGTCTCCAGGAGGGGGGCTCAGAGGGGCTTTCAGATTTATGCGGTGGGGGGGGGGCTTAATGGCTAAAAATTTTACATATCCCTCTAGCGTTGGTTGTCAGTAGATTGCAGTCACTCCTCATCAAGTGTTGACAAAGACAACAGTGGTTGTTGAAACGTACACAGTAAGTGCATTTTCTTGGATCAGATACTACGAACTCTGGTTTACTAGTTTACTCTACCGATCCTGATGAATTTGTTCAATCAATAACGATATCTGGGGGACCAATCACAAGCCAGATTCATTTAAAGATGCATTACATCATGACCAATTTTAGTTAGGCCAGCCAGATTCATTTAAAGATGCATTACATCATGACCAATTTTAGTTAGGCCAGAAATTGGCCTAACTCTCCATAGAATCCCGTGTTAAAAAGTTATCCGCAATCCAAAGTCAGTAGTCCACTTGGGAAGCTAACAAACAGAGGGCGTACGGTGACTGAAAAGATTAGATGTGAAAATCTATCAATTGTGCAATAGCCAGAAGCGCAATTGGCAAGTGGAGTACGCAGAAGTCTAGCTACACCCTGGAAGGGAAAAAACAGTATTTGAAACGAGGAAATGTGCAATATGACTTAATGTAATACATTAGAAAAGGCTTAAAAGGCAACTATTAGGCCCTGATTCATATTTAATCATCATTTAGGCCTGTAAATTAGATTGTCTGTGTAAATTTAGCAGGATCCGACTTTTATGACGACTTTCAAAATGTGTTACATTTCAGAAACACCAAGCTGTTTGTGAGGTGGCGTTAGCTGTATGGGTTATAGGTTGAACTTTTTACAATATTTCTGGAAAAAAAATCCTGAAATCCGTATATTAATTTTTACAATGGATGTCGTCATCTGACCTTCTGCTTGCAGAAACGGGAAGTGTTGAAGAACTGAGTTGTTTTCCCGGCCCCTGTCTGTATAGAAAGTCAGTGGGGTTATTTACTGGTGTGCACCCTAAAAGGCCCTTGTCATAACCAATGGTGGCGGCATGATTTTTCCCGTGCATGAGGGTTTAGGGAAAATTAAATTATATGTCTAAACTTGAGGTTGCATGTGTAAAACATGGTCTTTTTTAACGCATGTTTGGGGTATTGAAATGATATTTTTTTGGCTTGCACAATCATGGTAAAGATCCATGTCATACATAAGAGATTATAGGACATACAATACTTGGTAGGCCTAATGATAATGCGTAAACTTTGTACCTGTTAGGGAACTGAAATCAGACTGAAAACACAAACGTCATTCGAGGCTCTGTCTCACCAGTTGCATTTACAAGGCCCTTGTTATAACCAGTGGTGGCGGATGATTTTTTTTGGGGGAAGGGTCACACAAGGTTCTGAACAGAAACGTCACATACGGACCAACCCACACTACCGAGAACCGCGAATGCCGAGAACCGCGAAAGCCGAGAACCGCTCTAGTTAGGCAATTTTTGCACCTCCCCAATTTCACTTTTTTGCCACCCACCCCCTGTAAAAAATTCCTGGTGTTGGTCACCACTGTCAAATTCAAAGACATGTCACATTTGTCCATCAATTTATATTCAAGTTCCTTGCACATCATTAATTTGCATTAAATTAAGACATACAAAAGACAAAACAACATAAGAAATAATAAGAAAAACATAAGAAAAAATATAAAGTTATTGAAACCAAGGTAATATAACTATGAATGTAACAATAACAGTATATTTACAATTTATTGGAGCACAATAGGGTTAACCATGGCTGTTTAACCTTAAAGCCCCACATTGAAAATCATTGTTCCCCAGGAAAACAGCAGGCCAGACCACTGCCAGACAGTAACATGAGTAGGTTTATTTCACCTTGAAGACATGGGTAGTCTTGCAAATAATGGGCTAACTTTCCAATATTTATGTCGTGCATTATTTTACTACTAATACTATTTACTTATGTATTTATTTGTTGTTCATCATTGTATCAATTTATTTTTTCCATCCATAATTAAAAAAGAAACAGATCAGACACTAGAAACTGGTACCAAAATTAAATATATTTTAAAAAAAACAGTCTGTCAGCAGAAAACAAAATAGCCTACCACAAGAAACAAATTGTATTCAAATGTGGCCATTTCAGTAACGGAATGCATGCAGTAAATACAAAAATGAGGAGACAGTTTCACTCACTCGGTATGCACACAGTCTTATCAAATCATAAAGACATTTAGTTAACCTTCCGTTAACCCCTTATTATCCTGATTAAGATGTCTGGACTTGGATACATAATAATGTGTGCAATATAGCGAAACTGATTGTGAACTTTAAGTACAAGATCCTCAGCCTGATCATTAAGTGTGTTTATAGTGGGAGCAGATGTATGATACTTTGGTGTATAAATTAGCTTAAATTCTGTGCGCCAGAAATTGTCTGGAACTCCTTAGTAAACACCAGCCCTGTCTGGGATGTGCCTACTGGAGTGAAACTAGGGGTGTATCAATGGGCATTTTTGTCAGAAAAGGGGTCATTCAGTGCGGGCTCCAAGAAAATGGGGGTCTTGTGTGGGAATGCTGAAAGAGGGCCTTTTTTGAGGCAAACTCTACACAGTGACCACTTTTTCATCAGCTTACACCCAATGACCCCCTTTGAAATATGACTACTTGTGAAATATGTTCTCAAAATTACTACTTGTGCAATATGTTCTCAAAATTACTACTTGTGCAATATGTTCTCAAAATTACTAAAATTTACAGCCCATGTGTGAGCTATTCATTTACTAGTATTCAGAACCTGATGTGAAGATATTTATCAAGCCAAGGCAATGGTAATTAAGGCTATCATGTCTTACTGGAGGCTTTCATGTTCACTCAAGTATTTTGTGCTAACAATTTACCAACAGTGTAAGTGTTTCTATTTTTTTTTTTTTTTTTTTTTAGTGCCTTGAGCGCTCTTAATTGAGTGGATATGTGCCTTGTCGCTATTATTATTATTATTATTATTATTATTATTCTATTAACAATTTTGCCCACCAGTGCAATCATTTTTGTTAAAAATTTCCCAATTTGATTTTGTTTACGATTCTCATAATTGAAAATTAAGCAAAATATGATGACGTATTTTCAGTTTGTTTGGTTACGGATTTTGGGAATTGCTGAAACCAGAGACGATGTCTTACACTTCCCACAATGCATTTCTCCCATTTAAATTTCCTGTACTGATCTGCTATCTAAATGCAACATTGGTTGATAGTGAATTTTTTTAGTGATGATAGTGACAAAATGTACCTCAATGAACAGAGCACGTGTGTTTATTTCTTAAATATGGTTAAAATAAACAAAAT
Organism: Amphiura filiformis; assembly: GCF_039555335.1. NCBI lineage: Eukaryota > Metazoa > Echinodermata > Ophiuroidea > Amphilepidida > Amphiuridae > Amphiura > Amphiura filiformis. The sequence goes on from NC_092638.1 coordinate 6,011,018, forward strand.
CGTTTTGCTGAAGAATTATTTTTTGATTTTAAATATTTGTACTTTTATATACTTTAGACCAACAATTTAGCAGTTATGCGGCCCAAAAGTTTCCATACTTCCAGGGATATTAATACCGGTATAATAATGTGGCCGTCGGGGTGGCTCCTGTACACTCTCAGAAATGCATTAATTGAAAGCGCTGTAATTCATGGAAGATATATAGAAGTATATATTTTTGGAATAGAATTTAGTCACAGAATCTAAATATAAACACATTTGGGGTAAAGGCATGCATTAGGAGAAAATCACACACAAAACACATTTTTGCCTCACGGTTTTTGTTAACACACGAAAAAGCCAGAATTGTGTTTTTGTGTGTTTTTAGTCAGACACTCCATTCCAAGAAAAGTTTATATTTTTTGGATATTGGCCTCATACTGTTGCGTACATGTACTATGTATGCGTATGCCGTATAGGACATGGTCTCAGATTTGAAGCAGGTTTCACTGCCAAAGTGTGTAAAAATTCACCCCAGAGTGAAAATAGCTATGTTTAATTTCTAAGGTGTCTTTTCTAGGGTAAAATTGTTTGTAGAACATGATTTTTTTGTCAAAACGCGTGCATCGTACATCGTTTTGCTACAAAATGTTGATTTGTGGCCGATTTTGCCCGAAAAACACACTTTTTGGGTGACAAAAATTTTCACATGCCAACTTTGTATACTCATACTGATAGAGTCTACAATATACATAGATATGGCCCTTTAAAATGTTAGCATATCAGCTGAGGGTACTATTTGATGGATTCAGGCATTTGTTTTGTGATTGACTTAATCATTTGCGCGCCAGAATCATTCAAATATGACATGCCTTGTGACAATTGACATGGCAAAATAAGCCGTTTTCGGCAAAAAAATTGATTTGAAAAATCATAACTCTTGATAGGAAGGTGCTACAGTGATAGTTGACCTACTAGTCTATGCAGTGTTGAATGGGCTTTCATTTGATACCTAACTTTGTTCATTTTAACTAAGGGAAAGACTTGCAAAATGTAAAAATGTTTCTCCTACCCCTTAAAATTTTGATATGTGTAAAAATTCCCGCCATTTATAAAAATCGGGATTACAAGAAAACTACAAGAGCTATAGGCTTGAAAAACTAATCAGCTATGCACAGTATAAGTTCCTACTTGGGTATAACATTAATATCTTTCCATTCCTTCTCAATTTTCTTTTCTAATTTTTTTAACAATTTGTGACATCTGTAAATTACGTAAAATTTGGCATTTCGAAAAATCGCAAAAAAAAACAAAAATATGAGGGCGACATGTGTAAAAAACATGTTGCAAAAATGAGGGTAGATGGACTGAAATGTTTTGTACAAGTTTTTGTTTTGTTGGTTTTTTTTTCCTAATTAGGTCAAACTACAGGATTACTATTGAGGGAGAGAGAGGGGGTAGGGAGAGACGGGGAGGGAGGGAGAGAGAGAGGGGAGGGATAGAGAGAGGGGAGGGATAAATAGAGGGGAGGGAGAGAGAGGGAGGGATAGAGAGGGGGAGGGATAGAGAGAGGGAGGGATAGAGATAGGGGAGGGATAGAGAGGGGAGGGATAGAGAGAGGGGGGAGATAGAGAGAGGGGAGGGATAGAGAGAGGAGGGAGGGAGAGAGAGGGGGGAGGGAGAGAGAAGATAGAGAGAGGAGAGGGAAAGAGAGGGATGGATAGAGAGAGAGGGATGGATAGAGAGGGGAGGGATAGAGAGAGGGGAGGGATAGAGAGAGAGGGAGGGATAGAGAGGGGAGAGATAGAGGGGAGGGAGAGGGGAGAGATAGAGAGAGGGGAGGGATAGAGAGAGAGAGGGAGGGAGAGAGAGCGGGGGGGGGAGGGATAGAGAGAGGGGAGGGATAGAGAGGGAGAGAGAGGGAGGGATAGAGAGAGGGAGAGAGAAGATACGGAAGGAGAGAGAGAGAGAAGATACGGAAGAAGACAGGCAAGAGATTGAATCCCACACCCAATTCAAGCCATAAAACCGGAAAAAACAAATTGGAATTAGCAGGCTTTACGTCGTTGCTAATGCGGATTTTCCACTGTCTGGATCTGCATGCATCAATCATTTACGGTGTTATTGCACGAATACAAACAATCAAATCAAGTGATGTGAATTCCCAGTCTCGCTGTCAGGTGGTGAGCCTCGACGAGTACTTGTAAATGTGTAATGATATATGTAAGGGATTGACAGATCGAATAGTAAAGTGAGGGAGACGGACTGATAGACAGACGCAGACATGTCGAGGAGTGAGAAATGAGGGGGAAAGAAGAGAGGGAAATTGGGAGATCGAGTACCCCATCCAATGCATTTAAGGGTAGCTAGGTATTGTTTGTCGAAGCAGCCAAAAAAAAATCGATTTTCATTATCTAATTCAATATATCATTGAAAAATAACACTTTGATGTTTTGCATAAGTTCATTCTACAAATCATATACTTCGAAAACTTGCTTGATTTATTGTTGTTAATGAGTTATGTAAGTTTTACAAAAGTGTTGTTGTTGTTTCATCCCTCTTTACAACATAACTCAAGAACCACAGGACCTACACAAATATATCTGTGATCTTTGAATTCTTCTACACACTCGCTATGAAATGATCAATACATTTTTGACAAAGCTCACTACCATTCGCAAGATGCTGTGAACTATACCAAATCGCAACAGTCGAAAATAGTTGCTAACCTTAAAACTCGAAAGAACATGTTTCACATCACCAATGTCGACTTTCCACTATCTGGACCTCCGTGCAAAAATATCAATACCCCATCCAATGCACTTAAAACTCGAAAGAACATGCTTTACATCACCAGTGCACAGTGTCATCGACCCTATATCTTCATGGCAGGAATCGCCATGGTAGGTTAAATCCACAGCCACGATTAGCCATTTGGTTCAAACCTTTAAAGCTCTTTTAAACTAATAATTAGTCGAGGGACATAACTAAGGCTACTCACAATAGCCGGGTAATCGATCTTGGTTGTGCGTGATTAAGCTTGTATACCCCATTGAGGTCAATGGTCATCGAATTTTATACTGCCTACAGTGAGTGCAGCTGTACTACACGCTGCACGCTGTAGTCCATAACAGGACCAACGCAATATAAAATGGTCAAATTTTGAGTTCAAAGCGCACGGCCAATTTTCAAAGCGCATTCTAGCGACTATCATATCTGTTCAACACGTATTTGTTTATTAAGTTTATGAGACCAAATCTGGTTTCTTGAGAAAAAATCATGACGGGAGATATTCATCATTTTCTAACCCGGTATCAGAAGATTTTCGTCTGATATCAAAATCGTGCATAGCAATTCACGTGTATCGATCCCGTGTATTCATTTTAGTGTCCCTTCTGCACCAAATAATTATTAGCCAGGCGGTGTCGGTGTGCAGTGTATTGGATCAATTCCAGCCAAAGCGGGACAAAATTCTCTCTTTGTAAACTTCCCACTTTAAAATGTCATTAACAAAGGAAATCACGTTATTGATGGAGCATATCATGTCACGTCCAATGTGCTCTCTTTGAGCATATAGGCTTTTACCAGCAAGTCATACCAGGGGAAAAGTTATGATGGCTTAAATGAATTGGCGTTACCCACGAATTCAAAGATAAAGCACCATATATGTCATTGAATGTCCTTCAATCAAAATTAAATTATTACCGTTAGAAAGAAGTTTGCATGATCTCTCATCATATGTAAAACGATTGAATTCCACCAAAGTTTGTGGACTCTAGAGGCCATTAAGTCAATTTGGCTAATAATTTTGTTACCCGCGTATCAAAAATAAAATGATCGTTCTGAAAAATGTTAAGTGAATATGCCATAAATGACTATATCATGAAACGAAGTTTCTTACTATAATTCTGAGGTCCAAGTGATTATTTTATACAAATTTATTTTACCCATAAAATTCCACAAAATCAAATTTGACGTTACCCACGTATCAAATGTTATCCACGAGTCCATCAAATATAATTGCCATAACTTAATTTAACATTTAATGACCTTGGACACTGAATTTAGTTTGACAAGCGCTTAAAATTGTAAATCGTACGTTCACCGCTTTAAAAAAAAATCTACGACGGTTTAAACTTTTGATACCCACGGATCCCGAATAGATGCTAACCTTAAAAAACAAGGAGAATATTTATTTTAAATCTAAATCAGCATTATATTAAAGCCATGGGTATGCTATAATATTTACAATACTTATAGTTTATGCACCTAAGAAACGCAAACCCCAAACGGTACTATAGTACTTATAGCTTTACCCACGAATTCGGCTTTACCCACGAATCCAAGGATTTACTCGTAAATTAGATGTTTCTTATTCATCTTAAGGGGGTACTACACCCCTCGATAAATTTGTGTCTATTTTTGCATTTTTCTCAAAAACTAATAACACACTGGTAACAAAGGTTATGTATATTATAGGGGCAAGGAATCCAATTACTACACTGAATTTCAGTGACCCAAGACAAGCGGTTCGTTATTTATGATAAGAAATAAGGTACCGCTAGGATGTACCTCATTTCCTATTATTATACTGAACCACTTGCCTTGAGTCACTGAAATTTCAGTGTAGTAATTGGATTCCTTGCCCCAATAATATACATAACTTTTGTTACCAGTGTGTTATTATTTTTGAGAAAAATGCAAAAATAGACACAAATTTACCACAGGGGTGTAGTACCCCCTTAACATTTTGAAAACATGCGAAATAGGTTCCAAAACAGTCCTATTTAATAGCGTCCTCTTGAAGGTATACTGAAACTGTATCGTGAAGTTTTGATTGATTATACTAAATTATCATTTTTTGGTGCATGTTATTGGTTAGAGAAACAGCAATCATTTGAAACACTATAGAGGAATAACCACATGATGATTTCCAACCTTCTGTAAAATTTTCTATTTAGCCGCTTACCAATACATACTATTATGAATTTTATTTTGGGAAATTAGTCATGGGAAGGAAGAGCGAGGTACCAGATTTGGAGTCCCAAGGGATGAGGGAATGAACGGAAACGGAAATGACAATCTCTAAATGAACAAGATGAAACAGAAATTACGTATCATAGAATTTATTAGGAATTTACATTATCAGATAAACTGATCAAAATAATATGTATGTATGAATTAATATGAAACCTTACCAGAGTTACATCACATAAGTAGTATAATTTAATATGAATCACGTGCAAGACAATCATGATGACATTAGAATCGTCATCATGTTACCATGACATTAGAATCGTCATCATGTTACCAGTCTAACTATCCATCGTGAACCAAAGTTGAGTAGATGTGCATCAGTCGCAGGGCTAGCAAGGAGTGACGAATTTATTAACGGAGAAACAAATCCTTGCTTCACTCAGTGCAATTGATGCACAGAATTGGATATAAAAACGTTCACTTGATGAATGGTTATTCATGACTTTCTGCCCTATGATCAATAATCAATTATTGACTGAATTATCGTCACAACAATACCTTCAAATATGATTATAGGCCTATTTAACCCTACATACAATACATCATGGATGTAAACAACAGGGGGGACGTGTTCCCATACTTTGCAAAATGAAGACCTAATTGAAGCCATTTGATGGACCATTTTGACACTATTATTGTGTGAAATTGAGTTTGAAAGAGCGGACAATTTGTGAAATGACCATGCCGGGCCATTTCACATTCGTGGACAAGTTTTCAATATTATTGTATAAATTCAATTGCTTTAAACATAAAGTTCCGGGTATCTAAAGCATAAAGAAAAGGGCAACTTCTTTATACATACGCAGTGGTGTCTAAGTTGGAAAATTGTGCAAAAAGAAGGTCCAGTTGAAGCCATTTGGTGGACGATTTTGACACTTTTATTGTGTAAAATTTTAGTTAGATAAAGTTCGGAAATGTGGAAATGTGTGAAAATGAAGGCCCAATCGAAGCCATTCGTGGAACATTATTCATTATTACTGTAGGCCTAATCATTAAGTTATTACTTAAGTGTACAGGTGTCCGAACAAAAGCAAAAACGGCCAGTTGTTTACGCATACGTAGGGGTGTCTAAGGGGGAAAATTTGCAAAATGAAGTACTCAATTACACGCAATTTAACCTTTCTCTTCTCTTTTCTCGCCTTTCTCTTCTCTTTTCTCCTTTTCTCTTTCTCTCCTTTCCCCTTTTTTCGTTTTTACGGGGGGCGCGCCCCATCTTTCCTACTTTTGCTATTTTACGGGGGCGCGCCCCTCCACCCCCCCTCTGGATCCGCACCTGGTATACTTTGCATTAAAAATTTCATTTTTATTGACTTTAATTAATCACACACAGTGTGTTTTGTTGTGTATCCTTACGTGAATTAGGTAAAAGGTGTTTTGGTCTTGGTCTTTCTAGACCGTAATAGTATAATTTTAAAAATAATGAGCCTTATTAAAAATACAGAGCGTAAATCACTCAAAAATCACCACACTCAGTATATGTCTCACAGTGTCATCGACCCTATATCTTCATGGCAGGAATCGCCATGGTAGGTTAAATCCACAGCCACGATTAGCCATTTGGTTCAAACCTTTAAAGCTCTTTTAAACTAATAATTAGTCGAGGGACATAACTAAGGCTACTCACAATAGCCGGGTAATCGATCTTGGTTGTGCGTGATTAAGCTTGTATACCCCATTGAGGTCAATGGTCATCGACTTTTATACTGCCTACAGTGAGTGCAGCTGTACTACACGCTGCACGCTGTAGTCCATAACAGGACCAACGCAATATAAAATGGTCAAATTTTGAGTTCAAAGCGCACGGCCAATTTTCAAAGCGCATTCTAGCGACTATCATATCTGTTCAACACGTATTTCCAAGTTTATGAGACCAAATCTGGTTTCTTGAGAAAAAATCATGACGGGAGATATTCATCATTTTCTAACCCGGTATCAGAAGATTTTCGTCTGATATCAAAATCGTGCATAGCAATTCCCGTGTATCGATCCAGTGTATTCATTTTAGTGTCCCTTCTGCACCAAATAATTATTAGCCAGGCGGTGTCGGTGTGTGTCTTGTCCACTCTATTGCGTGTTTCCCTATATAATTTACTACGCATTTTGAACTTTGCCCTGAACATGAACGATGCTAAATGTTCAATCTATCATATCATGCATTGCGTGTTTCCGGGGTTTCCCTACTAGTACTAGGCCTACACGCACTTTGAACTTTGCCGTGAACATGAACGTGGCGAAATGACTGTGGACTTTGGAGCGGAAATCCACTCAATCGCATTCTGCTATACGTGTATACGTATTCTGTATGACATTGGCAGCCAAACGAGAAAAATTAACATTAACTGCTACAAGTTTTAGTGTGCCGTAAAGCAGGTAATATTTTTATTCAGTTTACTCAAAAGTGTTTGTAAATTTTTTCTCGGTATTTTATATCGGTATATTGTATGTTGTATGTTTTTAGTTGCCTCAGTTGCCTCAGTTGTTTATGTTATTTTATGCCACTGTTAAAGTCAGGTTTATCCCTAGTGTAAGAGAGCACGAAATACTAATAGGATTAGGGTTAGGGTTAGGATTAAGGTTAGGATTTAGGGTTAGGGTAAGGGTTAGGGTTAGGATAAAGGTTAGGGTTAGGATTAGAATTAGAGTTGGGATTTGTTTGGTATTATACCTAAAGTCAGTAATTGTGCAGGAAATTCTGGATAACTGGCAACACCTAACTGGCAACATCCACCCCATTTTAGCCATGATCATGAAGCGGTCCGGTGCTTTTTGTTGATTCCACTTTTAAAGACACCTAATTGGGCCGAAAACTCCGGTTGCATAATTTTGACCTGGCATTATTAGTGGGATATACATACATATACTAATTAATATAGGGCGCTATGTGGAGATATTTGAGTTAGCATTTTGTCTTGCTACATAAGTGGAACCAATGATTTTTGGCATCCTTACACCTCAAATGATAAAACTAGAATTGGTTCCATTTTTTTTTTTCTATGCCCCCTATGCTTCCCACGAGGGGTCGAAGGTCATAATGGAGGCCAAAATGTAATATTTGTTCTATCATGTTGTAATATACCTTATTCCTCTCATTGTTAGGAATAACAAAGTCAATTGTCATATTGCACTAGGGTGTTTAGTTCAGGAGTTATAGAGTAAATTAGGTCAAATGTCAAATATCTCATGCACAGAGGCCAAATATTGTCAAAATGCACCGATTCAATCGCGTTTTGTTTGTCTCAAATTACTCCTCGCGACAAACGAAATAGGAAAACAATTTGTTTGAGAAATATATAACCCCGGAGTCGGATGACATCATGGGTCAAAGCAGAGGATGATTTAAGCACTTCCCAGCAAGTCTTGCGGTTAGCACAGCTGTGTGAGTGAACATGACACCACTGCCCGCCCGCTGCATACACACGTGCATGGTGAAATTTGAATTTGGACAGATATATTTACAATAAATACACCTTCAAAAGGTTGGTCGATTTCACATTTTATGTTATCTACAGAAGGTGTGAATTATCCTTCATGCATACATCACTTTAGATCTGAAATCGACCAAGTAATAATGACACACGGGCAATTCTAAAACAACATCTTCTGCACAGAGTTCAATGGGATTTGAAAAGTAAAGTGGCAGTTGAAACTCTAGTGATAACACTTTTACAATGCATGATGGGGCTTCCTTAAATCATCCTCTGGGGTCAAAGGTTATGCATGTACATATTTTTATTGGACTTTGGCTGCATTAACTTTGAAATTGCACCAAAATTGTAAATTAACTATATGTTTGAGATTTCTTATGTTAAGGGGATTAATTTGACACCAGTTTCGATGAAATCGGAACATAAATTTTGACCTCTGTGTATCGAAGTTTGGACATTTGACCTATTCGACCTTATAACTCCTGAACTATAAGCACCGTAGAAAAATATAACAATTGACTTTTTTTTATTCCCTGTGATGAGAGTAACAATTTGAGATACATTACAACATGATAGGACGATGTTTAAGTTTTGGCCCCCACTGTGACCTTCGACCCCTCGTGGGGACCACAGGGTCATAGAAAAAAATGGAAGCAATCAAATTCTTATTCTTTCAAGTTTAAGGTTGCCAAAAAACATTGGTTTCACTATTAAATAGCAAAAGAAAATCCCAAACCCATAGCGCCCTGAGTAATTTAATTAAATTTAACTTTGTTTGCAAGCTAAAAGTATTTCATGAGAGATAAGAGAAAGTGGAAAATCAAGATTTAGTGTGTTATGACATGTTTTGGGGGAAAACCCCTTTGGTTACAGTGTACAAACTCAACCAGAGTTATTAATAATCTTGGATAATCACTATTCCAGAAAGTTCAGTCTATTTCACCATTAGGGGAATTCCTGATAATGTAAAGTGAATATGACATCATTTCAGAAATTCCCCCATGAAGTGAATGACAGAATGGTCCATTAATAGATCAAGGGTTTTTAGGAGTATGAAAAGGTGCAATCTTTATTTTGCTCTTTGCAGAATATCATGAGAGTTTGTAAACTTTCTACGTGTTGGTAATCGTGCTTCAAAAAGAGGTACATTTCGTCGGGTGCATCACATACTGGTCTATCTTGATTTTTTTACTTTTCTGAGAAAATTGGTATATAATTCATTTTTGTGGAGCTCTTCCATTTCAACAAATTACAGACCTCAATTTTTCCTAAATAATTAGTTATAAAATGCTAAATTTGAACTATTTGTGATTTTTACAAAATACGTGTTTCACATACTGATCTATCTCGGAAAAAAATGCATTTCTCGCAATTGAAAATCTTCGTATTAAGTTTACCTTTCTATAATTTAAGTAGACTATGGATTTTCATGAAAATGGTTTTAAATGAAAGCATATACTTAGCAGATTTATTTAAATGGAATCTTTAATTATTTCTACGTATGCAATATTGCTTAAAACTACGCTTAAGTTGTAGTTCTGTATGTGAAATAGTTAATTTCCCGATATCGTATTTAAAGTGCATCACATACTGGTCTATCTCAAGATAGACCAGTATGTGATGCGTGTAAAGTCACGGAACCGTTCGCGAAATCGAGATAGCCCCCAAGATAGACCAGTATGAAAAGTATCGTTAAAATCCATAGTCTAATCAAATTTTAGAAAGGTAAACTTAATACGAAAATTTTCAATTGCGATTTTCTAGAAATGCGTGTTTTTCGAGATTGACCAGTATGTGATGCGTCCGACGATTTGAACCAGTTTCCATATTCAATAATGTGCTAAAATACAACAACGAAGGAGATTTTGAGTACACGAATGTGCTCCTCCTCATCAAACGATTAAAGTTCTTCTGTCGACTTGCTGGAGTATGCTTTTTAAACAACACATCTGTCAATAAAGTGGAGCAGTGCAGAACGAAGCCTGTTTCCTGGAAAAAGAAAGTGTTTGGAGAACTGCGCAAGGAGTTAAAATGTTTGGAGAACTGCGCAAGGAGTTCAGTGTTTGGAGAGCGGCGCAAGGAGTTAAGTGTTTGGAGAACTGCGCAAGGAGTTAAGTGTTTGGAGAAAGCAGCACCATTTCTGTGCGAGGATTTTATACGCAAGGATATATAAATTATAAATGCAAGTGTAAAATGGACTTCGCTGATTTTCGCAGGACAAGTGAATAAGGATATATTCATCAGCTGTCTAGAACATTGCAAGAACTCTATGATCCATACTGCAGTTACTGTCCGTTTTCCTATACACAATACACAGTGCTCTCACCATTGACGCGTGACCCCTACAAATGATGTATGTTGGGAGAATGGACACTTGCCTAGTTAACATCACTGTGTGAAAAATAACCAGCCAATATTTTATTTATTCTCCAAAACTTCTAGCAAATATATTTCTCTAACATGACCTAAAATTACAGCTAGGTTAGATGTTCAGAAATGGTCGCACTTTTGTAAAATATGAGTGAGGGCAAGGCATAGCTAGCCAACTCCCCGTGTTATTTGAATGGAGATTTGACCGACAATATTGGTATCGGACCGCTCACTTCTGAAGGATGCCACAAAAAACCGGTAAAAGCTACATTTAAATTATTCTAAATAGGTTCTAGAAAATAAAGTTTTGTAACATGTCCTAAATTTTTAGCTAATTTAGGTGTTTGGAGAGGGTCGTACTTTTTTTTTTTAGGAAGGAGATGTAAAGGACAGATAACACCAAAAATATGAAGAAATTATTTCTAAACCGTGTTAAGTCAAAAATCATTATGTTGCTCATTTTCAAGAATGCTGGTTTACAAAAAGCACGACATTGTCTGATTTCGTGAACAAAGCCACACATAACATTGTTTCCTTTCGTTTCCTTTGTAATCGGTTACCCAACTGAAGCTATGAATACCAGCTTTATTGCGATATCGCACATGAAAACAGTCACTTGTGCACAACCAGAGAAGATCCGATTTAATCAGTTGAGCTGTTTCAATGAGTGTTATCTTGGTTTAATAGCTTTTAATGGGGTTAAGTCCTGCAAAGGTCGAGATGAATTCTACTGTAGACATGACTGCATCATGCACCAAGAAGAAGACTGCTGGTTACGTACTAATTAGTTAAAATTGTGATTGTGTGATTATGTTGTATGTGCAATGGTTATTATGTACCAATAATATTTTACTTTCAATTAAAGATTTAGATTTTGTTAACTTAATCAAACAGTGTATTGTTGTTGTACATTTGTGTGAATTTTAGTAAAAGGTGATTTAAGCCTTGAGTCATTAAGACTCGTAACAGATTGTACTTGATTGGAGAAATTTATTTATTTGGTGGGAAACTGGCTCCTTGCCCCATTTCTTTTTCCTTTTTTTTCTCTCTTTTTTTTTTTTTTTTTTTTTTTTTTTTTTTGCCTTCCAAATTTTATCTTTCGTTTTTTGTCAGAGGGCCACTTTTCTCTTTCATTTTTTTGTCATTTGACCTTAGAATAGCGAGCGAACTTGTTTTTTATTTTCATATAAAAATTCGGACTGACGACATGCTATTCAGATTCGGACTGACGACGTATTTTTCAGATTCGGACCGAAGACGTGTTTTTCAGATTCAGACTAAGACGTTTCGGAGTAAAGACGAAATGACAACGTTTCGAACTAAATTAGTGCATTTTATTTTCGGACTGACGATCTTTCGGACTGAGGACGTGGCGGACTTCAGACGTTTCGGACTGATGCGGGCACCCCATATGGCTTGATCCGTAACAACTGCTGTATATTTTGTGCTTGTTTCAGATGCTGAACTACCTGTGAATGTGCACAGAACCGGACACCCTTCTGGACAGTTACCCTCTGCCTGACCATATTCTCCTCGCCGTACCTGATTAATAGTATTTGTTTATTGTGAATGTAACTATTGACTTAATGTGAAGGAAGAATTCATAATTCTGCGATATTTGTGACTGTTTAGTGACAAGTCGATGTATGAAGTAAACATACTCTTCAATATCCCACTTGTATTTCAAGTTGTATATCATCCGCGTACAAAAAAAAAAAAAGTAAAAGGGTCTTTTCACTGCGGCGTAGTACTTGCATTGGGTCCATTTTACACAACTGGGAAATACTTGCTTTGAGTACTTTTTGAAAGTCCTTGTACCCGGATGATATACATCTTGAAAATACAAAAGGAGGAATTTCCAAAGAAAACGCACGATGGCCCTAAGGCCAAGGCAGAAGCGATATGCCACTGGCTACACATCACCGGGAATTTTACCCAGAATTTTTGATTGGGTGCATCTGTCCACAGACCCTCCTACGAGTAGGCATACTACCAACAGGGCGCGGCGGCGACCATATCATGCAAACGGTGTACATGATTGGGAAACAGGCCAATCTCACATTGGAAAAATCCATGAAATTTTCACTCAATTCACTGATGCGGTAGATCCCCTAGTGCGCATTATCCTTTCAATCCTTTACTTCATTCTGGCGGCATGCGCCTTTATGATAATTGCCGTAATGGGAGATTTGTCTATGAAATCTTCAGCAAAGGGTTTAGGGAACATCGTTACGACCGAGGTATTTGACCGATTCAATTTCTGGTCACAAACAGTTTCAGATGGAATACACTTGTGCTTGGTCCCATTTCAGTTGCCCAACCTGCCTATTTTAATGTGTGTTGTATTTCTTACTTCGTCTGTACTGTTATACTTACGTTTCGCAAAGTTACGACAAGAATATGGAAATGTCACAATGGAGCATGTTAAATTGCAAAAGGAACTGAATGAATATGAACAGAAACAACATCGACTAAAAGAACTTGAACAGCAAAACGAATTCCTGACAAAAACCAACAGAAAACTTAAAGAAAGAGGACATTTACTTACGCAGGTCCAAAAAGTAAACCAGCGATTGACAAATGAGAATAAAATATTGGAGGGAAAATTAACAAACTCTTCTGAAAAATGGACATGCATTGTTTGCCAGGACGCCGATAGAGAAGTCATCGTTTTGCCGTGTAATCATTTATGTTTGTGTCGAAGTTGTTCTGTGAAGATAAAAGACACATCGAAGTGTCCTGTGTGTAGACAGCACATCGAAGATTCCATTACCTTTTATATGTAATCAACATCTCTTCTGTAATACTCAAAAGTCGTCATCGTACAACATTTATGTTTGTGTCGATGTTGTTCTGTAAAGATAAAATCAAAAGGCAAATCCAACTGTCCTGTTTGTAGACAACATATTGAAGGCTCGATTACCTTCTATATGTAATCAAAATCTCTTCTGCGCCACAATTTATTGAACCCAGAAGTTGTCATTCATTTTACAACATTCGCCGATAGATCTTTTTCTTGTTATGCTCCTCATGGAACTAGCTGCCGGTACACATAAGAGACACTGAGTCCATTAACATTTTTTTAAAGAATTGTCTTCCCTTTGAACTTACTTATGAACAATAGATACTTTTGTGCCTAAGCGCCATAGTGCAAACTGTTTGGGTTAGGGCTTTTGGCGCTGTAAATTGCAATGATTAATTGATTGAATCAGTCAAATTGTTTTTGTTTTTTAGAAAACGTGTTTTTGTGTGTTTTGTTGCGTTTGTTTGTAGGGGTGTTTTGATGTTTACTTATTTGCTTGTGTTTTGTTTGTTTGTTTAGTTAAACTGTTTGCTGTTTTTTGTTTCTTCAATATTGTAATGTGTCAGATTTGATTAATCGACAAAATTTGTTAAAATGTTAAAAATACAAATAATAATTTAAAATGATAATGGTTGTAAATGTCGGCACAAATCTAATGCTTACTATAGCACCATTACACATGTTAAAAAGTGTTACCGTGGATGCCAAAAGACTTCAACAGGTGCGCCGTCGGATTGAAAAACTAGTTGTCGTCGGGACTGATGAAGAACCATATAGCCAGATCTGGCGAAAGCTCGACAACCTTGAACAATCCGACAATCACGTTATTTGGGTTCCAGTCGTTGAAATTGTATTTATTTTTATGCTTTATAAGCTACACATTGTCCTAGTTTTGATTTTTGCATACAAATGATTACATTTGTATAAACTGTTGTACAAATAAACATTTGTACACTATAAAAGAATTAGAAATATTATTATATACTATTTTATCATTAGTTATTATATTATAATATTATTATATTATCATTACATTATTATGTTCTTATAATATTATATTAAAATTGTTATATTTATTATCATGTATTACTATGTTATATTTTGATAGTATGTATTATTCACTGAGCGTGTTTGTAGAGAGCCAGCTTATCCGTTGTTAGGCGCTTATCATCGTAGAAGTACTTCAAAATCAATTGCCATTGCAGTGTGGTATTTCCGTGTTAAACTACTACAAGCACGCTCGTAATATCATTATGCATTTAAAGTGTATTTTGGTCAATCATACATAATAATGCTATTCTAATTTAATTATATTGATTTAATTGTTACCGCCTTAATGTATTGATATTTATTTATACCAATGACTTGTTTACATTTAATTTTATTACTTTGTTGAGCTATTAGTATCACTTGTATATTGATGTTGATGATTGATGAAATTGATATTTTATATGAATGAATGAATGAATGAATTTGTGATCACCTTTTATGCGTCTAATCAGTTTCAGTTTTTTAGTTCAGTTTGTTTATTAACATCAAACAATACAGGATGTAAATACGATACAAACAATCAGTGCTTGTATACATGTTGTATAATTAAATACTTAATATAAAATGGTGCCTGTAATTTAGTATGTTCTTGCTAGCAATATATGGATCTTTAAAGTACCATTTCAAAACAGAAATTCTAGCCATTTTGATCAATCAAACTTGGAATTAATCTACCCTGAGCTTGTCCAATCAGTTTTATTAATACAAAAAGGCGTTTATATTGGGCTATTCCAGTTGAAACCCACTCCCTATGGAAGACATAACCTTAATCTCCCACACAGGTGGTGGAGACTTCAAATAAAGCCACCATTTAGGTAACTCAATTTGAAATACATACTGCCTGTGTGGAAGATTAAGGTCAAGTCTTCCATAGGAGGTGTATGGATTTCAACTAGAATTGTTCCATCGTAATGCAATTGGCATCACATTCTTGGATGTCTTGTGTATATTGGTAATTTACGGGATAAAAATAATTTTATACTCGTAAGTTATACTTCAATATGCAACATTGGATCCTCTTGAAATGATTTATATTTTTATGAAAGTGTATAACATTCATCAATAAATGTGATGTGGCAGTCTTTCCATAATCACGGGAAGCTGATGGGTACCAATGATTTTCATACAACCTGTATCTATAAAACTTTAATTTAAAGAAAGGGAGAAAAGAAAGAACCGATTCCTGACAGATGAGCAAGTTTGATATCCTAATAGATGACAGGAATGAAAGCCAAATGACAGATTGAACCAGAGAAGGTCTGATTGAAACCAATCACCATTTGAGAAACAACCCAAGGGACTTTCCTCTTCAGAGTCATTTGAATTGACCTACATTTAATGGAACTAAACAATCAGGATGTTGACAACACCTTTGTCAAGAGGGGACGTATGGCATATCAAATGGTCAAAGACGCTAAAAGGGTGTGATACACTTCAAGGTGAACGGGGATGTGCCACAGATTTTCGGATGCTGACTTTCTCTGTACCTACATTTCTGCTGTTTTAGCAACCCCATCAGTGTACCAATTTGTCACAAAAAGCACCCACATTTGCCCAGATTGGGCGCCTTTAAGAGCACTTTTCCCCAAATGCGCCGAATTGATCTCGATTGAGAATCTACCTATGGATATACCAAAATCGCTGAAAAGGGTACCCCCAAAAAGTGGTACATCCCCGTATCCCTATACCTTCAAGTTTCCCCCTTCCCCCCTCCCCCCACATACCCACACTATTTGCGATAACTTTCTCTCAGATGACTTTCCATTCGTGCGTGAATAATGTGGAAAAGATGGAGAAAGAGGGTGTGGATGTTTGTGCGTGTTTGTGAGCGTGGTGGGGTGTTTACTATAATTTTCAAAACTCCGAATTCTACTCATATGATGATTTCATTTCCAGTGGGTGTCCTATAACTGTTTAAGGCATCAAGTTTGAAAGAAAAACTATGGTGCTCCAAAATGTGGTACTTATAACACTCATCAATAAGGAAAAGGTCCAAAAATATTTTGAAGTATCTAGAGTTATTTATCAAGGCATAGATTTGGTACGAAATTAATTTTCCAAGCTGTGGTAAACTGTTTGTAAACGTACGTCCTTGTCTTCTATAAGCGATAAAGTCGAGTTTATGTATATGCGTACCCAGAAATCTTAGTCCGCAGCTAGGGTGTGCAGTGGAATATCCTCAAAATACAGAATACGGTTATTGTAAAATTTCCTTGTCATTTGTTAGTCTTTTTTGATGTTCTGATACCATTGTCTACCTCTTGAAAAGATGCAGCCAAGTTTTAAGATAAATAGCGCCCTCATTGTTCAACTTTACTTTAAAATTACTACAGTTTTACATGCATCAAACAAACATGTATGACAGTAGTCATGTGATGTCTCTTAATGAGAATAAGAACCTATTTCTGGCATATGGAAAGCGAGTCGAATTTACTACAAAGGGACAGGATCTTCAATATGAATTACTCCGCTTCGCCGCATGCAAATTACAAACTGGAATCATTTCTTTGCGGTATAATTCAAGAGCAATATGTTTCAGACTAATAGAGAGGAATCGTTAGTTAGGTCGCCGGCATCGAATGTTAATACTCGTAATTGCCCATTTTTTCATTATTTTGAATAACGCGCACTTTTGCTTTAAGCAATCAGAAGTATCTGTACCAAACTCAGCAAAAGCAAGCGACTAACTTTCTCCAACTGTTGCAATCTTGGGCCAGCGAAACAATATTGCTTGACTGCAGCATCCTTTCAGTAGGCCTATCTCATATGAGGTGCTGGACATACTGCAAGTACAGTGTACACGGCCGTCCAGGTTTATCCTTCCTATGTGGTCTAATATAAAGGGCATATTCTTTCACAGATTTTCGCAGTATACGGTATGGCCAAGAAATTTGAGTTAACGAGTCTTGACTCTGGCAAGTGGGATGGTGTTTGTCAGATTATAGGTTGTTTTATTTGGAATGCGTTCCACGCTTGATGTTCAACATGACTCTGTAAAAAAAGGCATTGATCTTGTTTTCCATGTCCTTATAGTGATTACCCATAACTCGCACCCGTACAGAAAGAAAGTAACACAGGTTGTCTCAAACAGCTTGATTTTTGTTTCGATTGGCAGGTATGGGCTTCTCCAAAGGCGTTCCAGTTTCCAGAATGCTGCTTAGACTAGTGCCTTTCTTCGTTTTTGGTATCCAACACTAGAGCCCATCTTGGACCCCAAGTACTTGAAGTCTGTGACGTGGTTCATGGTACTACTACCGTAGACTTCAAATGCTGGCTGAGTTTTACAGTCTCAGTCATACATTCTGTCTTAAGTGCAATGATGACAAGACCTAGATCTACTGCTGCAATTGTAGTCCTAGTAAACTGTGACTGGACCCGGGGTATGGAAGATTCTAAAAGGGCAATATCATTAGCGAAATCCAAGTCATCCAGCATCCTAACAACAGTGAGCAGGAAGATCTAAAACTGCTGTGTCGCTGTGGTTGTTAAGGAGTGAGCTAAAATATTCCTTCCATTCCTCAAGCAGTTCATGGTAACTGTTTGGGGCTGATCCATTCCTCTTTTTGACTTTCACACCTTTACTTGAGTTCTTCCCAGAGGTGGTGATCTAATTCCCCATCTCATCGACCAGCTTTAGGTCTTCCAGATGATTGTTGAGTTCATCAGATTTATAAGAGTTGTTACGAGAGGTGACCAGGCGAGATGAGATGTTACACCCCAGATATATCCTACTTTCACTTGGTAGGTGTAAAAAGTCAGCACTAGATCACTCCAACCAAGTTCATAACTAAATCCACTATAAAAAGTACCTGATGGTCTGTACACATAAAGGATATTGTCATTTTGGCAGCGGCGGCCATTTTGAATTCATGCAGTAAATAAGTAATGTTGTTTAAGTGGAATTGGAAAATGACACACTTTTATTTAAAAGCAAGGGAAGAGGCTTACGCATCATACACTGGAACACAGATACATTCAAATATTACAAACTAGTGCACGAGATCAAATTAAGGGGGTACTACACCCATCACATTTTTTTGCAGGTTTTTTGCATTTTGCGAAGAAATGAGAAAAAAAAATTGGTCAAAGTGGGATGCAAAATGAAGGGGCAAATCCTCTCGTTCTATTGGTGGCATTGATAATAATGTAGCTTACATGCTTTTAATGGTACAAGCCAAAGAGAGGTACATGAGGACCTTGTCACAATTTTGATAATTTTAACTATTTCAGAACTGATACCGTGAAACCACTTACACACACATATTATCACTTATGGTAGACTCTAAAAGTACCAAAATTTTTTTTTTGGAAATGCATTAATTATGCACAGCTTTGAAAAGAAAAATTATGCATCAATTTCATGTTATCAATGAAATTAAACTTATTGACCCCCTTCAAGTTGACAATGATATGCAAAATTTGTGTTCGCAAGGCAGCACATTTGTTTCAGATTTCATAAGGTTGAAATTAAAGAACAGTCAATTCCTTGGTTTTCAGTATTAGGGTGAATTTGTGCTCTTTTTCAGAGAAAATAGAAAAGCTTACGAAACGCGATTTATATGTGTGTGGCTATGTTCACAATGGTAACAACTCGATATTAAACTGATGGAACACCCTTACTTCTTTATATTTCGTCACTTACCTGTTGCCTACGATTATTCCTTCCATTTGAGAAAATCCATGTTTAAATCACGGTGAAAAACACTTAAAATCAGTGCACTCACAGCTCGGAAGGCAAAAATGCCCGACGCCATATTTACTACTGATTTACTAATTGGTTAAGGTTGGGCGGTATCTTGTGCTTCTTCTGCTTAATTACTCCTCAACGCTACAATCGTAACCAGGCGAGGAGGGACTCGACACTGTCAATTTTCCGATACGCGTATACGATACGGTATACTTTACAGAATAGGCCTAGGCCTATAGAGTTATTTTATGGAACGTATTGACAAAAAATATTCGAAAATTGAAAACAAAAAATAAACGAATATTCTAATCTTTCATTCTCTATTGGGCTATTCCAGAAAATAGAGGCACACCCCCTATAGAGGAGTTCGGATATCCGGACTTTTTGTCCAGTCGTGACTGTTGGAAATCCGGACTTTTTAAGTGCCCAAAGGCAAAAAAATCCAGCAGAAAAATAGTTTAAAATCAGAAATCCTCAATTTTAGAGCTCATTTTCAACATTTCCGTGATTTTTCCTTCAATTGATTAGATTTCCAAGCTTTTTCCAGTAATATTGGCAACTGGAAATCCAGTCGTTTTCTGAAAGCAGACTTGGAAATCCGGATATTTCTTTGATTGAAAATTTACTCCTCTATAGGGGGTGTGCACCTATATTCTGGAATAGCCCATTAGCGACTTCAGGTAGCGAATAAATTGTGTGGTAGGCCTAGACTATCTCCAACTCTAGTGTGATGCAGAATTCACTGCTTAATTGAAGTATAAATGATCGGCCAGATCCAGATCTCGCAGCTAGGCCTACGTCGCATTGTACACTGTATAGTGTTTTGATTAATCAAATGAATTGTCTATGGGATAGTGCACTCAGCGGTACATCATGGCGAGCATTAGCGGCGCATGTACACGATAAAACATTTCAGGGTGTGCACTGTTTGTTATGTTATACCGTATTTAGGCCTATTACAATTAAAAATCTCGATTTTGAAAAATGTTACTTTAAATAACAATTGTTTTCTAATGTACTTGAAACGTCACAAAGCAGCGCCCTATCATTCAAATTCAAAAGTGTATAGAAACTAGTTTACGCTTAGGGATTCTCATTTCATAAAATTTTTAACAATAGGATTTTTCACACACCCAAAGTTTTGGTGTCCTTGATTATTGTAAAGTGGCAATGTTCGATCCCAATAAAAGTAGGGCCTAATTGCAAATCTTTTACAAACTATTTTACAAAAACACGGTTTAATATAATGTTACGAAAGATTTGAAACTAGCCAATTGTATTGGTTTTGTTTACAATTATTTTCAACACAAAAATTGTGTTAATAATGTTTTAAACTTAAATTGTCAACAGAAAGAGTCAGCTGATCATCAAGTTTTATGTCATCTTTTAACAAGAGTTGAAACAAAGGGACGAAAAGAATGTGCAAAGTGATTGACTTCGGCTAGCATCTTAAAATTAAACTCTGAGTCAAAAATAAGCTTTGTTTCATTAATTTAAAAGAAAGTTGTTGCATCTTGTTGGTAAAGTGATAGATGTTTGCTACTGGTTTTATTATCACCTGTGTTGTTTGTGTTTACGATTCGTAATCCCACGAAGAGTAAGTTTAGTTCGTTAATGTGGTACGGTAGGCCTACAGCCACACGTACCCCGCATCCCAACACATCAGGCGCGGATTCAGGGTGGAGAGCGCCGACTGGCCAGTTACCCCCCAAAAAAAGAAGAAAGGAGAGAAGAGAAGAGAAGGGGGGGAAGGGAGAAGAGAAAAGGAGAAAAGGTCATGAGAGAAAAGGTTAAATTTCACGTAATTGAGTAGGCCCATGCTTAATAAAAACCCGCACAGTCGGGTCGATCGGAAGTAGGTCCTATAATAATGGCCTCACCACCGTCACCAGACGGCAGATGACATGATCGAGCCGGCAACTTGTGAAACCGCCCGGCCGTGTGGCATTTTCCAATATAGTCGGTTAGTTTTGTGGGGTTCATTATCGAACCCCAACGGATTTAGCTTGTATTTATATTATTTATCAACATAGGTCTATTTGTTTGTGGCGGTTTTAAAATTTCAAAATAATCCCATTCAATTACATGGTTGACGATGAAAATTTACTGAATTTAGAGAATGCAATGCGGCCACCACCTGGCCGTCACCGTGTTGCTTGAAGGCGGGTCCGCATCGTAAAAGCATGTGAAAATTACTATACGGGCCCGCCGATATGCAGGGTCCGTCACATTTTGCCACCGTGACCAAAGTCATTATTAAGACGGACTCCATACCGACTTCATCGATTTATGCATGTTTTTACCATGTTTACGAATCTCGAATTTTGCAAATTGACTTCGGGCCCTTTTTTTAAATTTAATTTCCTATGTTGACAATTTATAGGGAAAACTTGTCCACGGAAGGTTTCATGGACCGTCATTTTACAAATTCGCGGCTTTTTCAAACTAAAATTTTACACACTAGTACCAAAATGGTCCACCAAATCACTTTAATTTAGTCTTCATTTTACCCTCCCCTGCGTAATCGATATACAAGTGGCCATTTTCGCTTCTGCTTTCGCCGATTTATGTTTAAAACAATTCATAGGCCTACGATAATAGGGAAACTTGTCCACGAAAGGCTTTCACAAATTTTCGGCCGCCAAACTAAAATTTTACACTAGTAGGCCTAGGCATAATAGTGCGGCCAAAATTGTCCACCAAATCGCTTCAATTAGATCTTCATTTTGCACACGTTTTTTTTATTTCTGAGGGGGAACATCCTCCCTTAGACAACCCCCTGCGTCGCGCAAGCGCGCTCCGCGGCCATTTTTCCCCCCTTTTTTCATTTTATTTTATTTTTTCTACAAATTCGACTCGCACACCCTGACTGCTCTAGATCGACAACTGGTACCAAAAGCTGGTATCGCCCATCCCTATGGAGATTGACTCGTACTCTCGCTAAATAAAAATCCCTTAAAAGGGATGAATAAGCGTCCTTATCAACCAATCAACAAATTAAGACAAATAGGTGAAAAACGATGTTTTTTCATAATTTTTTTTATTTCAAATGATCCGTGCATATATCGCCTAGCTATAAATGAAAAAAAATTTTTTTAGACCAATCAAATCAATATATGGGTGTAGTACGCCCTTAATGATGTTTAATCGTTATCTATACTATTAAAGAGGAACTTGCCGATAATCGATACTTTGAGGAGGAACTGATCGATTCATCGGTATCATGTCAGAGATTATAGATGACAAATAAATTAATAAATAGATAAATAAATAAGTTCTAGCATTTCCAGATGAATGGTAATTGCATAGATAAATAGATAAATTAATAAATCCAAATAATTATTTGGATTTATTTGGTGGATCAACCAATGGTGGCCCGTCATTTCGTTGCCATGCTATAGGCCTACGCACATTAATACGCACACACGCATAGCAACCCAGCGAGCGAGCACGCGTCAACCTCAAGACGCAAAAATGGCAGAGACGGTACGAAAATTGCGACAGTAAATGCTATTACCGTTAGAAGATTTTAAGCAGTTATGTCATCATATTGAGGGGGGTCACCGACCATGGGGGGGGGGCTTGCTGGCCCAGTTTTTCGGCAATTTTCCTGTGGAATTTTCTAAATTTTCAGATCGATCGGAGGCACATGCCTGTCCATATCACGCTACACGCAACTGATTTAAAGGTATGTAAATTTGAAAATAAATTTTGAGTTTTGATGCGTTTGACTATAACTTGAGTAGGCCTAGAGAGGATGAAAGACAGAGTAGGAGAAAGGGAAAGAAAAACCTATCTAACGTAAGAGATATAGATAGAAGGAAAAAAAAAAGACACAGAGAGGGAAAATGAGAAAGAAGTAAAGAAATGATGTGAGCAAAAGTAAAGAGAGATAGAAGGACTGAGAACGAAGGAAAATAAGAAAGAAAGAAATGAAAGGAAAGAAAGGTTTAATGACAAGGAGCCCTGGCGAAAAATAAATAAATAAATGGTGGGAAAGGGTAGGAATGAAAGAAAGTGAGGACGGAAGGATGTGTCGAAAAGAGATCAAAGAAAACAAAGAATGAACGAACGAACGAACGAACGAAAGGAAGGAAGGGAAAGTGACAAATGGAAAGAAAGAAGTTAAAAAGGTATGGCCTACCAAAAATACGCAAAATGGATTTGTGTTTTGGTCAAATTCTAATATGCAAACACGCGTTATTGGGCTGGTAAAAGCGATACCAATTGCCATGATTACCATTTCCCCCACCCCACCACCTGAAGTTACGCCTATGTAACTCAACCTTCTTGAAACCCAATGTTGCTATAGTATAGGCCAACTTGATGAAACTGAAACAAATTTAAAAGAAAGAACGAACGAAAGAAAGAAACGGCCACATACATGCGTGCAAAAGTGGAACAAATTCGCACGAAGACCGCAAAAATGGGCACTTTTTAGTATGGCAAAATATGAGGTTAATCAGAAACCCACATGTACATATGTATATTATTATTATTTATTATTTATTCTTTCTTTATTGAGGGTTATACTGCTTCAGTGACAAGCACTGCTTTTCAAGCAGGCCCTCATTGATACATGTTATATAGCAACAAAATATATTACGATACACAATATTTACAAAGTATCATACAGTATTTACAACGTATTTACAATATATTACAAATAAGTATAATGGTACCATCAACTACAAGATAATTATAAATACCATGATTCAAAATACAGAAATACAATAATTATATTTATATACAAAATCAAGCAAGTAAATGAATAAAATATAGAAAAAGACAGGCCTTAATTTCTTTAATTTTTGATTGAAATTGGCCTAAAGTCATATTTTGCATCTGAGCTCTTACTGTCGGTGGCAAAGAATTCCATGCATAGGCTGCCCTGACATGAAAAGTACAGGAAAGAAAGAAAGAAAGAAAGACAAAGAAAGAAAGACAGACAGAAAGAAAGAAAGACAACGAAAGAAAGACAGACAGAAAGAAAGAAAGACAAAGAAAGAAAGACAGACAGAAAGAAAGAAAGAGAAAGAAAGAAAGAAAGACAACGACAGAAAGACAGACAGAAAGAAAGACAGAAAGACAAAGAAAGAAAGACAGAAAGAAAGAAAAAGAAAGAAAGAAAGAAAGAAAGTAAAAGAAAGAAAGAAAGAAAGAAAGAAAGAAAGAAAAGAAACGAAAAGAAAGAATGGGAAAAACAAAAAAAGACAGACAGACAGACAGACAGAAAGAAAGAGCTAGAGAGAGAGACAGAGAGAAAGAAAGAAAGGGAACAAGCAAGGAAATAAAAAGGAGAGAAATGGAACGAAATAACGGGAAAGCAGTGGTGTCCGCAAAGGGGGGGCAGGCGGGCAATTCCCCCCCCCCCCCCCCCCCACTTTTGTTGGTCATTCGGGGGATTCGCGGGAAAAAATTTGCCCCTTCACACTCCTAATCAGACTCCATGCGGGGAACTGAACTACGGGAAAGCAAGAAATGGAAAGAGATAGAGAGAGAAACTGAAAGAAAAAAGGAAAGACAAAGAAAAAATAAGTCAAAAGTGTGTTTGGTACAAAAATTACGCAAAAGATTATGCTAAAGGAAATCGTTTGCAAAATGGAGGCAACAAAAATTGTACCACATCACTGACCGAGTAGGCCCTAATAATTGAGCTGTTAAATCGATACCAATTGTCATGATTACCATTTTCCATCGTTTATGCTAACCGCTCCCGTTTACTAACCGCTCCCGTTTACTCATCTAGCGGGGGCCCGCGCGAAGCGCGGGTACCCGCTAGTTCCTATTATATCAACACACAGGGGAAAGAAGAATGACTAAATAAACTGTGTATAACTTTAATTCCTTCAGTTAAATTTTACCTGGTAAATATGGCAAGTTTTTAATCACATAGTTAGTGTATTCGTTATTGTCATTGTCCTTGCCCATATCACCTCAATTTAGCACGTCAACCATCTTGCCCTGTTTGCGAGGGCACTGTAATATGTGTGCAAAAACCACCCAAGTCCTGGATTTGGGTGTTTTTTGGACTTCACATGCTCAATAGACGCACGTAGAGGATGGATTTGTGTTGTTCTTTAATACATATGCATATGTATAAGCAACAATTTCCTATGCGTATCTCAATTTGGCCAAAGTATGGACTTGAATGGTTTTTGTATTCAGGTATTCAATTTAAAATGCTTTTTTTTTTTGGGGGGGGGGGTCAAATTTAGTATCATCATTGATCCGAGGTGTAAAAGTCCAAAATCAATAATATTGATTGTATTAATAATCATCAAGAACAAACTTACTAGGACCTTTTAAACACACTATATCCGAGAACCGCTCAAACCCAGTGACTGCTCCACCCGAAGGGGGAAGCAGTCATTGGGTTTTAGTTCTCTGGATATACCCAGGTTTTATGATATAGCATGGTTTTGGATCACCATATGTCAGTCAAAAGGCTTTATACTAGTAGGGCTATTTCTAATGTGCATACCAAATTTTACTTTAATACCTTACTCCATTTTTCCCTATTTTTCCTACCATATTTTGATTTTAAATGTTCTCAAAATTACCAAAATGGACTTAGGCACTCTGCAGTCCAGGTCACCACTTGTTTAAACATTCGTTCCATTATGTTCTAGACAAGATATCAGCATATATATAAATTGTACAATTAAACGTTGTGAACTTTGTTCTTGGTACACTATCTACATTCGATGGTATAACCATGATAACATTACCGTTGTCATTTCGTTGGTAAATATTCACAATTCAGTGAATTTGAATTGCATTTCTGCATTCAATGATGGACCGTGGAAGGCAGAAGCATCATGGTCCTATTCCAGTTCTGCCGCAATTTGAGGCTGGCTGGAGAATCCCCCGGAAGGAATCCACACCCATGTAATGACGCGTGGAGGCAGTTGGGTTGATCTGTCTCAAACTACAATTAGACATACTACTAAGAGCACTCGGCGGCAAGAAGGCTTATACCATACATACAATGTACATGATGAAACTCAAATATGTGACAATAATGGAACACGCCTTGTTCAACTTTACTTAAAAATTACTACGGTTTTACATGCATCAAACAAACATGTATGACAGTAGTCATGTGATGTGTATTAATGAGAATAAGAACCTATTTCTGGCATATGGAAAGCGAGTCGAATTTACTACAAAGGGACAGGATTTTCAATATGAATTACTCCGCTTCGCCGCATGCATGCAAATTACAAACTGGAATCATTTCTTTCAAGAGCAATATGTTTTAGACTAATAGAGAGGAATCGTTAGTTTTCAATTGGTCGCCGGCATCGAATGTTCATACTCGTAATTGCCCATTTTTTCATTATTTTGAATAACGCGCACTTTTGCTTTAAGCAATCAGAAGTATCTGTACCAAACTCAGCAAAAGCACTTAAAGCGACTAACTTTCTCCAACTGTTGCAATCTTGGGCTAGCGAAACAACATTGCTTGACTGCAGCATCCTTTCAGTAGGCCTATCTCCATGGACATTGTACAGTGTACACGGCCGTCCAGGTTTATCCTTCCTATGTGGTCTAATATAAAGGGCATATTCTTTCACAGTTTTTCGCAGTATACGGTATGGCCAAGAAATTTGAGTTAACGAGTCTTGACTCTGGCAAGTGGGATGGTGTTTGTCAGATTATAGGTTGTTTTATTTGGAATGTTCATTGTTCAACATGACTCTGTAGCAAGATGTTGCAAAGGCATTGATCTTGTTTTCCATGTCCTTAGTGATTACCCATAACTCGCACCCGTACAGAAAGACAGTAACACAGGTTGTCTCAAACAGCTTTGATTTTTGTTTCGATTAGCAGGGATGGGCTTCTCCAAAGGCGTTCCAGTTTCCAGAATGCTGCTCAGGCTAGTGAGTTTCTTCTTTTTAGGTCTCCAACACTAGAGCCCGTCTTGGAACCCAAGTACTTGAAATCTGTGACATGGTTGGTGGTACTATTATAGACTTCAAGTGCTGGCTGGGCGTTAAAGTTTGCAGTCATATATTCTGTATTAGGTGCGCTGGTGCCAAGACCTAGATCTGCTGCTGCAGGCGTAGTCTTAATAAGCTGCGACTGGGTCCGAGCTATGGAAGATTCCATAAAGGCAATATCATTAGCGAAATCCAAGTCATTCAGCATCCCAGCAAGTTATAGCAACAGTGAGCAGGAAGATCTGAAACTGCTGTGTCGCTGTTGTTGTTAAGGAGTGAGCTAAAATATTCTCAAGCAGTTCATGGTAACTGTTTGGGCCTGATCCATTCCTCTTTTTGACTTTCACACCTTTCCTTGAGTTCTTCCCAGAGGTGGTGATCTAATTCCCCATCTCATCGACCAGCTTTAGGTCTTCCAGATGATTGTTGAGTTCATCAGATTTATAAGAGTTTACAAGCGGTGACCAGGCGAGATGAGATGTTACACCCCAGATATATCCTACTTTCACTTGGTAGGTGTCAGCACTAGATCGCTCCAACCAAGTTCATAACTAAATCCACTATAAAAAGAACCTGATGGTCTATACACATAAAGGAGATTGTCATTTTGGCTGCGGCAGCCATTTTGAATTCATGCAGGAAATAAGTGGAAAATGACACACTTTTATCTAAAAGCAAGGGAAGAGACTTACGCATCATACTGGAACACAGAAACATATCAAGATCATTTCTTTAGCTATCAGATATGCTTTGCTCTAATAAAATCGATGGTATACAAGTGAAGATATATGGCCAATTATGTAACCTAGTCTTAAAACCGCTTGGGCCACTTTTGTCTATTAGTGTTACAAAAGTGACTGAATAGAGTTGAACCATGGACCAGTTGGACGGTGCTCTTATGATAGGTAGTTTTAAACTATGAGGTATTCGAAGTGATAGAAATGATTACATAATAGAATATCTCCTTTAGTTTTTGAAAGTCACAACTAAGCACTGCACATAACAACCTCATTTACTAGAAATCGTGGCTGCAGCTCAACAACTTCAACCCCAATTCACGTTGAGTTACGTTGGAAGAGCGCATTTTTATGGTTGCGACATTCGGTAGCACATGGAGTCAAGCAGAAACTATGCGATTGTTTATAGCTCATTTTGCAGACTCACGAGGTTCAAACTTGATATGCGCAACATGGCAAAAGTGGCCCAACACGTTTTCTGGACGATTTAATTAATCGGACATATCTTTTGAACCCAGCATTTGGGCCATAACTCTTTTGGTTTTTTGCTGAGAAGTCAAAATGCAAATTGTATAAATTTTATTGTTACACCCTGTATATCCGAGAACCGCTCAAACCCAGTGACTGCTCCACCCGAACGGGGAAGCAGTCACTGGGTTTTAGTTCTCTGGATATACCCAGGTTTTATGATATAGCATGGTTTTGGATCACCATATGTCAGTCAAAAGGCCCTATACTAGTCATGCTAGTAGGGCTATTTCTAATGTACATACCAAATTTTACTTTAATACCTTACTCCCATTTTTTTCCATTTTTTCCTACTTTTCCTGGACTTAGGCACTCTGCAGCCCAGGTCATCACTTGTTTAAACATTTGTTCCATTATGTTCTAGACAAGATATCAGCATATGTGTGTTACTGGGCCTAAAGGTTCATACTCTGTTAATGATCATTTCACTAATGTAGTTTATGCTATTATTTGTAAGAGATGTAAGCTCGTTTATAATGTATAGGTGAAACTCAGCACCGCCTAGCTGACCGCATCACAGAGCACCTTCGGTCCATCAGAATCAATTCTGTTGGTTTCCAGTTGCAAAACACTTTAATTCCCCATCTAATTGCAAAATCACTGATTTTAGTGTCACTGGTGTCATTCTTTGCCATGGTTTCACAAAGGAGCGCCTTGAAGCCGAGCACCGTGTCATATTCAAGCTCGGTACCTTACACCCCGGAGGCCTAAACACCAAATTGGATTCTTTTCAAATGTAATTTTTTTTTTCATTTTATTTTTTCTCTTGCTCTCAATTTTGCTCTGTGATGCGTTTAGTAGCTTTGCCAGTTTCATCCTACTTCAGTTTGGGGTGTTTCACACCTTCCCCTGTCCCTGTGCGTGGACCTGTAGTGTTTTGCAGTTAAGTAGGTACTTGTTAGTTAATTGGTTTTGTATTTGTTATGCTAATATTTTTTTGCTGTTGTTGCTTGTTTTATTTTCTTCTTGATTTTTTTGCATTCACTCATGTTGAAGGGTTTAAACCAGAAACGTTAGTAATTTATTTCTCCATTAAATGGAATATTTTCAGCACTGTACATCAACCATAGACAGATTCTACCGACCATATCAGCATATATATGTATATATATTGTACAATTAAACGTTGTGAACTTTGTTCTTGGTACACAATCTACATTCGATGGTATAACCATGATAACATTACCGTTGTCATTTCGTTGGTAAATATTCACAATTCAGTGAATTTGAATTGCATTTCTGCATTCAATGATGGACCGTGGAAGGCAGAAGCATCATGGTCCTATTCCAGTTCTGCCGCAATGTGAGGCTGGCTGGAGAATCCCCCCGGAAGGAATCCACACCCATGTAATGACGCGTGGAGGCAGTTGGGTTGATCTGTCTCAAACTACAATTAGACATACTACTAAGAGCACTCGGCGGCAAGAAGGCTTATACCATACATACAATGTACATGATGAAACTCAAATATGTGACAATAATGGAACACGCCTTAGTTCTCGTGTCCTCGTCTGGATAACAGACCAATATTGCGTTGGAAAAACTCGGGTCACTATATTCACTTATACAGTAGTGTGTGTTATGCTTCGTATATTCCTGTATTTTCTACTTACGGCATGCGCCTTGATAATCCTTCCAATCGTGTGTTTTGTACTTAAGGCATGCGCCTTAATAATAGTTGAAATAAAGGGATATTTCTCGACGATATCACTTGTGAAGTTATTTGACCAAACCAATCTCTGGTCACAAACAGATGTTTCAGATGTAATGTCTTTGTGCTTGGTCC
Source organism: Amphiura filiformis (assembly GCF_039555335.1). Taxonomy (NCBI): domain Eukaryota; kingdom Metazoa; phylum Echinodermata; class Ophiuroidea; order Amphilepidida; family Amphiuridae; genus Amphiura; species Amphiura filiformis. The sequence continues at coordinate 6,041,366 of NC_092638.1, forward strand.
AATTGCAGTTTCTCATTGTGCCTATTTTAATTTGTGTTGTATTTCTCACTTCATCAGCACTGTTAGGCATATATTTGCGTTACTCAAAGCTGCAACAAGAATGTGCAAATATCTCAATGGAGCATGTCAAATTGCAAAACGAACTGAATGGATATAAACAAGAGAAGCAACATCGACTACACATACTGAAAAAACTTGAACAGCAAGAGGAAGCACTGAGAGAAACCAATAAAAAACTTAAAGAACAGACGCATCATTTTAACCAGGTCCAAAAAGCAAACCAGCAATTAGCAAATGAGAATAAACTATTGAGTTCACGTCACTCAAAGCTACGTCAAGAATATGCAGATATCGAAAAGAAGCATGCGAAATATCAAAAGGAACTGAATGAGTGTAAACATGATAAACATCAGAAGCAACAGCGACTGAAAGAACTTGAACAGCAAAACGAAGCCCTGACAAAAACCAACAGAAAACTTAAAGAAAGAGCACATCTCCTTAGCCAGGTCCAAAAAGTAAATCGGCGATTGACAAATGAGAATAAAACATTAAAGGCAACAGGTGACTCATGTGAAAAATGGACATGCATTGTCTGCCAGGACGCCGATAGAGAAGTCATCGTTTTGCCGTGTAATCATTTATGTTTGTGTCGAAGTTGCTCTGTGAAGATAAAATCAAAAGGCACATCAAACTGCCCTGTGTGTAGACAACGTATTGAAGACTCCATTACCTTCTATATATAATCAAAATCTCTTCTGCGCCACAATTTGTTGAGCCCAGAAGTCATTCTACAACATTCGCCAATCGAGCTTTTTCTTGTTATCATCCTCATAAATGGAGCCAGCTGTCGCAACACGCAAGAAACACTGAGTCCATTAACATTTTAAAAAGACTTTTGAAATGTCATATCTTCGAACGTATTTGGCTAAGTGCCATAGTGCAAAGTTTTTGGTTTAGTCGCTGTATAAATTACAATGATTGATTAATTAATTTTACAACTTTCTGCGTCTAACTTTCTGCGTCTAATTAGTTTCAAGTTTCAGTTGAAATTTGTTTTATCAACATCAAACAAAATTATTACAGCACATGATGAAAATACCAATCAAAGAATGCTTAGTATAAAATGGGTGAGCAATATAAGGTGAAGATATGAATATTATTATTAGGGCTTTCAAAACGGTAATTCAGAAACATCATTTGTCTGATAACACTTGGAATTAACCTACCCTGGGATTGTGTAGTTAAAATTAATTCTATATTAACACAAAGACGCCTTACAATGGCCTATTCCAGTTGAAATCAATCTGTACACCTCCTATGGAAGACATTGTGGAGACTTCATTTAAGGGGTCTGGAATGAGCGTTTTGAGCGTTTCGACAGTATTTTTTGTGGGACATGAGAGCACATCAGCCATATCGAATTGCATTCTGAATACGAAGAATGTCTTTCTGATATCAAATAATTTTCATTTTTGAAATTCACGATATAATACAAATTTTATGACAAATTATTAAAATTTGATATTTTTCACATTTTTTGATATATAACTGTCCTCGAAGTAAATTTTATAAATCTAATGATATATTCTTAAAGTGTATGCAGCTGGAAGGAAAAGCCGACGATCAATTGAAAATTTTGACCTTTCATATTGAAGATATGGATTTTTTCCCAAAAGACCTAATTTTATTTGGTGTTTTGGGAAAAAACCCATATCTTCAATACGAAAGGTCAAAATTTTCAATTGATCGTCGGCTTTTCATCCCACCTACATACACTTTAAGTATAAATCATCAGATTTATAAAGTTTACTTCGAGTACTGTTAAATATCAAAATATCAATTTTAATGATTTGCCATAAAATGTGTATTACATTGTGAATTTCAAAAAATCAAAATTATTTGATATCAGAAGGACATTCCTCGTATTCAGAATGCAATTCGATATGTCTAATGTGCTCTAATGTCCCACAATAAATACTGTCCAAACGTTCATACCCCACCCTTAAGGTTAGCAGATATTTTAAACTTGCGATTTCGTAGTTTACAGCATCTTGCTAATAGTAGTGAGCTTTGGCAATCATTTCATAGCGAGTGTGTAGAAGAATTCAAATATCACAGATATACTTTTGTAGGTCCTGTGGTTTTTGAGTTATGTTGTAAAGAGGACTGAAACAACAACAGTTTTGTAAAACGTACACAATTCATAAATAACAATAAATCAAGCAAGTTTTTGAAGTATATTATTTGTAGAATGAAATTTTGCTAAACATCAAAGTGTTATTTTTCAATAATAATTAATTTAGATAATGAAATGGATTTTTAGCTGCTTACACCAACAATACCTAGTCTACCCATTTCGATAACTCAATTTGAAATACACACTTCCTGTGTGGAAGAATTTAGGTCATGACTTCCCATAGGAGGTGAGCGGATTTCAACTGCAATAATCCATTGTAATGCAATTGGCATAACACTCTGGGATGTCTTGTGTATACTGGTAAATTATGAGGTGTATAAGTTATATAAATATAATTGTACTAGCAATCACCCGTCTTTCGCGGTCACCGTCGTTCGCGGTCACTGTCTTTTGCGGTACTGATATTTTATATAATTTTTATGAATGTTCTATTTTATGTGATTAGTGAGGTGAGAGGATATTGTCATTTAGAATAACAATTGAGAAGGTCAAGTGCTATTTCAATGTTTGAGTTATTTTTTTTTTACCTTGGGGTTTACCCCCCCCCCCCATTTTGAAAGACGGGGTGCAATTTCACCCGATGCAGCGCAATTTGAAGTGCAGTCTCAGAACAATCAAAATAGGATGCTTGCGTTCAATCTGAGACTAGTAGGTATACTAGTCTCAGGTTCAATCCAACATGTTGTGCACATCACAGTCCCTTAGTTGAATAAATGCAGGCCTTCAAGACATCACCCAATTTTCTTTCTTAAACATCTGTTCATATGGGACAGGAAATTGTCGAAAATCTCAAGAAAAATCTTCAAAAGTCACCCTTTTGGGCTACCAAACCACGGGTTTGGCAACCCTGATTAATTTGTCCTTCAACACAAAAGCATCAAACACTTGAACTATTTCAATAAGCAAACACTCTACTGTTGACAATAGGCTCTCCATAAAAAACAGTTACCCTTTGAATACATGCTAATGTTGCCAAATTAGTTGAATAAACAATACATGTTATGTAATAGTTGATGCAGTGACCGGAGTATGAGACAAAAAAAGTAGTTGCGAGTGAAAAATATGGCATTATTATTTTAGTCCGAAAGGCTCTTCCAGTGCCATTGGAATTAATTAACTTAATTTGACCCCCTTAACGTAAACAAAAACAAAATTCGATGTTTTATTGGGGTGCGCACGACCCTGTTCTTCGCATTGCAAAAGTCAAATAATGTAAACCGTTAAAGTTTTTAGCCTTGCCAATTCGCCAGTTTCAGTAATTTATTTTAAATATAAATACTCGTCAGTTTTTGTGTTTATTGACAAACCTGGTTCTTCAATATACAGCATTGGATCCTCTTGGACATTTTGAAATGATTTCTAGATTTTTATGAACGTGTATAACATCCATCAATAAATGCATATTTTGATGTGGCAGTCTTTCCATAATCAGGGGAAGCTGATGGTTACCAATCATTTTGATACAGCCTGTATCTAGAAAATTAAATTTAAGGGGTGGTGCAATAATTATGGTGGTGAATTCTCAAAATGGTCTGCCAAAATCGCTTGCCCCCCTTTGGCCGTGCCAAAATTATTTACCCCCTTTCGACGTGCCAAAAACCTTTGCCCCCTTTTCGACGTGCCAAAAAACCTTTGCCCCCCCCCCCCCCACTTACACATGCAAGATTTTGGGGAACCCGAATTTAAATTGTCTTATCATATAATGCGAGCGCAGCGAGCAGGAAATTGTGCATATTTGAACATTTTGAACGTTTTCCTACGCCTTTTTAGGGCGTAATATAAAATGGTACCAAAAATATCTGTGCCAAAAATTGCTTGCCCCCCTTTGGCCTGCCAAAAATCTTTGCCCCCCCCCCCCCTATAATTCACCACCCCGGGGGTACACATAATTATTGCACCACCCCTAAAGAAAGGAAGAACCAATTCCTGACAGATGAGCATGCTTGATATCCTAATAGATGACAGGAATGAAAGCCAAATGACATATTGAACCAGAGAAGGTCTGATTGAAACCAATCACCATTTGAGAAACAACCCAAGGGACTTTCATCTTCAGAGTAATTTGAGTTCACCTACATTTAATGGAACTAAACAATCAGGATGTTGACAACACCTTTGTCAAGAGTGGACGTAATGGCATATTAAATGGTCAAAGCTAGCGCTAAAAGGGTGTGATACACTCCAAGGTGGTGAACGGGGACGTGCCACAGATTTTCGGATGCTGCCTTTCTAGTTCTCTGTACCTACATTTCTGCTGTTTTTGCAATCCCATCAGTGTACCAATTTGTCACAAAAAGCACCCACATTTGCCCTGATTGGGTGCTTTGAAGAGCACTTTTGCCCAAATGCGCAGCATTGGTCTCCACTGAGAATCTACCAATCGATATACCAAATCGCTGAAAAGGGTACCCCAAAAAGTGGTACATCCCCGTATACCTTCAACTAGGAATACCCCCCCCCACACACACACACACCTACAAACACCCGCACACTATTTGGCATTGCGATAACTTTTTCTCAGATTTATTACTTTCCAGTCGTAGTGCGTGAATAATGTAGAAAAGATGAAGAAAGAGGGTGTGGATGTTTGTGCGTGTTTGCGAGCGTGGTTGGGTGTTTACTATAATTTTGAAAACTTCGGATTCTACTCATATGATGATTTCATTTCCAGTGGGTGTCCTATAACTGTTTTAAGGCATCAAGTTTGAAAGAAAAACTATGGTGCTCCAAAATGTGGTACTTATAACACTCATCAATAAGGAAAAGGTCCAAAAATATTTTGAAGTATCTAGAGTTATTTATTAAGGCATAGATTTGGTACGAAATTAATTTTCCAAGCTGTGGTAAACTGTTTGTAAACATACGGTCTTGTCTTGTTATAAGCTATAAAGTCGAGTTTATGTATAATTATGCGTACCCAGAAATCTTAGTCCGCAGCTAGGGTGTGCAGTGGTATATCTTCAAAATACAGAATACGGTTATTGTAAAATTTCCTTGTCAATTTGTTAGTCTTTTTTGATGTTCTGATACCATTATACAAGTGTCTACCCCTTGAAAAGATGCAGCCAAGTTTTAAGATAAATAGCGCCCTCATTGTTCAACTTTACTTTAAAATTACTACAGTTTTACATGCATCAAACAAACATGACAAACATGTATGACAGTAGTCATGTGATGTCTCTTAATAAGAATAAGAACCTATTTCTGGCATATGGAAAGCTTGTCGAATTTACTACAAAGGGACAGGATCTTCAATATGAATTACTCCGCTTCGCCGCATGCATGCAAATTACAAACTGGAATCATTTCTTTGCGGTATAAATTCAAGAGCAATATGTTTTAGACTAATAGAGAGGAATCCTCAGTTTTCAATTGGTCGCCGGCATCGAATGTTCATACTCGTAATTGCCAATTTTTTCATTATTTTGAATAACGCGCACTTTTGCTTTAAGCAATCAGAAGTATCTGTAGGCCTACCAAACTCAGCAAAAGCACTAAGCGACTAACTTTCTCCAACTGTTGCAATCTTGGGCTAGCGAAACAATATTGCTTGACTGCAGCATCCTTTCAGTAGGCCTATCTCCATGGACATACTGCAAGTACAGTGTACACGGCCGTACAGGTTTACCCTTCCCATGTGGTCTAATATAAAGGGCATATTCTTTCACAGATTTTCGCAGTATACGGTATGGCCAAGAAATTTGAGTTAACGAGTCTTGACTCTGGCAAGTGGGATGGTGTTTGTCAGATTATAGGTTGTTTTCTTTGGAATGTTCAACATGACTCTGTAGCAAGATGTTGCAAAGGCATTGATCTTGTTTCCCATGTCCTTAGTGATTACCCATAACTCGCACCCGTACAGAAAGACAGTAACACAGGTTGTCTCAAACAGCTTTGATTTTTGTTTCGATTAGCAGGGATGGGCTTCTCCAAAGGTGTTCCAGTTTCCAGAATGCTGCTCAGGCTAGTGAGTTTCTTCTTTTTAGGTCTCCAACACTAGAGCCCATCTTGGAACCCAAGTACTTGAAATCTGTGACATGGTTGGTGGTACTATTATAGACTTCAAGTGCTGGCTGGGCGTTAAAGTTTGCAGTCATATATTCTGTATTAGGTGCGCTGGTGCCAAGACCTAGATCTGCTGCTGCAGGTGTAGTCTTAATAAGCTGTGACTGGGTCCGGGCTATGGAAGATTCCATAAAGGCAATATCATTAGCGAAATCCAAGTCATTCAGCATCCCAGCAAGTTATAGCAACAGTGAGCAGGAAGATCTGAAACTGCTGTGTCGCTGTTGTTGTTAAGGAGTGAGCTAAAATATTCTCAAGCAGTTCATGGTAACTGTTTGGGGCTGATCCATTCCTCTTTTTGACTTTCACACCTTTCCTTGAGTTCTTCCCAGAGGTGGTGATCTAATTCCCCATCTCATCGACCAGCTTTAGGTCTTCCAGATGATTGTTGAGTTCATCAGATTTATAAGAGTTTACAAGCGGTGACCAGGCGAGATGAGATGTTACACCCCAGATATATCCTACTTTCACTTGGTAGGTGTCAGCACTAGATCGCTCCAACCAAGTTCATAACTAAATCCACTATAAAAAGTACCTGATGGTCTATACACATAAAGGAGATTGTCATTTTGGCTGCGGCAGCCATTTTGAATTCATGCAGGAAATAAGTGGAAAATGACACACTTTTATCTAAAAGCAAGGGAAGAGACTTACGCATCATACTGGAACACAGAAACATATCAAGATCATTTCTTTAGCTATCAGATATGCTTTGTTCTAATAAAATCGATGGTATACAAGTGAAGATATATGGCCAATTATGTAACCTAGTCTTAAAACCGCTTGGGCCACTTTTGTCTATTAGTGTTACAAAAGTGACTGAATAGAGTTGAACCATGGACCAGTTGGACGGTGCTCTTATGATAGGTAGTTTTAAACTATGAGGTATTCGAAGTGATAGAAATGATTACATAATAGAATATCTCCTTTAGTTTTTGAAAGTCACAACTAAGCACTGCATATAACAACCTCATTTACTAGAAATCATGGCTGCAGCTCAACAACTTCAACCCCAATTCACGTTGAGTTACGTTGGAAGAGCGCATTTTTATGGTTGCGACATTCGGTAGCACATGGAGTCAAGCAGAAACTATGCGATTGTTTATAGCTCATTTTGCAGACTCACGAGGTTCAAACTTGATATGCGCAAACATGGCAAAAGTGGCCCAACACGTTTTCTGGACGATTTAATTAATCGGACATATCTTTTGAACCCAGCATTTGTGCCATAACTCTTTTAGTTTTTTGCTGAGAAGTCAAAATGCAAATTGTATAAATTTTATTGTTACACCCTGTATATCCGAGAACCGCTCAAACCCAGTGACTGCTCCACCCGAACGGGGAAGCAGTCACTGGGTTTTAGTTCTCTGGATATACCCAGGTTTTATGATATAGCATGGTTTTGGATCACCATATGTCAGTCAAAAGGCCCTATACTAGTAGGGCTATTTCTAATGTGCATACCAAATTTTACTTTAACACCTTACTCCCATTTTTTTCCTACTTTTCCTACCATATTTTGACCTTAAATGCTCTCAAAATTACCAAAATGGACTTAGGCACTCTGCAGCCCAGGTCATCACTTGTTTAAACATTCGTTCCATTATGTTCTAGACAAGATATCAGCATATGTGTGTTACTGGGCCTAAAGGTTCATACTCTGTTAATGATCATTTCACTTGTACTTCTAGTAATGTAGTTTATGCTATTATTTGTAAGAGATGTAAGCTCGTTTATATAGGTGAAACTCAGCGCCGCCTAGCTGACCGCATCACAGAGCACCTTCGGTCCATCAGAATCAATTCTGTTGGTTTTCCAGTTGCAAAACACTTTAATTCCCCATCTAATTGCAAAATCACTGATTTTAGTGTCACTGGTGTCATTCTTTGCCATGGTTCCACAAAGGAGCGCCTTGAAGCCGAGCACCGTGTCATATTCAAGCTCGGTACCTTACACCCCGGAGGCCTAAACACCAAATTTGATTCTTTTCAAATGTAATTTTTTTTTCATTTTATTTTTTCTCTTGCTCTCAATTTTGCTCTGTGATGCGTTTAGTAGCTTTGCCAGTTTCATCCTACTTCAGTTTGGGGTGTTTCACACCTTCCCCTGTCCCTGTGCGTGGACCTGTAGTGTTTTGCAGTTAAGTAGGTACTTGTTAATTGGTTTTGTATTTGTTATGCTAATTTTTTTTGTTGCTTGTTTTATTTTCTTCTTGATTTTTTTGCATTCACTCATGTTGAAGGGTTTAAACCCGAAACGTTAGTAATTTATTTCTCCATTAAATGGAATATTTTCAGCACTGTACATCAACCATAGACAGATTCTACCGACCATATCAGCATATATATATTGTACAATTAAACGTTGTGAACTTTGTTCTTGGTACACTATCTACATTCGATGGTATAACCATGATAACATTACCGTTGTCATTTCGTTGGTAAATATTCACAATTCAGTGAATTTTAATTGCATTTCTGCATTCAATGATGGACCGTGGAAGGCAGAAGCATCATGGTCCTATTCCAGTTCTGCCGCAATTTGAGGCTGGCTGGAGAATCCCAACGGAAGAAATCCACACCCATGTAATGACGCGTGGAGGCAGTTGGGTTGATCTGTCTCAAACTACAATTAGACGTACTACTAAGAGCACTCGGCGGCAAGAAGGCTTATACCACACATACAATGTACATGATGAAACTCAAATATGTGACAATAATCATGATAATGGAACAAGCCTTAGTTCTCCTGTCCTCGCCTGGATAATAGACCAATATTGCGCTGGAAAAACTCGGGTCACTACAGTAGTGCGTATTCTGCTTCGTATATTCCTGTATTTTGTACGTACAGTATGCGCCTTAATAATCCTTCCAATCGTGTGTTTTGTACTTACGGCATCACTTGTGAAGTTATTTGACCGAATAAATCTCTGGTCACAAACAGTTTCAGATGTAATGTCTTTGTGCTTGGTCCAATTGCAGTTTCTCATTGTGCCTATTTTAATTTGTGTTGTATTTCTCACTTCATCAGCACTGTTAGGCATATCTTTGCGTTACTCAAAGCTGCAACAAGAATGTGCAAATATCTCAATGGAGCATGTCAAATTGCAAAACGAACTGAATGGATATAAACAAGAGAAGCAACATCGACTACACATACTGAAAAAACTTGAACAGCAAAAGGAAGCACTGACAGAAACCAATAAAAAACTTAAAGAACAGACACGTCATCTTAACCAGGTCCAAAAAGCAAACCAGCAATTAGCAAATGAGAATAAACTATTGAGTTCACGTCACTCAAAGCTACGTCAAGAATATGCAGATATCGCAAAGAAGCATGCTAAATCTCAAAAGGAACTGAATGAGTGTAAACATGATAAGCGTCAGAAGCAACAGCGACTGAAAGAACTTGAACATCTCCTTAGCCAGGTTCAAAAAGTAAACCGGCGATTAGCAAATGAGAATAAAACATTAAAGGCAACAGGTGACTCATGTGAAAAATGGATATGCATTGTCTGCCAGGACGCCGATAGGGAAGTCATCGTTTTGCCGTGTAATCATTTATGTTTGTGTCGATGTTGTTCTGTGAAGATAAAATCAAAAGGCAAATCCAACTGTCCTGTTTGCAGGCAACATATTGAAGACTCTATCACCTTTTATATGTAATCAAAATCAATGAATCAATCAAATTGATTTGTAAACTTTTGTTTGTTTGTTTTGCTTGCTGTTTTGTTTTCTCCACTTATTGTAAGATCCCTGATTCGATCATTTGATAACCTTGATTGTTAAAATGATGAATGTAAATAATAACAATTAAAAAAATAAGTAAAATCTGTAACCAATTTAAAGTTACCTTGTTCTTTGCACATACCGGCTCGAAGAATGTGGCGAAAGTGGTAAAAGTCACGACAAGATTAATGCTTATTACACTATCATTAAAGTTGTTTTATCATGGATACAACTAGGCTAGAACGGGAAAATGTTTTAAGTTTTCTTCCCAGGAAACACTTTTGCTACAAAGACACAAGGCGACAGTGTATTCAATTTGGTGGTAACATACCCAAGTTATAAGTGCTTAAAATGTCGGAAGCGCAAAAATATCATCCAAAGAGGTTAAAGATTTATTTGGCTTGGATAAAGGTGACGTAGAAAATTGCACTGAAGTAGTGATCGGGGAAAAACATTAGGGAAATAACACAGAAGTATTCTAAAGATTGCGGGACTGAAAACACTGAAAATCTTCACCTGCAATAATAAGGTCACTATCGCAAAAAAAAGATTTTAACGACGACAACGACATACACGTAGTCACGTGACATATCACACAATTGAAGATTTTCAGTATTTTTAGTCTCGTAAGCCTCTTTCTCTGACAATTTCTTCCGATCACCACTTCTGTACAACTTGCTCCCGTCACCATTTCCTGGACATCTTACCCCAACCAAATGCACATTGGGCTCTAATAATGAAGTCTTCTAGACATTCTCTGCATGGACCAAAAACCTACCCTCTCTGATTTAGTTGATGTCTTGCCCTTCCTCCATTTTAAACTCTCGTAATCCAAGTATGTTACCATCAGTTGAACACCATTTGCCCTATAATTAGGTTAGTATTAACTGTTTTATGAAACGAATCTTGAAATCTAATCCTGTCATTTAATACGTACGGTAGATTCGATAGAAGTCTACTGAATGTTAACTCATTTTGAACAGAAAACCTCAGGACCGGAGAGCCAAATCTGACGAAGGCTCGACAACCTTGTCAATCCGACGGCGTACTCATTGAAACATTGTTGCTTCCATATTATGGATTCCAGTCTTAAAAGCCTCTCTTTTATCATCATACAAAAGTGTGTCATGAATTTCTTTCATAACAAACAAAAGACAGTTTTTTTGTAAACTTATTCCTTTGTTATAATGAGTGATGTATTAGGAATTCTGTGTTTTAAGGGAGTACTTCACCCCTGGCCAATTTTGTGCCTATATTTGCATTTTCTCAAAAATTATAGCGCATTGGTGACAAGTAAGATATGTATATTATAGGGGCAAGGACTACAACTACTGCACTGGAAAATTTATTTCAGCACAGACAACAGTTGTGGAGTTACTGTCAAAAATGAGGGAAAACCAATATTTGATCAATAAATTTAATATAATTTTCAGTGCAGTTGTTGTAGTCCTTGTCCCTATAATATACACATCTTACTTGTCACCAATGCGCTATAAAGTTTGAAAAAAATGCAAAAATAGGCTCAAAATTGGCCAGTAGTGCCCCCTTAAGTTAGAATGCATTAACATTTGCAAGTCATTTTTCACTTGATCCTATTCTATTCATTCTACTCTCAACATTCTGAGTAAACTTAAAGCTACATTGTTGCTGAGGAATACGCCCTCAATGTTTTTCAAAATTCTGATTGTAATGCACTTTGGTAAACTAACATATCCTGCAAAAACCAAGGCTTTTGGTGCTGTAGTTCTGACAAAATCAGTTTAAGTTTTTAACGCAGTTTCAGTTTTAGTAGCAACAAATCCTACTCCCTGTAGGCTGAATTACATGATGAAAATACCAAATAAACAATCAATGCTTGTATATTTAAATGATTGATATAGAATGGTGCCTGTAATTAAGTATTTTCTTTCAAGCAACGTTAGGTGAAAATTGTTAAAGCAGGATATCAAAACGCCGATCCAGGTAATTTTCTAGACAATTTGATCAATCTAACTTCATTTAATTGATAACAAAAATAAATGTCAATGGGTTGAGTGTTAAATGTAAATGTTAAATAAATTCATAACAAAACAACAAAACAGACTCTTCAAACAATTTTCGAGACTTATTCATGCTTATGAATCGCAGCAAATCGACTAGATCGGTTAAAAATGTGATCAACAATACGTCCACACTTTCAAACAAACTTGACTTAGATTTACTGTGGTTTATCCTTAACATGATAAATACATGTATTAATATTGCACTATGTGAAACTCTTTGCAACTTTTTAAGATACAAACATTGTGGTATATGGTAGTGCATTGATATGCTCATATAGGTACAGTACTGTGGGATAACACCAGTGATGCGTCATACGTTCATTTTAATTAAGTAGTCCATATATAATAGCTGTATTACACTGTTAATGTTGATTTACACACAAAGGGTACCTCTATTAGTACCTTGTATCCATACCTTCAACGTACACCTTGAGAATATGTTCACTTCAGAGCAATTTTGGACGAAATGTCATACAACCTTATAAAGTTGGATGCATTTGGCACAAAAGTAATTTGAGTATGCAACTGCCATTGGCCTCCCTACATATTTTCCCAATAAACACATTTTTCGAGATCCGGTAATACGTAACCGGTACTTAAACGTTCAACCAAACAAACAAAATGGTCGTCTTTGCCATTTCTTTAATAAACGAGAAATGACCGTTTAAGGCCAGAGTAATGGAAGACACATTCGTCCACGCCCGAATTTGAGATTTCTTGATATTTATCAACACTGAGATGTATTCTTTCACTTGAAACTGATAGATTACAACTTGCTAATATTTATTCATATTTTTGCTTGATTTATTTCGCTCTTTTCAACTCTAAAAAGTCACATGGCTCAAGACAGCTTAGTAAATTGGCGGGAAATAATGAGTCAGAAATGCGCGAATGCGAAATATTGTGATTACGCGCATGATTATTCAGAAATAATGATGCTCGAAAAGGTACATGTTCTCTCCCATTACTCTGGCCTTAATATATTTTAGGACATTCTGTACGTGAATCTTAATCCACTGGATATAAGATCCACACCGATAATGTTTGTATTTTAATTATTAAACACATGTAGATTGGCTATAATTTGTAATAGATCTCTATGTACCGATCCCCATTAACGACTTCCAACAACATTAACTACTCAATTTCAGAAATGTGACATTAAGGTATGAATCTTTTAAAATGGTTTATCTCTAATATGGTTTATCTCCCGATATGTACAGGCTTTTGCACTAATATCCTGTCCGGTTGCGGTCACAGTACTGTCATTATGCACTAAGATCATATAGCCTACATTCAAGGTCACAATTTATCTCAACGAACCATCTTTGTTCAATAATTATTGGGACTGGGCCTTCCTTTACAAATATCCTCAAAATAACTTTTCATAAATCTGAAATTATGCCCATCATTTCATATTCATCCTAATATAAACGTATTTTTTCAGTAAAAACAACAAAAATGAATATAAATGGGTTGAGTGTAAATTAAGAACAATACAACAAAACACACTCGTCAACAGTTCAAACGATTTTGAAACAGCGTCAAATTTTATTTTACTGTTATGAATCAAGTCAAATCAAGTAGATCGTTTTTAAGAGTGTGGTCAACAATATATCCACACTTTCAAACAAACAAGACTTAGATTTTACTCTATTCAATTTATTGTGGTTTATCCTTAACATGATAAATACATTTATTAATATTGCACGATGTGGGACTCTTTGCAAGCTTATAAGGGACCGTTCACAAACACTTGTAGGGGGGGTTAAAAAATTTCATCGCAAAATTTTTCGGGCCCCACCCCCTTTACAGACCTCAAAAATTTCAGCCCCTCCCCCCTTTTTGACATGAAAATTATGGGTCAAACATATAAACAATTTTCCCAGGAAAATTTGTGGTCATTTTTTCAGCCCCCCCCCCCCTTAGGAGGGTCAAAAATTTTTCAGGGCCCCCTTTTTGCATCAGGCCCCCCTTAAAAGTGTTTGTGAACGGTCCCTAAGATACGAACAGAGTGATGGTGGTGTATTGATATGCTCATACAGGTACAGTATTGTGGGTAACGCCAATGGTGCGTCATACGTTCATTTTAATAAAGTATGTATAAGCTGCATTACACTGTTGATTTACACACAAAGGGTACCGCTATGTTACCTTATATCCATACTCTCAAAGTACACCTTGATGATTATGTTCACTATAGTATTCATGTGAGCTATTCGCCGTCGAAGTGACGTAATAATCAGATTAACTACCATAGCAATAGATGAATACAATTTTGGAATAGATCGCCCAGCACTACAGGCAGGTTGCACTCATCACCTGTGTATATCTGCAAACATAGATTTGATACAATACCGCTCTTTTCAAAGATACTAATATTACAGGCGTAAGTGATCTGCATTTCTTTGACATTAGTCAAATTAAGGAGCGTACCATATTACGACCGCCGGAATAACACGCATTGGCGCTGGTAGTAAATTCCAATTTTCTTTGCTTTACCTCACTTGTTCGGCTCAAAATTAAAAGCGGACATATCTGACAGTAAAAGCCAACATTTTATGGAAAAGAAATGCTAACCCAGGGATGCTAACCTATTTTCATAGAAATGTTACAATATGGCTTTATAGCAATCTATGATCTGTATCTTGAATAAGTACCAAGCACAAAGGCGTATTGTTCATATTAGATTAAGTTTGACTTTGATTAACGAAGCGATACTTTTAATTCAAAAACGAAGCGATCAATTATCAAAATTCAAACAGTTTGTGATTGCTGAGATATTTCTCATCAACTTAAATTATTTAGATCTGTTTGGTCCGGACAATAAAATTAACCAAAAGAGGCTACATGTCACAAGGGGAATGGGAAATCGCGCACATTTTGGGAGCATTTCTGCTAATATCTGCATTATTTTGTAGAATTCAGCACAAATTTGCCTTTTCTTAGCAGATTTTCAGGCAATATTTTTTTAAATTTCAGATTGATCAGAATTTGAAACAATTGTGTTTTGTTGAATTATCAAAAGATATCAGGATTTGTAGTGATCGGTTATAATTTAGCAAAATTTCCAGTAATTAGCATAATTTTATACAATTTTCAACCATTTTCACTATACTGCGACTATACAGTAGTCTGGTCAAGTTTGGGCGATTTCCCATTTTCCCCATGTGACATGGGCCTTAGCAGGACATTCAGTTCCATATTCAAATTGCCTTTTATACTCTCGTACATGCTCGTCCAACTCAAACAATTATGTACTTCAACATTTAACCTTAGTTTACAATGCATTTCGAGAGACGCATTCGATACTCACATTTGCTTAAATTACAAGTAGCACAACGCTTGCTTAAACAACCGACAAAACTAGTTACTCAGCAAAAGTACGTACTCACATCATGTTTTGTTTTTCTTCATTTATAAATGTTTTTCATGATTGCTTTTTCTATTTTCCAGATGTTTGATAATTTTACATATGAAATTTAATGTCAGTAGCATTAGATGATTATGATATTCTATCTTCACATCAAAACACCAATAGTGTATAGTTATGGCCTATGGTCCGAGGCTTTTATCACCCCAGCTATTTGCAATATCAATATCAATATTTAAATATATAGCATTACTAGATCATTAATTTCTTTGTCAAATTGGAGGATCTTCTTCTCTACAGCACTATGATTCACATGATACGCGTGGTTGTAACTTATTCAAATATTTCTCCATTCCGACTTCGGAATTTTATTATGATATCGAGCGTGATTTGGAACAACCTCCCATGCAACATCAGGGAGGCCCAAACACTGGCTAGCTTCAAAAAGCTTTTAAAAACCCATCTTTTTCCAATTTGATCCATTTCTTGTCATTGCTATTTCTTTCTTTGTTTTCTCTTATTGTAATGCGCCTAGAGCTAAAATTGTATAGGCGCAATATAAATCGATGTATGTATGTATGTATGTATGTATGATAATCAAAGTTAGAAAATAATACTCTGGGCGTTGGAAGAATGCGTATAATGAGTAATCATCATCGGGAAGACCAAGATTTTTAGCCATACCGAAATAGCTAAAAGCTGATTTGAATTGCTGAACGGGATTTCTGATTATGATCACATATACAGCACGATCGACGACTTGGTCCATTTCGTGTTTATTGTATCGAGCGTGATTTGCCAAAACATTGAATTCTTTCATATTACCAACTGATAACACCATACGATGGTGAAATGGCTTAACTTCATGGAAGATATGGAAGAAAGTTGGTAAGGCAGTTTTGAGCTGTATTTCATCTGCATAGCGGATAACGGTAATTGACATTATGGTAGGAATTCCAGCCTTGTGTCTTTCAGGAGAACTTTGTAGTTACAATACCTTTGAATTCATTACAATAGCAAATTACAGCAAATACAGTTCTCCTGATAATATGAACAATACATAAAGCTATAATATACTTTTAAATCTTTGGTCAAGTTTGTTCAAACCTGATTTATTGGCATATTTGCAATGTTTACACATGTGTCCTACCTTCCACCTAATTGAATTCAGCCAAGTCATAATGACTTTAATTCCCCATAGAACACCACAGTTAACTGAGATAATAAGTGAGTTTTCTGTCATTTTACCTCATTGGTTTGGCTTAAAATGACGAGAAAACGTTCCTGGCAGTTGTTGCTAATATTTTACAATATAAATAATTCATACACTCTTAGATAATGAGAACCAATCAGAGCACACGTTAAAAAATGCGAAATATGCATTGAATGTGTATAATTATATGCATGGGCGCGCACTACTCCGCGTACTACTCGCAGTGCTTTCAAACGCATTCATTTTTCTTGTGGTTTGATGCATTTATATTTGCTTGTATTTTCCAACACTTTTAGTGTCAATTTTGTTATAAAAATAGCAAAAATCGTGTATTTTTTTCTCGTGTGTCGAGAAATTGTACAAAATAATGCTCTTGTACTGAGATGTTGATGCGCTCGTGCATTAGACGTATCAACATCTCAGTACACGTGAATTATTTTGTACAATTTCACTACCAACAAGTGATACGCATTTACTAACCTACACTACGCAAAAAAAGTTTCTTTATGGTTAGGAAATTTGCCCACTATTAGAATATATCGACTAATTTTGTACGTTTGCTAAATATTCGCATGCGGGTGATCGTCCTGCGCATTTTGACACCTCAATCACTACCCTACGACACTCCTGAGAAAAGATATGAATGTTTAAGTAACACAAGGTCGAAAAATCAAAATTGCAAAAGGGCCTATTCAAGTTTTCAGCATAAAAAACACACACACAAACAACAACAAACATGCAGATAACATTAATTTGTTTACTTGCTGAGCACATTTCAGGCATCATACTGCCGCTTCCAAATTCACTTGAGATTGATCTCTTTTTTCTTTCAGTACTTTGTGTGTCCACTTTTGACTTCCCTTACAGCAGCCACGCGGTGTCTCATGCTCCTAATGAGGCGTCGAATGTTACCTTGCTCAATCCCGTTCCACTCATTGATAACGATGCGACGCAATTCCACCAGAGTTGTATCTGCCTTTATCTTCTTGTTGACTCGTCTCTTGAGCTGATCCCAAAGGTTCTCCAAGAGGTTTAGATCAGGGCTTCTGGAGGGCCACTCAAGTGTCAATTCCTTCTGTTTTGGTAACATATTGAACATACAGTATCTTCCAAACTGCTGTAATCATGACCTGTTTTGAATCCCTTTTCCAAGCCCATCTCTTAAAACGTAAATGTCTTAGTACCCACTGTACCTTTGTCTTTGATCATTCATTTGCACAATAAGCAAAGGATTATCCAACATGCATCAAGGAAAATGCTCTAAATTCAAATTGAAAAGGCGGGAATAATAAAACCGTCTTCGATCGGTGAATCAGCTCTAAAACCATTGAATAGGCTTCTTTGCAATTTTTATTTTTCGACCTCGTGTTACTTAAACGTTCATATCTTTTCTCAGGAGTGTCGTAGTGTAGTGATTGAGGTGTCAAAATGCGCAGGAGAATCCCCCGCATTCGCATATTTAGCAAACTTACAAAATTAGTCAGCTAGATTTTAATAGTGGGAAAATTTTCTAACCATAAAGAAACTTTTTTTGCGTAGTTTATAAACATATTTTATTAACGCTACTCGTTCTTAGCGAGATGTGAGTTGTGGGTTTTGGGGCTAGTCTGTACATGAAGCAACATTCTTAACACTACTGGTCATCTGGTCATCTAACAGCATTTCTGATTGGTTGATAACTTGGACACAATATTCATTCATTGGCCAATCGACAGGTAGTTCTCATGGGGTTAAACAGTTTTCCTGTAATTTCATTGTTCTTGCCCGTGTTTAGAGACAATTGAAGAGCTTATTTCCAAACCGTGTTAAGTCCACAACCGCATGTGTCTCATTTACTTGTGTGATACAATCACAATTACTTGACAAGTTTAACATTAGTTGTACCATCAACAAGCTACTATTTACCATAACAATGCTGCATAACAATATGCAGACTATTGTTCTCATTACGGAAACAAAGGCTTCACACAGTATTGTTACTGTTCATCCATCCACTGTTTGCTTTGTAATGGTGCATCCAACTGAAATTATAATACCTAGCTGTCACAACCCATTGAAATATCGCACAGGGAAATCAGATACATGGGTTTGTGGACTTAAGAAGGTTTGGAAATAAGCTCTTCAATTATAATAATAATAATATTTATTTTTTATATAGCCCATTACATACAAAATCTCAATGCGCTTTACAATATATTAAAAACACCAAAACTACAAAGATTAATTGCACAAATACATTTCAACTATATCAAAAATATACAACTGATACCCAGATAAAACTCAGAACCAGCTGAGATGAGACTAGGTTAAAAGGTAAACAAATTTAAAAGTTTAAGAAACATCACTAAATGCATTAGTAAAAAGGTGAGTTTTTAAAATACTTATAGAGCACAGATGGGTGCGTAACTACGAGGGTGCGTGTATCGTTTACGTTAAACTTGATAGCCGTTAAGAGTGGACGTAAATTACGGGCATACAACATTTTACGGGTGGTCTTTTTAAGAATTAGAATAAAGGTATTGTTTTGAAACCCAGTCGTGTGTCTATTGCCTGATAATACGGAGATAGCATTATTTGTGTGTGGAACAACTCAGCTATCTCCCGTGTTACGTGGATCTCAAAACAATACTTTTATTTCCCAATTCAAAATTGGGTAAAAGTTGAAGAAATCTCTCAATTTCCGAGCAATGTCGCTTGACACGTGAATGCATCAACCAATCATTTCCAACCAACTGGATCTATTATTTTGCTAATTAATTTGACTTTTTCGATTTAATAGTAACTTTCGATAATAAATTCAAAGCAATAATTATTAACAGCAATGGGTGTTTTAAAAATGTATTTTGTGGCATTTAGAATATTTTAATTGTCGTCTGCAATAGCTATCGCTGTCATAAGTATAAATGCAAAATTCGTCGATTTCCCATCGCTTTTCAGAAACGATGCATCGCAATCGCTCGGTGATCGAGTACATAAATTCAGCTTTAGATTATCACGATTATGAAGCGATGCATCGCAATCGCTCGGTGATCGAGTACATAAATTCAGCTTTAGATTATCACGATTATACTTAATTTTTTGAATGCTTTTCATGATTGCTAAAGTTGATATTTTCCAGATGGTTGACATATGATATCAAATACCAGATTAGAGCAAATCAGAGGAGGCTTAAAGGCATTCCTACAATGCACTATGATTGGGAAATTTGATCAATATAGCATAATTTTAAAGGCAAAGTCCCCATTGCCACACACACAAAATGGTAATTTTAAAACTGCAGCCAACGAGCTAATAGTTGAGACTTAGGATTGATATTTGATTTTCTTACAGGAAACATTCATATTGTCCCACTGCATCAATTTTATTCCTAAGTCTCGATGTTATGAATGTTAAATAATAGGATGAAAACACCAGATATTTGCACACAATTCCAATGCAAGGCATGATCAACTGTACCACATGTGTACAAAAGCCAGACATACAAGGTCAGAAACCCCATTGGGTTGTGGGAATGTCTTTAAACATCCTCTGATAGCAAATGATTATGATCTTCTTTCCATATACCAAATTACCAATCGCGTATTTCATGGTCCCGTACAGGCTCATAGACTCCGTGGATTTTATCATCCCAGCTATTGCAATACCAACATTTAAATATATAAACAGATGCACATATAAAAATTAAAATGACGAAGCTTGGTAATAGCATATAATGACACACATATCTCCATTTGATCCACCGTATGTATGGGACTTCTTCCCGTTTTAGATTATGACAAAAGTCCGGCGCATCTGACTTTAATAAACGTGCATCCACTCTTTTATCATACGTACTGTCACTATCCTTATCTAAGCAAATTTCTGATATGTTGTGGTTTAATTCCCGAAAATATTGTAAATCTTCGTAGAAGTTGGATCCGTATTCTTGTACTTTACGCCAGAACGTTCTGTTGAAATGGTCGTATAATTTCACATCGGCAGAGTTCCACTTTTGTATTTTATTGGCAAGAGAATTTGTTATAACATGTCTAAATCTCTTTGCGCGTACTGCTTTGGCTATATATATCACATCCATCCAATCCCAGCAAAGTAATCGCCGTAATAGGACCATAGAGTGGTCGAAATATTCTTTCAGCATCACTAAATCAATTTCTTTATCAAGTTGAAGAATCTTCTTCTCCACAGTACTGTCATTCAGATGATACTCGTGGTCTACTCCTAAATCAAACATCTGCCCATTCCAACTTTGAGTTCTCATATGATAATTAAAGTTATAAAAATAAAACTCTGGACGTTGGAGGAATGCGTCTAATGCGTTATCATCATCGGGAAGACCAAGATTTTTAGCCATACCGAAATAGCTAAAAGCTGATTCGAATTGCTGAACGGGATTTCTGATAATGGTCACATATATAGCACGATCGACGACTTGATCCATTTCGTGTTTATTGTATCGAGCGTGATTTGCCAAAACGTTGAATTCTTTCATATCACCAACTGATAACACCATACGATGGTGAAATGGCTTAACTTCATGGAAGATATGGGTGAAAATTGGTAAGGCAATTTTGAGATGTTTTTCATCTGCATAGCGGATAAAGGTGGTTGATACGGTAGAACTTCCAGTCTTGTGGGTTTTCACAAAAATAACAGATCGATTGACTGTCAAGCATTGTGCATTTTCTCGCGCATTCGATTGTTCTTGATCGTCTGCTTTTTGGACCACGTTTGGAGTTATTTGTGTTGTGTTGCCCGCGACTGGTTGTTTCCGGATGTACTGGTTTGGACGGGAAGCTGATTGTCTTGCATGTTCGAGCAGTGCGGGTGATCTATACAGTAATACAGACAAAAACATTAGTGCATCAAAATAGTGCATCGAAATATATCAAATAGAGGGTATATAAAGGGTATAAAATGTTTTCATATCATTCAAAAACATTTTTTTAGATAACTTACAGCAAATAATGTAACATAATGTTAAGTTTTGATAAGATATTTGGCAAAAAACAATATTTTACCATAACATTTTGATAACAGTTTAAAAAGGTTGTTGCAGTGTGTTTTCATGCAAAACGCTTTTGAACGTTTTCATAACCCAACATTTAATGTTATCAAAACGTTAAAAAAAATAAACACAAAATATAACCTGTTTAAAACGTATTAAAAACGTTTTGTGTTTGCTGGGTAATATTATGTATACGGATTTTTGTTAAAGCCATAATATACGATTTTCATCGAAATTTAATTTTGTTATTCTTTACTCAAAATGCTAAAAGAATATTAGTAATAACTGTTCATTTTAAACCGAAATAACAAGGTAAAGTGTAAGAATCCAACTTGCTATGTTGGCTATTTAACACGTGGCATTGTATGGAAAGTTAATATCTGAATTATGAAATTATGTCAAAATTGCTCTGTTGACCTGCCAAACATAATAAATTTGGCTGATTTAGGTGTAATTTGTGACATAAGTAAACATTACAAATATGGCAAAAAATTTGGTTTAAGAATTCAAATTTATAAGATGGTACATTATGGCTTTAAGACGCATAATAATAGCGAGAGTAAAGTACTATATCATGGAGTATATGACTGTCGAAATGAAAAAAGAATACACAATTATGTATATTACAGAAAAGGTCAGAATATACAGTGGGTCATAGTTAGAATAAGAGTCAGTGTTAGATTTAAGGTAAGGATTGGGATTAAGACTTAAGGTTATAGATTAGGGTTAAGATGAAGGTTAGGGTTAGGGTAAGGATTAGAATTAAGACTTAGGTTATAGATAAGGGTTAGGATGAAGGTTAGGGTTGGGGTAAGGATCATGGATTAAGACTTAGGTTATAGATTAGGGTTAAGATGAAGGTTAGGGTTAGTGTAAGGATTTGGATTATGTCTTAAGGTTGTATATTAGGGTTAGGATGAAGGTGGGGTGAGGGTTAGGGTAAGGATATAATACTTATTATTAGGTTTATCGTATGTGTATCGTGTTTTAATTTATTATAATGTATGTTATTTATTATTCATGTTCTTCCGGGATGTTCTCTTATATTGTTAATGCATTGTTGCTATGTAAGATAAAAAGCGTAATAAACTACTTTAAACTTGAACTTTGAACAAGTCACGAATTTTTTGTATGACTTAGAGGTGTTTTTTTAAAAGTGCCAGTGAAATTATTGGGGCATGCACAATTCAGCTGATACGATGTCTATACATTGAGCCATTGGCAATTCAAGCGGTCCACCACGCTGAGTATAATAAGGACAAGTGAACCAACTACTTTACGTTAATCGCCACTGTGGTTAATAACCATGTCTGTGAATGTAGATGCTTAAATGAGACGGATAAAAACCTCACAGTATAAAAACATTAAAATTGTTTAAAAATTGCTTAAAAGTGAAGGATAAGCCAAATTGTCAGTTGGTATTTTTGAAATGAAAATTTTGGCAAAAAAAAAAAACAACAATAACAAAGAAAACTGCCCGGGAAAACAGCAGCAATGACAAAGTTGAAGCCCCATTCAAATGTAGCTAAATTATATACTGTCAGTATATAAATTACAGATTCATATAAATGTCTTATTGTCTTAAATACACAGCTTTCGGCTGAACCACTAGCAGGCCGGGCTAGCAGGCTATGTTAGCACATCTATGGCAATGACAAAGGTACCACAATCTGAATTTGGATGATTTTTCCGATCGTAAGGATGAGCAAATCACTGAATGGGCCTCTAACTATTCATTTGTCTATGCTAACATATGAAGGGAGACCTTATATTTAATTAACTGCCTTCGGATGGAAATGTTTTTCAGATGAACTCTGTACATGTTATAATAAAATGGATAATGTAAAATTTGAATAATTCTATAATCTTTGTCATGTGCGTGGTGTGTATTATGTACATTGGTAGCTATTGGTATATCTACATCATTTACTCCCAGCAGGAATCGGGACTTTGATAATGGTCTGAAATGCTCACATATAAAAAACATAATACACAAAGGTTGAAAAATAAATAAGGAACAAACGAAATAAAGAATAGTTAGGTTACTTACCTGTACGTTGTAGTACTAGAATGAAGGTGTAACATAAGTAAAACAAAAAATGCACCACCAACAATGGTAAACCGTCTGAGCAAGGATAGTGACACCATTGTAAACGACTAGACAAGCCACCCCTGAGATGCTAACGGCAAGAATCGAAAAACACGGGTAAAAATCTGGCTTAAATAAGTATAAGTACTAAGACCCGAGAACAGAGAGATGTATATATATAAAGCTATATATATATACTGTTCCTTGTACAGGTAACAAGAAGATGCACAAGTACTATAGCAGCAACATCAAGACGAATATGCAGTAGCAGACCGTGATGCTAACTTAAAATTCGATAGGGAGAGAGAAAATGTTCCTATTACTCATTCGAAGCTGCCTGCATCATATATGCTTCTCTCTGTTAACCACCTCATCTCCCTGTGCTTAATGGTAACTGCATGATGTTACCCGCTCAGATAGTGTCAAGGCAGTAAGAACAGACTAAGAACCGAGAGACAGTAGTAGTGTTCATTAAATGAAGCCCTGTAGGCAACTATATCCATATGAGACGAGCGAGCGAGGAGGAGAGGTGCATGGGAAAACAGACACAGAGAATATATAATCTCAGGTATATCACTACACGTGGTGGCATGATGTGTGAATGAGGCCCACGCAGTTTTACACTATTCAGATTTTATTTGAGAGTGAGTGGTTTGTCAGGTTTGTAGAGAGTGCCTGAGCTGTGTTCTTAAGCGGATATGTACGATCTTATTAATTAAAGTGTCTGGTAGCAACGTTTGGACAGTATTTTTGTGGGACATGAGAGCACATCAGACATATCGAATTGCATTCTGAATACGAAGCATGTCCTTCTGATATCAAATAATTTTTGATTTTTTTTAATTCGCGATATAATACACATTTTATGGCAAATGATTAAATATTGATATTTTTGATATTTAACAGTCCTCGAAGTAAACTTTAAGAATTTAATGATATTCACTTAAAGCGTATGCAGCTGGGCTGAAAAGCCGATGATCAATTGAAAATGTTGACCTTACGAATTGAAGCTACGGATTTTTTCAAAATTTTCAATTGATCGTCGGCTTTTTATCCTTGCTACATACACCCCAAGTACATATCATTAGATTGATAAAGTTTACTTTGACGACTGTTAAATATCAAACATTTTAAAAATATCAAATTTAATAATTTGTCATAAATTTGTGTTATATCGCGAATTTCAAAAAATCAAAATTATTTAATATCAGAAGGGCATTTCTCGTATTCAGAATGCAATTCGATATGTATGATGTACTCTCAGCTCCCACCAAAAATACTGTGCAAACGTTAATATTTGATTCTTTAAGTGTTTTCCAAACCTGATTATTTTGCATATTTGTAATGTTTACACATGTCCCACTTACAGCTATGGAATCAGTTGTATTTTTCAGGTTAAAAGAGCAGTTATTTTGACATAATATCGTATCCAGACAATTAGTTCCCCAATATAACTCCACGTACGGTCATATTAACCAGTGAGTTAACTTAATTTACTTGTTAAAGCCATAATGTACGAGCTTGTGATATGAAATTGGTTTAAAAAATTCAAACTTAATTTTTTTCTATAATTGGAATGTTAACACATGTCCCAACTTGTCCCAACTTACACCTAAACATGCTAAATGAAATCAGCCAACAAATTCGTTGTGTTTGTAGGACATCAGAGCAATCCTGACAAGATAAACCCAGCAAACACAAAAACGTTTTTAAAACGTTTTAAATAAGTTATATTTTGGCTTTTGGTTTAGGTAAAAACATTTTAATAACATTGAAATGTCGGGTTATATAAAGGTGATGATAACGTTTTAAAATGTTTTGTATGAAGACACACTAGAACAATAATATTTTTTAATGTTTTCAAAAAATGTTATTGTAAACTATTTTTGCAAACATTTTGTCAAATATTTTGTCAATACTTAAATAACATTATGCTAAAATATTTGAACCCAACAGACACAGAAATGTTCTTAAAATGTTTTTTCAAAACCTTTTAATAACATTAAATGCCGGGTTATACAAAGGTCATGAAAACGTTTTTAAAACATTATTGAAAATATTTTGGGCAAACATTTTTCGCAAAATATTTTTTCAACCCCAAAATAACATTCTTTTTTGAATTTTTTGTATCAAGTTTTCAAGAATATTTTTGGAATGTTATTAAAACGTTTTTATAACCTTTAAATAACCCGACATTTAAACGTTTTCTGTAAAACATTTTGTTTGCTGAGCAGTAGATTATCAAAAAATGCTTTTTAAGGTTATGAAAACGTTTTATAATCTTAATATACCCTTTATATAACTCGAAATTTAAACGTTTTCTGACAACCTTTTATAACCTTTTGCGAATGATGTCGAAAACGTTTTGTGTTTGCTGGGAAGCCATGATATGAATATATAAAAAGTGTTCCATATAATTCTACGTTAAATGACCAAAATAACCAGCGAAGTTTCATTCACTTTACCTCGTTATTTGCTTAAAACGGACAGAATCCCTTCCTGACAGTTATAACTAATATTACTTAGCATTTTTGGTAAAGAATAGCAAAAATAAAATTTGACGGAAATCGAACATTATGGCTTTAAAATGGACAGAAACATTTCCTGACCTTTATTACTGATATTGTTTCATCATTTTGAGTGAGGAATAACAAATTTAAAGTTTGGTGGAAATCGTTATGGCTTTAACTGGTTTTGTCTATTAGGTCTAGTAGTCATGATGCCATGTATCCTCACACGGATACTGACCAGGTACAGATCAAGGTATTTGAAAGGAGCTGGATCGATGGAAAGGGCGGGGATATTGTGACTCACCCGAAGTGATCGAGCCATATCTGTTCATGGTGATTCTTCAGTGGGAGCCCGAGGGAAAGGAACCCCATGTCGGAGTAAGAACATTTTGCAAATATGGTGATCAAAATCGCCAATTTTCACCGTATCTCGGCGGGCCGTATCTGAACAGGTTTTTAAGGGGTGGGCTGAATCCGTCCCTGGAACTGACTAGTGAATCGTACCCGCCACATTCGACATCCAACTGAGTTAACACATGACCACAAATTGATTGTATGAGCTGTACTATGAAAATACCGTAAAACCTCGTCTACAACCATATAGAGTATTTTTGATGCAAGCTAAATTAAAACGAAGCAGCCGTAAATATGCCAATACAATAGATTGGTCTTACAATAGTAGGCCTACTAACTTGTTTGGATATGCTTGTATTGGTAATATATTTGCTCAAACTCCATAATGTTGTCATTGTATCGATGGATGGCACCTGGATTAATTTAGTGTTCCAGCAAAAGCACTCTATATGCTTATAAACGAGGTTTTATGGTAATACTAATACAGGTGTATCCGTTTGTTTGGTGTTTTTTTTTGGGTTTTTTTTTGGGTTTTTTTTTGGTGTAAATCTGAAACAGAATTTAGTGTTCTAGTTCAAGACGGCTGCTAATCCAGTCATAATGTACGATCTTATAATATGAATTTGGTTAATTTTTTTTTCAAACCTGATTTTTTGGCATATTTGTAATGTTTACATGTCACAACTTGCACCTAAATGGAATCAGCCAAATTTGTTGTGTTTGTAGGTAAACAGAGCAAAGTTCGACATAAAGTCATAATTCAAGAAATTATGACTTTATGTCCGCCCATAGAACTGCGTGTTAAAAGGCCAAAATAACAAGCAGTGTTTCTTTCACGTTACCTCGTTATTTCAGCTCAAAATGGACAGAAACCATTCCCGATCATTATTACTAGTATTATTTCAGCATTTTAAGTATAATGACAAATTTAAAATTTGAAGGAAATCGTACATTAAGCCTTTAAAGGAAACAATTTTATTTCGTTACCTTTTTTATGAATAAATAATAAAGATAAGACCCTAAACATGCAGACGGTAAAAGCATACAGACTCTAGAAAGATAATCAAGAAAAAGTAATAAACATATTATAGCCATAATTGGTTATTTTTGTCAAAAGATTCTAATGGTGAATCGTTCGTTCTTTACACAATAAGAGGAAGAGAACTTAATAGCTGTTAAATTTCAAAAATATTAATTTTTAATGATTTGCAAAAAAAAACATTCCTCGTATTCAAAATGCGATTCGATATGTCTGATGTGCTCTCAGGTTCCACAAAAAATGCGTGAAAACGCCCTTAATGGATTTAGACACGGTGTAAGGTGATTGTTGCTTGCCCGGGTCCCGGGCGTATAGTTGTACATTTTCCAAACACGTCGGGTTTATATAAAGGGTATAAAACGTGTTAATAACATTTAAAAACATTTCTGAAAACTTACTGCAAAACATTTTGAAAAAGTGGTGTGATCACAACCTGTAGAATTGCCTACGGCTCAATGTAAAGAAATTGGACCAGGTGAATTGTGGCATGTCCCAGTAAATTGACTGCCACTTGAAATTTAGACAATAGAAAAGAACGTCTATAAAAGTGAAAAAGTATTTTCGATATCCGTTTTCTTGAAGTTATAGTCCAAAAATATTACTTAATAAAAGCGTCAAATATCTTCTGAGATACCCTGATCATGATCATATTACAAAGGAAACATTCAGAGAAAAAGAAATACGAAAATGTTTATAGAATGTAGAATATTTCAGACGTATTTTTATCATTTTGTTACTTGCTATTTATTTATTTATTTATTTATTTATTTATTTATTTTCATCCGTGAAATGTCATCCATTAAACTCTTCAAGTAATTCAAATCAAAATCCACAATCTATACATTTGATATCAAGTCAAGTCATGTCAAGTCAAGTTAAACTTTATTAATCCATTTTTTGAAATTACAAGCACATGAGATCATAAATAAACTTCATTTAGAGAACAAGCATAATATAAAAAACAGGTAGGCCTATTATAAGCAAAATGAAATTCAAAGGCACTCTCTAGAATCTTCTAGAAATGGAATGAAAACATAAATTAACGACGGTACTTGGAGCTGCTCGACAATGTACAGTTGAACTGCATAGTTGAACCATGATAAACGCCCTCCATAAAAGCTAGGAACTCAGCGGCGCTATTTCTTAATGTGAGCCAGTACCATGAGTACATGGCAATATATTAACTCTCTAGTTCTACTAGAATCACCTTACAATTTGCTAAAATACTTGATTATACATACGTCTATAGTATAAAAAAAGAAATCAAATGTGAATTAAATCACGAGAGGATCACTGTATGATTATGAGACAATTTAAATATTATCTCACTGATGTACATTAAAACTGTACATTAATAATTATTGTACAATCTTGAGTAGTATTACAATTAGTTATCCTAAACTACATTAGTACAACTATAATAGCTACAAGTGTGAAACTGTAACAAAAATGCCAAGTTCAATATTAACTTTACATTTGTGACAAGCACATGGGTGTATTATTAAAGTCGCTCTACTTTGAAATTTCTTGAAGAACAAAGCCTCGTTCTATATCATAGTGTTTCTGCAATGGGAATACAACAGTTTTTCTTATAAAGTGATATCGATAAGCATCATTATCTTTCATAAAGAAAATATTGTACAATTTTTTTTGCCTACATACACTATCTTCTCACCCTAAAATTACACATGCTACATGTATCGCACAATAAACAAAATACTATATTCTTACTAAACATGTGTGTACATGTATATAAGGGTCTAGATTACATAATCACCATTTTCATGATCACCGACCCTCTAATGTTTTATAATAACTACTGCTTACTTATTGTTTGCTACATTTCGAGGGCTCAGGACAAGAGTATTTCACAATTGCATTTTTGTTACTAAAATGGAGGTTATAGCGCCTTTAATGGGCACTCTCTCCAGAGAACTACATGTAAAGACCAGTTAAAGAAAAACGGCCCTAAAATAAAAACGCCCAACCCAAAATTTTGCCCCAATAATCATATGATGTAGATTTCATATCTGGAATATAATGCAAGTGGTGCCGTTGCTACTCTTCTAAATTCATTTATAAAATGTCCGCCCCAGACCAAGGTGACTACAGTATGAAAGGAAGTCCTAGAAAGTCCTTAATTTGTAACAAAAATCGTGAAATAAATCAATTAGATCAATTAAAAAAAAAAGAGTCGTAAATAAATGAATACATAAATCAATCAATAAAGAATATATAAATAGCAAAGAAATAAATAAAGGAGAAACAACAAACAAACTTCAGCTAGCTATACAACAATCTTTGTTACATGTGAAACTGAAACAAACATAATAAGAATACATCAATTAACATATTTACACTACATATTGGGATAAAATACATTATGTATGTGTATTATTATCTTTCCACTAAATAGTCCTTAATAACAGATTTATATTCATCTTTTCAACTGATCACAATATACGAGTAAGATATCTCTCGTGAACATGATTATCAAACGATGCGCTTTCTAACGTTGTATGGTTATAATTAATTATTTAGAGAATAAACGATAGGAATTTTTATTTTGCCTATCCTCTACCGTGTGATAGACGACAGGCAGGTCCAATATTTTGAGTAGTGGATGCCGGCGCAGCCGGTATCCACTACGATAAAAATATTGGACCTGCCTGTCGTCTATCATAGGTAGAGGAAACAAAATAAAAATTCCTATCGTTTATTCTCATTCTTAATCAGTTAAATATTATTTTAATAACTGTAAACAATTTTTAAAGCAAAACTAAGTTACCGTCATAAAACTCCCCTCATTATAAAATGAACGAAACTTGTTTACAACTTTACATATTCTGTTGCGCGTACTGCTAGCGCGTTCGCGTATTCCGCACTAGTCTACGCATCCAGCGCGATACATACGCGCATCTCTACACGCGTGTTACGGATTATCAAGACGCATGATGACGTGGGGTCGTCTACGGCCTGATAGACGGCACCCAAAATCATGCGATTGTCCAATCAGAAATGTGTCTACGAACTAGACCACTCCCACTGACTAAGAATCATTATTAGACAATTTAAATACTACCTCACTGATGTATTTTAAAACTGAACATTAATAATTAGTAGTACAGCATCCGAGATCTCAAACCACTTTCACATCGAGTCTCCGGGACATTTTGTGGACTTGGACAAAGTCCGCATACTCGACAGAGACAGCAGGTGGTTCCAACGTGGAGTCAAAGAAGCAGTTCACATCAAAGCCAACCAACCATCTCTCAACAAAGACGGGGACCGGTTCAAACTTTCAGAAGTCTACGAGTCTGTTATCAGGTCAACGGTCAAGAAAATCTCGACCTGATACAGTCACTCACTCGCTGATGAAAGATGGAGTACCATCTGAAAATTCCGAGGTAGGAATTATTTCCTTGTGTTTGGATCAAAAGTTTAAATCAAAATCATTAATAATTATTGTACAATCTTGAGTAGTATTACAATTACTTATCCTAAACTACATTAGTAAAACTATAATAGCTACAACAACCTTGGTTAAGTGCGAAACTGTAACGTTCAATATTAACTTTACATTTGTGATAAGCACATGGGTGTATTAGTATAGTCGCTCTACTTTGAATTTTCTTGAAGAACAAAGCCTTGTTCTAGAACAGTTTCTCTTATACAGTGATATCGATAAAGCATCATTATCTTTCATGAAGAAATATTGTACAATTTTTTTTAGCTTTCATCTTCTCACCCTTAAAATATTACACATGCTACATGTATCGTACAATAAACAAAATACTATATTCTTACTAAACAAGTGTGTACATGTATATAAGGGTCTAGATTACATAATCACCATTTTCATGATCACTGACACTCTAAGGTTTTATAATAACTACTGCTTACTTGATGTTTCCTACACTTCGAGGGCTCAGGACAAAATTAAATGAAGGAACGAAAAAATCAACCTTCCTTTCAGTTATAGTCAGTTTCAGATCTGATGTCTTTATTGCGCTTTACACCTAGGTTTCATTATCATTGAGGTATAGGACTTTTTATTTTTTCGGAGAAGAGCAGGTAGGGCAACTACTTGATTATATTTCTACATGTTCATACTACATACTCTGAAAATTTTAGAAAATTCGCACTTTGAGTCCGTTTTTTTAAATCACGTTTTGTTCCTAAAATGGGGTTTATAGCGCCCTCACGGGCACTCTCTCCATAGGGCTACATGTAAAGACCAGTTATAGACAAATGGCCCTAAAATAAAACGGACTCGTGCGAATTTCCTCAAATTTTGCATATGATGTAGATTTAACATCGGGAATGTAATGCAAGTGATGTCGTTGCTGCTCTTCTAAATTAATTTTTAAAATGTCCGCCCCTTGTGTACTCTCATTTAAAATACATGGTGCCTTGTGGACAAAAATAAATAAATTGGGTATTGCAGTATAAAAGACTCATAATATAAATTAAACGGTAGCTGTGATTCGCTTCATTTTTTCACAAAAGGTGACTATTGAGTGTGCCATTTATCGAAACATTGATTCTCACGTAAATATTGATTCTTTGTCCTATTGCACTTATTTTACTCACCCTGTAGTGAGCAAGTTTCCGGACAATTTCCGACCGGAAAGATTTAATACGCCAATATGCCGCTACATTGCATGTATGTGCTCCCACTATAAACACGTCGAATGACGTGAATCAAATTATTGTATATGATTGTTTATTTTTCACTTATTAGCTGCAGTTTTATATATCTTTGGCATAACCTTGTGACAACAGTTCACATCAGTTTTTAATCTCCGTTATTTTGTCAATGTACTATTGTATACTAAAACAATTGCCTGTCCTTTCATCATATTCATACAATATCTTATCACCTCACCCTTTAACATAGTATCATACAAAGAAAAGTATTATATCCTTACTAAAATACAATAATTTACAATAACTACCTACATTTTGTTTCCTAAGCTACAATAACACTCCAAAAGTAATACAATATGAAACATGGTACACATGCCACTGGAGACTGGTATAACTACACCGTGACTAATTATTATTGTACAATTGCAGTATTACAATCTATGATTCTAATTAAATAACAGCTAGAACTTTGGTTAATGTGAAACAAAATATAACAATATCAATTAACTTCGTATTGACAAACAAAAAGCATTGAATGCCGTTTATACATCCCTAACCGTACCAGGTACTACAAAATACTACTTGATGCGCTGTTCGTGAGTGCATCCCACGTGGTGTGATGACGCAATCACCCAAAGTGATATATAGGCACGGTTTCGCTGGCCAGCGAAGCCCAACACCCGTGTCAAAGTGTCGCCGACCCAGTGCCTGGCATGCGAGGGTTCGAATCCCACCCAGAGGAGACAACTTCTTTCTTTGTTTTCTCTCTTTATTCCTTCCTTGTTTCCCTTCCGTCTCCAAAAACCCTTAGGCCGGTAGGGTTAATATAATATATACACCAAGGTCATATTTACTCTACACAATAACATCCCAGCAAACACAAAACGTATACAGAAAACGTCGGGTTATATAAAAGGTTAAACACGTTTTAATAACTTCTATAATGTTATATACATGTTGATAACATTTGTTTTTTAATTGCCAAAGAATAGTTTACTACATATTTAGAACATTTTAAAAATGTTGTCGTCGTGTTTTTTTTTTTCATTTTGAAAACGTTTTCATGGCCTTTATGTAACCCAACATTTAAATGTTATTAAAACGTTTTAAAATAAACGCTTTTGTTTGGATACCAACTGTAATTTTTACACATTTTGTTGCGCTATTGTAAACATCTATAGGTTTACATTGGTCTAGCTGCAGATTTTGTAAACTTGATCATAGCCCAGGAAATAGCATAATTATGGCACCAAGGTCCTCATAATAATATGCCAGTACAGGATCAATACTTCACACACACACACACGATGAGGCTTTTGAACTGTAAGTTCACAGGCATTGATGGTACTAAAATACACACAGTTCCTGAAATATCAAATTTACTTAATTTTTGGTAAGAAAGACTGTTAGAAACGTTAACATCTGAATACATTATGCCAAGAAAATAATAACAACATATAGTATAATATTTACAATGTCAAAATCCCTTTTTTCTGCTACATGTACACTCGTATTATGCCCTATATACTACAAAAATTATATACCACAAAAATGTCACAAATCTGACACCTTAAAAATTCAGGATCCATCCAATTGGTCCCAAATCAGCAGCCCCTGATCAGGTAACATCAATATTCTATCCGTCGGTCATACTACCAGTACTTCGGCATACAGAGTACTACCACGCAAGTATTACCTGTCAGAAGTGGAACAAGAAGTGGAAGAAAACGTACTAATGTCAAGATGAATGTCAAGAAATAAAGAAATTGATGGAACTAATGTACCTCTTTCATGAGTTCATGTAAGCTAATAAAGTAGCTATTTAGTAGCTTCTTTGCCATACCGATTTTATATTTTTGCATGCTGGGAAGAATAGACAATGACACCTTTTCACTTCCCTGTTTCAATAAGTCTGTACACTATGATGGCATTAAAGCAATCAATTTGGTGTCGGTCTACATCGGTTACGGCTGTCAAAAGTTAAGAGACGTAGGAGTGTATTTTATATCAGGTTCATTTTTATGATAAATAGGATAAGTAGGTAATGCAAAACTATGGCTTTTTAATTCGCTGGTCTATAATGATACGAAACATATTCCTTCAGAAGAATAAATCAATACCACCAGAACACATTACTTGTAAAAGATATAAACCACTATATATAGGCTAAACATTTGTACAAACATGCGATTTTTACCGGATTTTTGGCTAAGAAATCATTATTCTAATCTAAATATCAAATTTGATCCCATCTCAAGTATAATATAATTTATATCAGCCCTCACCCCCCCCCCCCCATCCTTGAAGTTTGATCAACATGGTAGGTCAAATTAGTTTTCTTCTAGGACCTCAAACAATGAAATAAAATAAGGCTATGCAATTTTGAGAGCTTATTGGGTGTTTTAGTGCATCAGGGAGAAAACTGTTAACACTTTTTTGATTAACTACATATAAGGTACTTCTCTCAATATATCTTTAAATCACGATTTACTTTTGAAAATGAACAATTAAAACTTTGTGCGTACAATTTAATGCATAACAGTATGGCATCTTGTAGCAATGTGTGTTCAGATAATATTTGGGGTAAGGAGTTAGAATTGTAAGAATTTTGATTTAATACCTGTAGTAACATGAATCAGTTTCTAACAAACAACTCCCACGCCACCTCGTCGTTTACCACGCCCTCGTGTCCCTCCACTAGACGAAGCAGCTCTTGTACTAGCTCTGGGTCGGCTTTGCCGGACATCCTTCTTATGGTATGCATCATTTCGTTCCTGTAAATTGTAACAATTAAGGAATATTGATACTACATTAAGCACTTGCAAGTATGATAAGTTCGATATGATATTACAGAATATAATTCCTAAGGGTAGACTAGGTATTGTTGGGCGAAGCAGCCAAAACTTTTGCAAAAGTTCATTCATTCTGCAAATAATATACTTTGGAAATTTGCTTGACTTATTGTTCTTAATGAGTTATGCTCGTTTTACAAAAGTGTTGTTGTTTCAGCCCTATTTAAAACATAACTCAAGAACCACAGGACCTACAAAAGTATATCTGTGATATTTGAATGAAATTTTTGCCAAAGCTCACTATCAATCGCAAGATGCTGTGAACTACCAAATCGTTAAAATAGTTGCTAACCTTAAAGTTACAATGTTCGCAAACTAATCAATTGCTTTGTACAGATTGCGTGAAGTTGGGTTTGTCTGAAAGTTTATGTATGACGTATGCATTTTAAACATAAACAAGCTATCGTCGTAACGGTTTTTGCCGATGCTTTATTTTAAATTTATTCTACATAAATGTGTTCCAATCAGGATGAAGTAGGCAATATAAAAATTGAGTTAACCGATAACGGAGCATAATGTCTGAAATGTCTACACCCCTAACATTCTTTATTGCACATTTATAAGTTTTATATACCGATTTTCAATTTTCATATGTATCTTATTGTTGTTTGCTACCTGATCTGCCCGTATCTCAACTTCACAATTGCCGCCTTTTGCCTAATTGAATCAGATCGCGTCACATATGACAATGTGTTACGTTGTCGGCTTGAATTGTATTCAAATACATCACTGACTTGTACTACATCAAAGCTTACCTCTACTTGTTTGTCAATAAATTCCAGGATCTTCGCTACATGTTTGACTTCCAGATCATCTGGCAGCAAGTTTGTAAATACCGAAAAGTCCATTGTCCCTTCGGCAGATCGCACTACTAAGTCCTTCAGGTTTGAACTGGTGTTAGTCTTGGTGCCAGACCGAAGAAACCGGAAAATGAATCGACGTAAGCTACCAGCAGATTCTTCAAGCTGTTCCATAGTCAATGGTTTCAGTTTCTGTCCCAGATGATCTGCTGAGCGTTCAGGAATATCCCTCCTGTATTCATCACGCAATGACTCTACAACGGCATCTACAAGAAAATTTTCTAAAGTTTCGTAGAGGTGGACAACATGCTGTAGCTTCACGCCATCTCTAGGTTGTGGTAGGAGATTATCTGGAAAAGAGCCCGGAAGTTGGGTCGCCCAACGTTTGATGTATTCATCTAGTGAACTTCCTGGATCACCTCCTGTCTTCTTCAGCAGAAGAAGAATTACTTCAAGATGTTCTAGCATGTCCTTAGCGAATGTCTGTCTGTATTCCTGTTCTCGTTTGATAGAATTCACTAGGTCCTTTGGAAGTTTCTGTTGGAAAATCGTCGTATCGATTTCAGATAGAATAGCTGAGCAAGCATGGAACAGCTCGTCCGAGTAGGCAAACTGCGTCAACGCTGTACCCTCTACGAGATACGCTTTGTTCAACACCAGAATGCTTGCAAGTTGTCTTTCAATGATCGTATAATTGTATCTGATAACACTTCCATAACCGTACTCTGTTCCTATATCATGGAACACTAGAAGATTGTCGGACCATTCAAACTCAATGATCGACACCCCTGCGGCATAGAGAGGCATTGTTTGAATTCCAGCTACAACTTCATTCTTGATTAAAATATAAGAGCTGGACAGTGGCCATATGTTACTATCGCCAATGCATCCATCAAAAACGCATTCTGAATATCAAGCAATGTCCTTATCATTTGTCTCATGTGGCAGACTTGCTCCTTCTTGTCAACTACGCAATCTGTGATGTTACTGGAATATGTCACATTGTCAAAATTGGGATTTGAGCCAGTGAGTTTACTCCAACCATCTCGGACTTGATTCCATGCTTTTTGGAATGCAATGAACGCATCAGAAGCTGCCTTCTTTGCTGTTTCATTTGGATGGAGGCGATCATTTGCTAGGAAATCACCGACTTTCATTCGTTTTGCTTCATCTCTTTTGATCACGTGATTAAGTCTTTCTATCACTACCGAATTCCATTTCAACAAATCTGGAAGGTATCGTACAAACTGGATGATCTCCAGTTTTGAAAGGCACAGCTGCAAGAACGGATACTTGTTCTCACTGGTTTGGCACATATTAGTAAACTGGACCCTGAAATTTTCGAGAGCAGCTTCTTTTCTTCTTCGGAAAACACGACGTACCTGGGTATTTTCAGTACCATAATCATCATTGTCTGGATCTTCAGCTTCTTGAGTGGCAGCAGAAACTACATCTAACTCTTCCAATTTTGATTCCAGGCAGTTAACGTCTACACCTTCAGCCTTCAAACAATTGCTCTTATGTTGCATTAGACATGTTGGGATTTCTTTAGCTTCAAGATCGATGATTTCAGAGAGCATCCTCCAGCGTTTGTCTGTCCTTCGACCTATTTGGATAGGAATGCGAAATAATTTCATTCTTGCAAGCACGAATGCTGCAATGAAGAAAGATTGACACACTTTCAAAGTTCATTTGAATGATATCTCGAAGCAAGTACCAGTTTTCTTTCAGGCGTGTGGTTACATATTCGTGTACATCTTGCGCAGTGGGTATGATGGTTTTATCAGATTCTTCGTCCTGTACAGACGCGGCAGCCTCCCCTTGCACCCCAATATCAGCTTCTGATGAAGATACATGCATGATCGTGGACAATGACACCATCTGTTCTTCCGTAGTGATTCCACTGCAGAATCCCGCTAGAAAACACGAATGTAGAAGAGTGTCCAGTGTTCGATACGCAACTGGAGATAATCCACGTACACTTTCCGTAGACTTCGTATAAACGTGGTGCGATTTGGGTGGATCGTCTTGTGGGTTTTCCAATTCATGCTGCTCTGTTTCAACCTCATCCAAGCTGGCGATACACTTCCGTGTTCTGTGACAAACAAGGCATGTGGGCGGCAAATCTGACGCAGTACTACCAACAACTTTGAATCCACATCGACAGTCATAGATTTCCAGTGTCTCAGAATACGGTGCCTTTAAGATGGTGCAGGGCTTTCCTGATGCCAGAAGTGTCATTTCGTTGAAAGGAGAACCTTGATATAGGAATGCCATAAAAGCTGTGTTCTTGCATTGGTTGTCAGCATACGATACGACAATGGACACTAAATGAACTACTACTGAAGCAATTTCTAGGTCTTCTTGAGGAGATGATTCTGAAAGATGAAGTATGCCAGTAAAATCTGAGAGTCCCAGAAGTCTCTCCAAAAACTGTCTGAAGATATCACTGAAACCTCTGGTAGACTCGAATAACGACAGTGCGACTTGTTTGGTTATATCTTTCAATCCATCTGTGGTCTGAATGAAGTAGAAAGTATTTGCGACTGCTGCAAGAAACGCCAAACGATGTGATGGACTTGTTTGAGCGACTGCTAAGAATGCCTCCACTTTGGTCTTATTCTGATGGGTCTGACTTTCAGAAATAGCTGTCAGTGCATCATTATAGTGATCTACATAAGTCAATGGTGAGTATCCTAGTCGTGATGCAAACAGTTTCTTCTGCCACTCAATTTTGTTCAGACTCGTGATAGGATCAGCAAGTTTGCAGCATAACTTCTTGAGATCACAAAGTGGTTTGACTTCACGTAAGCACTTTAGAAGATACATTTGTGGTAGTGAGAGTCCATTCTCGCATCGTCCATTCTCCTGTAACTTGAACAATCCATTGAGAGTATTCGCAATCACAGAATACTTGCCTCCAACTCTAAATTGGTTGATATCGGATACGTGGATCAATTCCGCTGTTGCTTTTATAAGAGCACGTATGAATGCTGCAGCTGCCGCAAATCTAAGGGAGCTATGTACTTCGTTTTGGTCCCGTATGATCCTTACTGCACTGGACGCAATTTCCCAAATACT
Organism: Amphiura filiformis; assembly: GCF_039555335.1. Taxonomy (NCBI): domain Eukaryota; kingdom Metazoa; phylum Echinodermata; class Ophiuroidea; order Amphilepidida; family Amphiuridae; genus Amphiura; species Amphiura filiformis. The sequence continues at coordinate 6,080,364 of NC_092638.1, forward strand.
GTCAACATCAGACGTCACGTTGGCGATGTAATCACATGTTACGCATTTGAAGCCTACATCTTGAATAATGTCACTGCATACTGCGGTAAGAACACTGTCTACTTCATGTTCTGTTAAAATTTCATCAATTGCTGCTAAGTTTGGAAACTTGTCTTCGTCGAGCTCTCCTGATATAACCAATTGTTCGCACACATAGCAATGGGTCTTTTCGCCCGCTTCAGCCTCAATGTCAGAGCGTTGGTCTGTTTCTACCTCAATGTCACTTCGTATGATGTCCATTAGAACAGGTCTTGATCCTGTTATTAGCTCTCCTGGTCTTACACACAAGGTATCAATAATTTGTGGAAGGAATGGGGTGTCTAAGTCTGCTTCTAAACAAAGTCCAAAATATGACGTTAGAAAGTTGTCCAAAGTTGAGAACCGAGATACCACGTCTGTTTCTGCTCGTAGTGCTCCTACAGTTTTAAGATAAACTTGAAAACATCTTCACTTGAAAGTGGATCTTCTGCATACTTTGCTAGGGCGCTCAACTTTACAAGGTGGTCTTCAGTAATGTTGAAGTCGTCAGATAACATTTCAACAAAATCACGACAAAGGCGGAGAAAGTGTAAGACGGCCGATTCAGCGCTAACCTGAGCAGCTAGTAGCAAGACACAATTAGCTTTACGCTGCCAGCCACTTAATCCACCGCTTGCATCAAGGACTTGCTTGGTTGGTAATATATCTTTACAAATCTTTGTAACTAAAAGTGCTTCTGCTGGTTCGTCACTTGGGATGATAGAAACATCGCCAGATTCTCCTATCTGACTAGATGACGTTTCACAAATGGAAGTAACCTCCTTGCCAAGTGGTTCCACGCGTGCAATGCACAGCGCTTTGTCTCTGGTGTGTTCTGTTTCACTTCTCAATTGTGATTCTCCCATCTTCGGCTGTGAAGGACTTGTGTTAAAATCAATATCACCAGTAATGGAGTTCTGCAACGTATGCTGCTTGGATTCTATGATGCCACCGGTAGTATCTAGCTCTGGTTCGCTAGTAAGTAAGCTTGTGTCACTTACGGTGTTTTTAGTATTGGCACCACCCTCACAATGTTCACCAAGAGCATCATGTACAGCATCACACGTTTCACCAGCTGTGATATCCGTACCTACGTGAGGCGCAGGCGCTGCAGCAGAGACACCATCTAGCATTCTCTGTATATCATCCAGTAAACCCTTAGGGTCACCTCCCGTAACATCTTTGTAAATCGATACAAGCTGAATTTCAGAAGCCAGAAGCTTCACGTGGAGCCAAATGGCAACATATATGCGGGCAACTTGATAGTTCACATCATTTTGTGTGTTTCCTACTGTATGCAAGATTTGAAATAGGAACCACCTCGTGACCTCAACCCTCATGTGGCATGGCATATTAGGAGCAAATTCGGAAGCCACTGTGTTGTACAAGTCATGTACATAATCTTCAAGATGATTGGTGAGGTAGTCATCATGATTAAGTTCCGGTATCTGAGCGACGACGGATGCCAGCTGTTGAACCAGAGACTCCATTCGTTTACCTTGGTGATCGTCTGAGGTAGTATGACTTTGATGTAGGAGCCAATCTTTGTTACTTTCAATCCTCTCGTGGAAAGCTCTGAAAAACGGGTACTGGAGCTCTAAAAATGTACAATCTACAAGACAAGATTCTGGCCCCCGTGGTTCTGGTATATCTTTTGCAGATATGTCAAATATGGCTTTGTCATGGAAACATGTTTGCCAAAATTCCACCGTATCTTCCGGCACTTCTGTAGAAAGAGGACTACTTGTCCAAGCGCTTAATCTTTCTAGTAGAATGACACTTCTCGCCAAAGGCTCCCTTACGCACTGTTTGATGTACTCTAACAATGCTCCACCCAGGGTAGAACACCTATATAGAAAGACAGGGTCTGAAGCAACATCGACTTGCCAACCTGTGTCAGACTCAACATTCTCTTGTTCTGACTTCTGAATGCAGTCTAGGATTTGCATCTTCAGGCAAATAACAATGTTGCTAGAATTAGCGACTTCAGATGCTAATTGCAGTGCACTCTCAACATCACGAGATTGATTTTCATACTTAATGCAGCTGAAGGACCACAGCAGCTGCTCTTGTACGATTGCTTCTACGTCCACGGATCCACTTAGCTGTTTTGACACTGTTCCTTGGAGGAGATCTTCAAGTGGCGGATTGGTAGGCTCAAGTGTGTCTAGAGTGAACTGTTCCCATCCACAAAGGAAATTGAACTGCCATGGGTGCATTTCAATATCCTCCTTCTCACCTCGATCTATGTGTACGATAATGCAAGCATGCTTCAACTCCGACTTTCCGTGATCTATTTCTGAGGCGTTCAGGTATTGAATCCTGTATTGATCAATCCTGTTCTTCGCCAACAACATGTGCGCAGCATCATGCGACGTGGTGCACTGCAAAACGAGTAGCTCTTCATCTGCCTCAAGCCAGAAGTGGCGCATCTGTGAAGCAAACTGCCTTTCAGACTTGAACTTGCTCAACTTTTCCACTTGAACCGTTGCAAGTACTTCCAGAGACCCACCTACGTCGGTATGTATGCTGCTGTGCGTATATATTACAGTACGTGAACATCTGGATGATATGGGTATTCCAGTGTTGTCAGGGTCAGATGACTGCTTTTGCAACATACTATGCGGACTAAAGACATAGTTTTCAAAGAACTCTCGTAGCCCATTTTGTAGTGGAAGTTCAAAATACAATTCTTGTAATGCCTCCACTTCTGTACGATCTTTCTGCGCTAACCTGGATTTAGAGGCTCGTAGTACCGCGTCAGGGCATGCCACCTTCATTAGATCTTCTTGACATCGTCGAGCCAAATCATGTGGTGTAATATCATTCGGTAAATCACTGTCTCTGCTTCGCAGGTACACTAAAGATGGGAGTGTGTCATTGTGTAGACCTAGGAACATGCTCTCTTGCGAAAATTGGAAACCCTCTACATGACAGATATCATCCATCCAGCGACGAATACATCCAATTGTTTCCACCTGGTGGTCCGTAAGGATATCGTTGAAGCGTAGTGTTTGTTTTTCAAATCGATTGAGAAATGGTGGATTTTGGTAATCAACTTTCTGCTCATCGACCAACACTATGCACCTGAAGCTTCTATGAACTTGACACATTGGATTACCGTATGGGCCCAACGCGACTCGGCAGCTTCTCTTTCTGCTCACGATGGTGTAATTCTGGTTTAGCATATCATACAGGCTTCCATATATGTTTTCAAGATCTCTCAGGACTAGGATTACTCCACGTTCCATGCAAAGGATTATTTCACTGAGCGTCGTGTAGCTATACTCTTCTGATATGTCATTCTGAAATCTGCTCCCAAATATTGTCACATGGTCTCTTCCTTTCAGAGTTTGTTCCAAGATGTTGAGAGCCGAGTCTCCACTAGTGATGAGCATTAAATGACGCGCTTGCCTATCATCCATATTCTCTTTGATCAGATCCATTGTTCCTGGTCTTGAATAAGGCTGTTGCAGAATTTCCATTTTGTCCATGAAGGAATTCATAATACGCGGCATCTCGAGCTTAAGTCCACCGAAATTGCGAAGTATGCCTTTCTCAATAATTGTCCCAGGGTCTCCCTGAAGCTGTTCCGATAACTGGATTGCAACGTATTTTACAAGGGAGTAGTAATCCCTAAGGCCATGGAAATTTGTGTATATCTGATCCACTTGATAGTCATTGTACGCTTCTGCAAGTTTAAGAAGTTTGTCTCCGCTAACGATGTGATGTAAATTTGATCCACTCTTCTTCTGGGCACTGTCATCACGGATTGACTTCGCTGTCTCTGCTAAGTCTTCTATTGTTGGCTCTGGTCTTGACAGATGGATAGCTCGGTTCATTTTGGCTGCATCCAAGGCCCAGTTTGAAATCCCAACCACTGCAATTGGTGGAAATCCTGCCACAGTTGGCTCTAATTGGCTATGCAAGACTTTCAGTGGATTGAAGCTAGAGACTTCGGCTAGACCAATTTCGTCTAGCAGGACTACAGGCATCACGTCCGGGTTGTGCTTTTTGTAGTTCTTGGCTTTATCAAAGACCTTGATGATACCTTCTGACGTAGAAGATTCCGAACCTTGATACGAAACCACATAGACAGGTGGTAGAGATTTGAAGTAACTGTCCTTTGAATCTCTTCCTCTCAGGTTACTTTTTATGAGTTGCATAGACAATGATTTGCTACATCCAGGTTTCCCGACTACGAAAACGGGCATTCTATTCAGGATTGAGACAAGCATAACAAAGACGTTTTCACGTAGGGCTTCGTTCTTGGCTATTCCCTCGGGAAGCTGCATTCTTTCGAGGATATTTAGTTGCTCAGCTCTAATCATCCGTTCAATATCGTCTTCTGTTACCTTCCAGTATGGTCTAGCTTTATCAAGTATATGTGCGATATTTTGACGGTACCGTAGTCTGTCTGCAGCCTTCGTCAGTCTTGAATGATAGCAGTGAGCTAAGGCAAGAATCATGCTTCTTATATCTAGTGTATTAGCATACACGAAATCCGCTTGTATGTGTGTAACACCCTTCTTTTTTAACATCCCAGTAAACCAACTAGCAAGATGCTGGCAACGGTTGACGTCTCTAAGGCTGACACAGTAGGTAGTTTCTTCCACTTTTCGCATAAAGTTCTGCGACATGACAACTAAGTCGACAAAAGTGTTGTCCTTAGCCTCTAGCATACGGCGGATGTAGGCTTCTTCATCTTTCTTGTCGAGAGATCCATAATCCCACACAAAATCCATCATTGTCTCCGGCAGTGGATGGACACGGTACACAAGTTTTGACATTTCGTCGCGTCGATTTTTACTATCGAGACCAGTTGATACGGCCGTGCCTTCTCTAAGGGTGTAAGGATTACATGCTGCAATGAAGATCAGATTGTTAGGCAATGGTTCGCCTTTCAGGGAATGGTGGCAGATGATCTCGTTAAGGAGTCCAAGGTGATCACACGTGTTGATTTCATCTAGAAATCCCCACACTTCTTGCTTTAGATTCTTGTTGGCCTGAGCTTGCAGATTGCTTACAAAGTCACAGATATTCTGCTCTGAGACTCCCGCATGTAGATTTAGGGTGTCGAATGCAATTTCACAAACTCGTGCCAGATATGTGACCAGCGTAGTCTTTCCACACCCAGTTTCACCCATAATGATGACAGGAATGCGTGCCTTGATGCGCATATAGATCAGTATCATCTTGAGCAGATTGTCCGGTGTCAATGCGTAGTTTTGTTGCATAGCTTGTAGCTTTTCTTTATCGAATTGAACTCGGGTATTTCTACACACTTTCTCTAGTATGTTATGTAGTTCGTCTTGGGACAAACTGTTGTAGTCTGGTAGTTTGCGCTTCATTTGGGTTTCGAACAACTCGCAGATATTAGTTGGGACTTGGCTCAATATACGGTACAATACTGAAATTGTTTGCGAGTCTTGACGATGGAAAACAACCAGTAAGTGGTTGCTATCAGCCCATTTCACCATTCCTTTCATTCTAGCTACCATTTGTGATGCTGACACGTCGGCGCCCGACAGGTAATCTAGCAAATCTGCTGCTGCAGAAGAACTAGTCTGACTCTCTAAAGACTGATTTTGCACCGATCGAGCAGTGAAATCCTTTGAAACTTCAAGAAGTGCTTGAACAAACTTGCTTCTAACATCGTTGCTACCACTTCCCAACATTGCTTTCAGGCTACCAGTGGTGAAATACAGTGAAGCTGACATTCGACGTAACTCCTGAGCAAATATCTCTAGAAAACTGTTGACAATCGTATATGACAGATCTTTGTTTGCTCCGAAGCAGGTTTCCAGAAGTGTACGACATTCTGCAGGAGGTAGAGAACTGACATGATTGCCACCTGTCAAGATTACATCTACATTGTCAAGTGTACCACTCCTCAACGCCTTCACATAGTGACACACAACTTGAAGTGGACTATTGATGTCTTTAGTTGTTATAAACGTCTTGAAGCCTTTCCATTCCAAATGAGTCCTTACGAAAGAACTGCAAATAGTCAAAGCGTTGCGGAGCTTGTCTTTTTGAGTATTGGCAACTTCTACCGTTATTCTCTTGGTTGGTGTCAAACACATGTGTGTTCCCGATACAGCCATTCCCATCACAACAATTTCAAACAGGAACGTATCCAGAAGCTTTGGGTCAGATACTGTTGAAATGTCTACGTGTAACACTTCCTTTGTCATTCCAGCTTGTGCTTTTAGCTGTTCAACAAGTCCCTCTTTGATAATCGGCCCACTAACAGGCATGCTGCGTGCTCCAAGATTAATCTGACAAGCCGAGTCTCGGACGTATTCCGTTTTACCGAGTCCAGGTTGAGAAGACGTCACAACTTCCACCCCAGGCCAACCGGTGTGTAAACATGAACTCATTTCCGCATCAGTGAATCCGTGCAAGCAGTGAGTGTAGTTTGGAGAAAACTGGTCAATGATGTGGTGGTAGCTGCCTCCGCAGCAAATCAGTGCAAGTAAGAAGTTGTCATCGTCTTCTTGAATTCCCTTGACTTCAGTTACAAGCCGAAATTGCGTCTCTGTTGGAAGGAGTTCTACATTAGCTAATACAAACAATTTGTCAGTTTTGAAATGACTACTAGCCCCAATACAACGTTGCAAAAGAAGAGCTATCTCTTCCCATGATGTTCCATGATGGCAAAATATCACCTGACTTGGTTCTGGCAAAACATTCGTTGTGTTGTTATATAATCTGAGGAGAACTGGTATAGTTTTGGTGCTGTTTTCTTCGAGTTCTGCCACAAAAACAGCCCCTTTCCGAACTTTGGTGTCCAACGTTGACTTTGTGAGTTGGTGATTTCCTGGTATCTGTCGACCTTCTGAAATGTTCATACTAAGCGTTTTCTCCAAAGCCATACCAAGATGAAATAGTCGTGCTTTTAGGTCCTTTAAATCTAGTGGTATCTGGTAGTCATCAATAAAATGATCATCTGGTGTAATACCAGTGTCAACAAAGCGAAAGAGGACGGCAAGTTCATCAGAACAAGAGCACAGGCCTTGGAAAAACTGGTCAAGTTGCAGAAGTTGCTTAGAATGAAAGAAGTTGAGGAAGTAGTATCGTTCCCTTGCTTCTTTTAGAATAGACTGCCATTTTTCAAATTTGCCTTTGAGACCAGTTTTCAGGTCTTCCAGTTCCTCTTTGGCGTGTACTTGCTCTTCAAAATGATGAAAACTAAAATGACCAGACTCACAAAGCCAATTGCAGAGATCTTTGATATCATTAGCTATGTTCACACAGCTAATAAACTCTTCAAAATCTGGAACGGGTAGTCTTGAATGATCTGCAGATTGTTCCTCGGTTGAGGATTCACTGATGTGTTTAGGTGTATTGACAGTAAGTAATGCTCTGCTGCGTAGGTCGTTCAACTGGTTCAGACCGTACGAAACTTCAGATATCTGCCCGGACTTTCCTCTCTTGTATGAAAGCACCACAATGCAATTCCACTTTCTTCATCCAATCTGAATTGGTAAATTCCTTGCTGAAGAGCGCTGTGGATGATCTCTTTTGTTATTTCCCCACGATTGGCAACATTGTTGTACAGGTCACGTAGGCTATGGACATTACTAACACATGAGTCGATCTTCGTTGGAAGTCCTTTTACTTCACTAGCAAGTTGCCGATTTTGTTTCACAGCTTCGATGAGTTTCTTTCCTTGTTGAGGAGGTTGTACTTTAAGAAGCTTTTCAAAATAACGTTTCACATCAATCAAGTCTGATACTGTAGACTCACTGACGTGCTGTTCTGAACGTTCTTCTACAGCATCGATGAGATTACGCAAGTCCTCATCGATAAGTGTGCTCAGGAAATCTACCAGTTCCTTGGAGCTTGCGAGCTGTTCTATAATGTCCCAATCGTCAGCGTCAAAGTCGTTTTCAATTCCTGACATTGTCTCAAGAGCATCCTGTAACTGCTGCAATGTTAGGCTTTCTTTTACCTGAAGACTTGAGAACTGACTTATTGCATTTTGTATGCTATCTTCGTCATCTTCTTCAACTTCAAAAGTGCCAAACATTGCCTTCAATTGACACGATCTTTGGCTTAAGTCGGGTAATTCAACCAAGCTCTTGAGGGCTTCTCCCATTTTGTGTGGAACTGACTTGTCAAATATTTCTCTAATCTCTTTCATCTCAGCATCAAGCCTCTCTTTGTCACTCACTCCATCCATCATGTTCTGAACGACCTGTGTCGATACATCCAAATCTTCGGAGAGTAAAATGCTGCAATGTTGCCGAAATGTCGGTATGCATACTTCTCTCAACACGTTTGCCAACGTTAGTGTATCGATAGCTTTGTGATGATTCAACACACCTAACATGGTGCGAGCAAGTGGATGTGAAGTATCGTCAGCGACCTCATCCTCATAATCGCTATCTTCTTTTCCATGTTCATCCTCACCATCACCTGTCGGCGATGATGGTAACTGCACATCTGAGCATGTTCCTTCTAGAATAGAGCGGCAAATGTTGAGAAATACTGTAGAATTGGCGTAACATTTCACGGCGTCTGCAAATGTGACCAAAGGAAACAACTGACCCCACCATGTTTCTTCTGTAGTTTTCTTTAACGTCATTAACCCTGCTGCGTCTGCTTTTCTTTGATCCTGAAGACGTTGTATCATGTCTTTTGCATCAGTTACTTGAATTGTGAACGCAAGGTGGTTTACACACTTGAAGAAGAGATGGAGATTATCAAGCCGTTCACGAAGAAGGTCAGCTGTATTTGAAATGTGATTAAATTCTTGCTTCAGTGATTTGGTATCTGCTGGTTGCTTCGATGCGGTAATTTCTAAGAGTTCCATGATTTTGTCCTTGTTTGTTAATAGATATTGTCTTACAAACTTGACTGTGATATTTCCTGCAAACAACATAGCTGAGAAGGCAGACAACGACTTCATAACAGCTTTACACTTTGGATGTTGCCGAATCTCATCACCATATTGCCCCGATGCTGCTAGAACCATTAACCAGAAATCTCCATCAGTTACTAATTTCATGATCGCTGCTTCCAATTTCACCGATGTGCCATCTTCTGGGGAATTGTCTAGAGACGACATAGGTAGTTCTTGAATCTCCAACATGGTCAGAATGACATCCCGTATGGGAATTGATGAAATGTTCAAGCTTCCATCACATCCTTGTAACTCCTTAAAGTGACTTTTACTCTCCCCTGTACTTTTCTTATTTTCGCGGAGGCGCTTCATTATGTGCTCGGCAACGATTTGCACCTCTACCAATTGAAAATCAGATTCACTTCCTTTCTTTAGCAGGGAACCAATGAGGAGGTCAAGAGACACTCCTTTCAGTATTTCATATGCCACTTGGTCGATGTTTGTTTTCAAATGTTCACAAGAACTTAAGTGGTCGCACGTTCTAGTCAGAGCTAGTGTTTTGTAAACCAGTCGGATTGATTTCACATCTGTTCTGGTTTTGCAATGTGCAAGTAAAGATTTGATGCCGATTTCAATAAGTTCCTGTGTCTTCTTTTCATCAGCACAGACAAGTATGTCCTTATCTGACAAGATCTTCGTGAAACACTCAAAAACGTTTGGAAAATATGCTTGCTTGAACATGCTTGTGACAACACATTTCAAGTCATCTGCCGATTCATACAAATCCCTACTTACAACTGCTATAATATGACTTCATTGTCATTTACGAACCACGTCTGATCTGTAAGGTGCTTAACTACGTGTATTCTTGCGATGTTTGCTAATTCTGTCAGTTTTGCCGAAATCATGTCTTGCCATATCTTGTAACGAATAGAGAACCTTCTTGCCTTGTTCTTGAGAATTTTGTTCAGCTGGTTCACCGCACGGTTTGTGATATCACTCCCCTCTTCGATAGGTATAACTGCATTATATGCAAGTAGAACCTCCTTGAGCACCCTGGTATCATGTACTTGTTCTATACATTGGATAACAAGTTTTTCAACTAGTATCGGTTTCTCTTTCAGTGTGTCTATGGCTTCCTTTAACACCTGTTGGTCACTTTCCCAAGATCTGATTGTCCATTGTAGTGATAAGTGCTTCGTCATATTCACGAGAGAGTCAACATCAAGCAGTTGATGGAAATACACCCATATGTATAGCCATGACCCCTGTACTGAATTCACCAACCATAAGCAAACTCTTGAAATGTCTTTAAAAACGGAATTAGGAAACTCATCGGCTGATGCCATTTGCAGAGTACGAATGATAAGTTTCAGACAGTTATCGCTAAAGATTCTCCTATCGATATGCTCATAAACACCGATCAGTTTTCCAAGTAGGACGGCCAAATACTTTATCTGGGGCTTAGTCATGTCACTAAGCTGTGAATCTAAATAAGGAAATATGGACTCTTGTATCCACAGAGCAACATCATTGATGTATTGATATTGCCGTGGCTCGCGTAGAGAGCCTGGAAAACCAACGCCCTCAACCAAAATCAAATCATCTCTCAAACTATCACTATTCACTGTTGGTACTATCAAGTCGGCATACACAACAGTACCTTGAGACACGATTTCGTCTACTAACGAAGTGTTATCGTTTCTGAATACATCATGGGTAAGTCTTGGTGGAGAAACGTGTCTTCTGTATGTCTCCTCTTTGTCCACTTTGATAGACCCAGTGATATAATGCCTGATTGTGTAGTGGTAAATGAACCCCTCTCTAATTGGTAGGCTTATTGTTTTCTTAGCAAGTCGCCATGTATGAATATGTTTCTTGAAAACATTGGGACGGATCCACTCAATATCCATGATGTGCTCAGACTCGGAACCGTTTGTTTCACTCTTGAGGATTAGTTTTACGCTAGCCACATTTTCCTCGCGTATAACAACTTGGAATGTCACACAGGCCTGTTTGAAAATAATAGATATAATTATTAAGAAACCCGGCTACAGTTTATTTTACCTCCAGAGAGGTGATATACTGAAACATTGGTCAGCTTAGTCCGGCTGCTGTAAACTATGGGTTAAATGGTTTTGCTTCGCTAATTATTATGGGTGGTACAAAATGATATTCTTCAGGGTGTAGAATTGTTACACCTGGGCAATTTAGGAATTTCAAGGTCAAAGTCTACATAACTCTCAAATTTGAAAACTTCAAATTTCGATTAAAGAGTTTGACTTCAATACTACACTATTTCCGCTCACCTCGAACGTTTTCGATAGGTCGATTAACCAGCTTTAAATCTTGCATCATGAACATTATCATAACAGGACAAGATAAATTTGTTTGCCGAATTTTCAGCATGTTCAGGGGGTAATATTTAATTACATTTCTCAGTTTGAAACACAAGTGCTAGTCATCAAGGGATCATCCCGGTTCAGTCATGTGTCGAGTTGAGTCATTTGAGATTCAAGTAACCAAATTCCTAGTCGAGTCGAGTCATTTGGGTCACGTCACTGCAAATCTAATATAAATCAAGTTGTTTAATCATTTGAAGTAAGCAGCACATGACACACGTAATATATATTTAACGTAGTGTTTCAGTAAACAACAATGTGTTCCGTTAATTCATTATATTGGTTCATGTTAATGACACATGACTCGACAATTGATGTTACTTGACTCACATGACGTCCACATTCATTGAAATGAATCGACTCGAACTATATTCAGATTACTCGACTCGACCTCATTGAAATGACTCGACTCGTGGTACGTTATGTTATCCTTAATCTATGGCGCTCCACGTACCATTGTGCATATACAATGCTTGCTATTAGTTAGGGCTATTGTCGACAGGGCTGTTGGCGACAAAGCAATTTTTGCGATTGTCGACAAGCATGGACTAATTGTCGACAAAGATTAGTCATTAAAAATATTAAAGATAAGCTTAAGATCACAATTTATTTCCACAAAATAACTTCTTGGTATTAAAAAAGCAATAATTGATATTTACACTCGATCTATGAGAAATTAACTAAAATTCCAATAATGATAACCAAATGACACCTAGAGTCGTGCTAACTGAGTCGATTAACACATGAGATGAGTACAAATTTGAAAACCTTAAAGCAATATTGTAAAATATTGGAATTCGTGCCAAGAGGAGGTAAAACAGAAAATCGCTGTTTCATTCCAGCGCCTATATCGTCATCAATCATGTCAATGCGTGTATCAGTCTGTTGATTGTTAATGAGGTTGGTCGGCGTCACGCATGGACATATAAATAAGACGTATAACAAAAGGACGCAGAAAAATATACGCCTAACTTATACGTCAATGATTCCCGCGAGCAACGAAACAATTCAGCCACCAAGTTCGACTGATATTAAGGTCTTGCTTTTTGCAGGATATTTGAGTTCATTAAAATCGTGTAAAAATCAGATCCAGAAATTTGAAAAACCGTTCATTTAAGACTGGTAAGTGTCTCCAGAACCCCCTTCAGGGAACACAAAAAGCGCTCGATAGTATTTTTTATCAATAACAACGTGGCGGGTGCTCAAATGATGTTAAATTATTGAATAAAAAATAAACATTTAACTTTTAATTTATATCAGCTGATGATGACTCTCCTAAAACTGACCCTAAATCATACCTGATTTGAATCAACGTCTATCCCATTGTCATACTCAGTGGTAGGCCTCACTAGCCTGTTTTTCAGCTTTGAGTCTGACGCTGTGTCAGGTAACGGTTGGACAGGGTTGCTGGTCATATCATCCTTTGGTAAGGTGGCCTGTTATAAAAGCACATATTAATGAAAACTAACACTTATTTTTCAAATCATATACTTTGAAAACTTTATTAATTTTATTGTTGTTAATGAGTAATGTACGTTTTACAAAGGTGATATTTGAATTCTTCTACACGCTCGTTATGACACGATCAATGCAATTTTTACCAAAGCTCACTACCATTCGCAAGATTGTATGAACTACCAAACGCAACAGTTTGAAATAGTGTCTAACCTAAAGCCGAGTCGGAGCTAGCGGTGCTTATGCTCAAATATTGAAGAAAATAAAACCCACTGTGCCCTGTGGTAAATCCGACCAGCATAATTAACCAGTACATTACACCGCGAAAATAATTTACAAGAAAATATTCCATACATCAACGTAATATAATGATGATAGTAAATCCCCGGGGGGCACTTCCATGACAGATATGCATCATGTGCCTCGGGATAGACCCCCTTTTTCAAACCGGCTTGTACCCAATGACCCCCTTTTTTGTGTTATGGTCCTGACTATTACCCAATGACCCCCTTTAAAAATATTCATGTACTCAATGACCCCCTTTTTCTATTTCCTGCTATACCCAATGACCCCCCTTTTAATTCCCAAATTTAGGTGGTATTTGTGTTCTCCTCCAGAAATAATGAGATTTTTCACATTTCCAAGGTGGCCAAGTTGTTTTTACGCAGTTTGGCACTTATTTATGTGTACTTAATGATACTCTTTTGGCAAAGTTTGGCACTTATTTATGTGTACTTAATGATACTCTTTTGGCAATCCTGTACTCAATGACTCCCATTTTACTTTTTGTTACCATGACCATCCTTTTTTCAAAGTTTCATACCGAATGACCCCATTTTTATTCAGGTTGTGTACTGAATGACCCCATATTTTTGATTGAACAGATTCATCAGGATCGGTATAGTAAACTGGTTAACAAAGTTCCTTGTATCTGATCCAGAAAGTTCACTTACTTGTGTACGTTTCAACAACACCTGTTGTCTTTATCAACACTTGATTATATCACACATATATGATGACTTTCTGAAACAGGGACCTAAAAAATCCCTTGGAGGAAAATCAACTGGCAACTCTAAGATCAACGCTGGAACTACTTCTAGCGTCGGTTGTCAGTAGCAGTCACTACCAATCAAGTGTTGATAAAGACAACAGGTGTTGTTGAAACGTACACAAGTAAGTGAACTTTCTGGATCAGATACAAGGAACTTTGTTAACCAACCCCATATTTTTGTAATTGTACATTTGACCTGAATGCCCCTACTTTTAACATGGCCGAGGCACATCCCTGCCATTTCAGATAGGGAGTGCCTCCCCCGGGAGTAAATCGTGTATTTTCACTGCCTGTTTGAAGCAGATCACATTATACATGTAGACCTATATAATTCACCTGTTTGGCTGTGTACGCTCTTCATTATATCTTCGTGTCTTACCTCTTCTATTTCTACAGTAGGTATCATTCCAGTGTTTGGTGCGTGGGAAATGGGGCGATTATCCTGGGTCGACGATGAAGGTGGGTACTTGATATCGGCTGATTCCATTATGTTCCCTTCACTTGCCTAGCAAAACAACAAGATATAGATACTACTAGTACAGTATTTCAAGAATAGACAATCCTGCTGAAATGATCGCTGCAAGCATTGCTTCCACTCTGGGCGACATGTATAAACATAACAAGGAATACGAGTTTTATCAGGTATGGGGATGGAGCATGACCTCTACCCCCTATCCAAACTAAACTTGACTATCAACTTAAGGACCTATAAAAATTAAACTTTCGGGATATTCCCGATCTTAATGCATGTAGGCCTAACACTCTTCATTCTCATTTTTTAAGGATGGACTCACCTTAACTTAGCCAACTACTCAATGTTGCTTTAAATGCATGCAAACATTAATATTTAATATTTACATGAACAGTTAGAGAGACTTACATAATTGTCTTTCTTCACCGATGTAGACCATGCTTCCGACTTGGAAACCTCAGCTGACGATTTTGGTGATCCTTTACTCGGGTGTCCTGTGATCGATTTTTCTGCCATTGCGGGCTTCTCACTGATGTCAACTAGAGGTTCTGCAGGTTTCGTGAATAGCGCGACAACTTCTTTCACGTCCGTTTTTTGTTTAGCTGATTTTGCCGTTTTCACAAGATTATGCAGGATAGTGTCTACATCGTCTCTGCTTTTATATCCCTCTTGTATCCTCGGGATTATCAGACTTGTTAACGCACTCGTTTGTAGTTTTGCTCCATTCATTGTTTCACTGAGTTCCATCAGTCGATTTACTTCAAAGAGATATGGAAAGTAAGTAGCGGCATATATCCAGTGGTCTTTCTTCGTTGCCTCCAAAGTCTGTATTGCTGTAACTCTTAGCCTTTCGTGAGACCACTTTGTTAGCTCGCTGCGTTCAATGTTTTCAAGGGCTCCAAGAATGAGCTTGTACATGTGCGCTGTAATATCATCCATATCACGAATGTGCAAATTGAGCTCATTTGCAAGCCTGCCATGCAACGCACACATTAGCACAAGCTTATGTGGAGATTGGGAATAGCTCTGAAATGGTTTCCCAATCCACTTGCGTATTTTTGCCACCTCAACAGTATCCTCGAAAAGTTGTGCGTTGAACACCCGACTTAAATGTTCCAGTTCATGAAGCGACCGTTTCAGATCATTGATATCTTTCACACTATCGACTAGATTTTGCAGATGGCAATTTGTCAGTCCTGAAAACACCGATGTAAAATCGGTACCAGGTGGAGGTTCAAAAACATCACGGCAAGTGTGAATGTTTTCAGGTAAGCTTCGAAATCTCTGTTCGAAGTATGGTGTTGTAGAAAATAACAATTCTTTCGCCTTTTTAATAAAAGCATTATTTGATTTTGGACCCACCGCGACTAGGTAACTGTATTGTGAAACATTCTTCGGAACGTATTCTTTTGTCGCCCATATCCCTCTCTTCTGGTTTTTACATGGGAGCTCAGTTCTTTCTCCCAAGGTGTCGTATGTTAGCACTGTAACTTCGGTAGGCTTCAGATCTCCAACAGAGAGTCTGAAAGAAACCTGAAATTATTGTAAAAATAACGATTTTATTTGAATTCATCATAGGTCCTAAATATTGAAACAAAAAATAACTTAAACACCGCGCAAAACTCCGTGCCGATCATGCCGACTCAACCTCGAACTAGTCCAATTTTAAAAGTGACAAACTAGCCTATACAAGGCGCAAAAAAAATTCTTAAAAAACAGCAGTTTTTATTTCAGTTTTTACTTCCCTGTACTTGTCATAACTTTCATTCTATTTGTCAGCTCTTTTGTTTCAGTTTTCTTTTGTTCCTTTTGTTTTAATTAAAGGCACGCATAAATTAGCCATTCACCACTCTCAAAGCAGATGTCTAGTCCGTGGACTTTTGAATAGACCAGCTAACCCTTAAAACTGGACTTTCATCTAATTAAATGCTTGTAACTTTGCTTCTTGAAGTCACATTTGATTCAATGGGGTTTCATAATGTGCCGGATTAAATAGTGCATCTATTAAAAACAAATTTACCCCAATATTGTTCATTTTTGAAATTGTGGTTATTTTTCCAAGTGTAAGGATACTTTTTTGGCACAGTATACAATTATACATGTGTGAACATACCGTCGTCACTTTGCTATGTTTTTGCTGGATAATAAAACGATGTTGAAGGTCTTTGGTTTTTGAACGGAAGTGACCCCTTAATGACCTTTGACCCTAATCTAAAAATACCCAGCAATGTATATGTGAATGCCACAGAGGAGAGAGAAAACAGAGCCCGTACAATCAGTCAAAGTCTCCGCATCATCCGATAATGAGGGCTGATTGTTCCATGAAATGCGACAGGCGAGACTGCTACGCAATTACTGCGTATTTTCACGGTCTATCGCGTAATCGCGAAAATACGCAACGCTCTATCGCGTATACGCGAAGGCACGCAGCGCTGGCGTGATTGTTAGACACGGCACGATCGAACAATCGGCCGTCATGAATATGCTAGAAATCACACTATACAATACACGGGGACTTTGACTGTTGATACATGATCTGTAGTAGTCTGTGGTGAATGCAAGGCCCTCAGATTAATAAATAAACAGATTGGAATTTTCCATGCCTGTGCCCTCTAAGCGTACTCGAATTCAGCTAAAGCGTTCAGACCTGGCGACATCGCGCGAAGTTTCTTTTGTGTACGCTCCAAGTGGTACGCTCGCGCTATTTGCGCTATTTTTTAGGTTTGCTCACGCGGTACCTGAATTATCGTCGATCCCCATGGGCAACATGCCAAATTTCCACGGTATGGCAAGGCCACTCTGCTGTGTTTATTTTTCGAAATAAATTGTTTTCAAGGTGTTTGGTTTTAAACAGTAAGTCACCCCTTAACGACCTTTGACCTTAATCTGGAACACCCTAAAGACATTGAGTAACAACAATGCATCTGTGGAATTGACTTCACTCTGCTACGTTATTTCTAAAAGGAGAAGAATTTTGAATATTTTTCGAGCATTTTTGGTTTCTGACCGGAAGTGAGCTCTTAATGACCTATTTAAAAAAAATTAATTTGTTCGGGTTTTGACAACCCTGGATAACCCAAGAAAGCTTCTATTGAAGCTTATTTCCATTGGAATCCATTTGAACACCGGGCGGGTTGGGAACAGTCAAGGGTTAACACCCTCTTCTTTTCGAAACTGGCTGCGAGATACATGTACAGGTATGGCTCTCTGCACACGGGACCGATGGCTTAACGTCTCCTCCGAAGGACGGAGTACTTTCATGATTCATTTACCCAATTCTAAATGAACCATGGGGAGAGCGGAAGTCTGAATTTAATCTACAGAAGTTGCCAATTAATTTCAGACTTTTTTTTCAAGTCAATATCCCAGCAAATCGCCAACGTCATGCACTAAAGGCAAGTACCCTAACCATTGCGCCACGCTCCCCCATGACCCTATGACCCCAAATAAAACATACCATGTGTGCACTATGTAATAACAAGTCATGTGTGAACATATCGTTACTGTGCTGTTTTTCTGGCTAATACAAAATGTTGAATGTATTTTGTTTTTGACCGGAAGTGACCTCTTATTATGTGTACAACTATTAGACACTGGCTAAAGCCGATGTATGTGTGCAAGCGACGTCATTGTGTTATGTAATTGGTAGAAGAAGAAGCATTTTGTGTGAAAATCAAATGTTGGCCATAATAACCTTTGGATGATCTTTGACCCCGAGTTGGTCAATTATTTTGCTATCTTTTGTGGGTGTGGCGCTATTCATGTTTACATGTTTTCAAAAGCGCTCGATAATAGGCACCTATGCTTATTATCGAATTTTCGCGGTATTCAATAATTGTATAAAAAAATGCAGCTTTATATCTTGATTTGATATTTGTGGGGAAATGCATTATGGTATGTAAATCATGGAAACAAATTTAAAATCTAAGATATTTGAAAATACAATATCATAGGTCAAAAACCTTTGGTTTCAGGAAGTTGTTATGATTGACTTTTTTGATATACACATTCATATCAATGTATTGGTATTCTTTTTATTTCAAATACATTATCTTCATTTTTTTTTTAATTTAATTTTTTACCATGTATAATTAACTTGTTTGGTCAAATTTTAGCAAAATAATCAAAATAATCCATTTTCCCCTAATATTGCATCAAGATTTTTAGGGGAAAAAAGGATAAAAAATCACAAAAACTGCATTTTTCAACCCAAATATCTCAGCTCACGTCACTTTTCAGAAATGCCAGCCGGGTTAAACAGAAAGACGAGACTAACTATTCCTAACCTGGCTGGCACCTTTGTCTAAAAAAAGTTGCACGAAAATCTTAAATAGAGCAGATAGACCGATGTGGCCTCTCTACTATCTATGCTATGATACAAATGCAGCAGTTTATAATTATTGACCTTACCTCCCGGTCTTTGCGGACTGCCATCATGCCTTCGCGTGTGTGTTCTAGTTTGCGTTACGTCCACATCTTTGCCGGGCATCTTTGTATAGGCTAGTCATCACAGATCCTGGAGAGAAATTATGAAGCTTGTTGGTTGCTCTACGAATAAAAATGAAGATTATTATGTTCACTACTCAGGTATATGATATTGAATTCTAGCTAATTTTTTATAGTCCAATAAATTCACGTAACCATGTTAAATTTGCCGTATTTTGGTAGAGATACAATACTTGCTTGGGTTTAATAACAATGTGTTCTCTAGAATCTTTTTGTTTTATTTCTTCTTTAACCTGGGACACTCAATCAGTTGAAAACACAATTAATCATCTGTTCTTCCTTGAGGCCCAGGGATCAATACAACATTTACATAACATAATTATTAAGGTTTTAAAAATACTACATACATTCAAATACACAATAATATTGCAAATTTTGATAAATACAATGCTTACAAAATAAATCAAATTACAATGTAACTTTACAACATGTTTAAAATACTATTAATATTACATACATAGGCAAAACATATAGAATAAAGGATCAAATATAAACATTAAAACTACTTAAAAGATAAAACACTACAAAAATCAACCTATGAACCAGCATAGCTATAAAACAATAATAATTATAATATTATTCAAAACTATCGATTGCACCAAATACAAACTAAATAATTCATTTAATGTCAAATACAAATAATTCAATATGGAAACTGATTGCACAAAATAGTAGTAAGGCCTAGCATGATAGTATAAATACAACTCAAACAAATCTTGCAAAATAAACGAATGAACCAAAATATGAAACAAATTTAAAGACTACAATTTAAGAATCATAAAATTGAGAGTTGTATATTGTTTTGAAAGTTGCTGTGCTAATTGGGAGAGGTGATTTCAGTTTAGGATCAAGTGAGTTCCAGGCCTTAGCCCCTCTGAATAAGAATGAGCGTCTCTCATAAAGATTTAGAAAAAGTATAGTTTGACCTATGACCTTTGTGGTTTCATACTCCCCAAGATATTATTTTCTGCGAGTTATAGCACAATCGGAGCAACATTGAATTTGATTTGACCTCAGATGACCTTTTCGGTTTCATACTCCCGAAGTGGCAGGGATCATTTTCTCCGAGTTACAGCCCAATCGAAGCAATTTCAAATTTGACCTGACCTTTGACTTCATCTTCAGATGACCTTCGCAGTTTCATATTCCCCAAGTGTCAGGGATCATTTTCTCCTAGTTACAGCCCGATCGGAGCAACTTTGAATTTGATCTGACCTTTGACCTCCCAAGTGCCAGGGATTGTTACCCTGAGTTATAGTCCGATCGGAGCAACTTTTAATTTGAATTCTTTGACCTCGGATGACCTTTGCAGTTTCATACTCCCCAAGTGTCAGGGATCATTTTCCCCGAGTTACAGCCCAACCGGAGCAACTTTAAATTTGACCTGACCTTTGACCTCGGATGACCTTTGCGGTTTCATACTCTCCAAGTGTCAAGGATCCTTCTGAAATTCTTCAGAAGGATCTTTCCTCTCTTTGTACCTGGGCCGAAAAATGGCAAATGAAATTTAATACCACCAAATGCAAAACTGTCAGGATTACAACCAAAAAGCACCCACTAATCAAATCGTACAACATGTGTAATGATCAACTGGAACAAGTCCCTCATCATCCCTATCTAGGTGTTGAAATATCGCATAATCTTAAATGGACTTTCCACCTGAATAATATAATTGCCAAAGCAAATAAGGCTCTCTGGTTTGTTCGTAGGAACCTTTGGCGATGCCCGCAGAAAGTTAAGGAGCAACTCTACTTCGCCCTTGTAAGACCTCATTTAGAGTTTGCCTGTGCTGTGTGGGACCCACATACAACAACAGACGTCCAAAGATTGGAAATGATACAGCACAGGGCTGCTCGGTTTGTTACCAAAATTTACAGTAGAGCCAAGGGTTCCATGACAGAAATTCTCAAAAAATTAAAATGGCCAACACTGGAACAACGTAGAAAGCAATCTCGTTTAACCACCATGTTTAAGATACAAAATGAAACCATTGCCATACCCATACCGGATTATATTAATCGCCAATCAATGAAAATCACAAGGCAATACCATCCTGCCAAATTCAGAGTTGTCAAAACCAACAGCAACGTTTATCCTCGTACAATACAGGACTGGAACGACCTCCCTTCAAATATCCTCAACATAACCAGCACTGAAAGTTTCAAAGTAACTTTGAATTTGACCTAACCTTTGACCTCAGATGACCTCTGCGATTTTATACTCCCCAAGTGCTGGGGATTGTTTTCCCCGAGTTACAACCCATCGGAGCAATGTTACATTTGACCCGACTTGACCTTTGACCTCGGATGCCCTTTGTGAATTCATACTCTCCAAGTGTCAGGGATCATTTTCCCCGAAATGCAGACTAATCAAAGCGATTTTGAATTTGACCTGACCTTTGATCACAGATGACCTTTGCGGTTTCATACTCCTTAAGTGCCAGAGATTGTTTTCCGTTTCAGCTCCATTGAAACAACTTTAAATGTGACCTAACCTTTGAACTTGGATGAACTTTGCGGTTTCATACTCCCCAAGTGTCAGATATTATTTTCTCCGAGATATAGCCCAATCTGAACAACGTTGAATTTGATCTGACCTTTGACCTCGGATAACCTTTGCGGTTTGACCAAGTGCCGGTCACAAAATGAGCCCTAATAAGCCTTTGACCGTTGACCCCTATCTTTGTAGAAGTTATATTAAGCTTGGGTCAGTGCTTCTTGTGGCCAAGTTTGATATAAAATTGGATCAATTTAGACCATATCTATTGGTCGAGCTATGAGTTTAATAATTGGTCCAATATTTTAAAACTCATAGCGAGACCAATACATATTGGGCATAACGCATCCAATTTTATCATTATTATGTTTTGATCCAATATTTTTACACACTTGGACTCATCAAAACATAATAATGGTCAATATTGGTGCAAGCGTTTGGCACTAGCAGCAATTTTCGGTTTTACTAAAGAAGAAGATTTTAGAGCTTCACAGTATATCAGGCGGATAATAGTTACTAACCGTAAAAAAGTATAATGACCCTCATGATAGTAAATTGTAAATAGTCGCCGTGCAGCGCGCATCAAGGAGAACAAACTAAAATAATCCTTAAAATAATGAATGCTTTTATTTCTTTTTATTGAAAATAAATAATACATTTTATTATTATAATAAATTTCTGAGATTTCATGAATAAAAATATTGCTCATATCGCACGTAAAATAAACGGGTTCACTTTCATCAGTTTCTATAACAAAACAACGTGAATTACCCGGGTGAATTACTGCCGTGACAATAATAATAGCTAATAATTTGAGTACTTGTTCACATTTTTGGCGCATGGATAAATGAAAGAAAAGTTCAGTACATTAATTTGTTTTCTTAAACGTTGTTGGAAACTTTTGCTTTCTCTTTATATATATTATCATTTCGCAACTGGTCGTCGTTATAGTCTGACTGGAAAGAATATTCACACAGGAATACGAGCATGTTTTTTTTATCATGAACTCTCATATATAATAAATACATTATTTCAAGTAAATAAAAAGAAATAAAAGAATAATAGGCGGTTTTCTCGTTTTTCTTTTATTTTCCTTGATGCGCTCCTGAAAATAATAATATCTTACGTGGTATATACAACAAGCTTGATATCCTCGATTTAATATGGCGTAGTGACCGACCTCATTTTTAGACCATTAAGATAATCGGACACAACTTTGAACTCGAGCATTAAATAAAAGCAACTAGAGTGCCTCTTCTAGCCTAGAAATTACGTAATAAATACAGGAAATATTATGCCGTTGTTTTATTATATATACTTGCCTTTGATAACAAAATCTGATTGAATATGTTTTGTGTTGCAGCATGTACTGCTTTTCTGACTTGAAATATGCCCCATAAGTTAGAGCAACCTCGTACTCTATATAACAGCCTCAGGGTTTGGCAAACTACGCAATCCGCGCATTTTTAAAGTGCAAAGAGCCATTTTCAGACGATTTTGAAGTACTGATTTTGTAAAGTTTGAAATATAATTGCTATATTTGCATTATTCCGTTAGTATATTATATCCCTGGCCCAAACTCTACCGTTATAAGTTTTGAAACGTTTTATGACTGAATACACTTCTAGTGCCCGTTTCTATTCATCGTTATGTATTCTTCTCCCGTGCATTATTTTCGCGAACTACCCTTCACAGCCCAAATTATATAAACCTGCACGCTAAACAATGCATTATCTAAAACCTGCACGCTAAACAATAGATTCTAGATAATACGTGCACGCTCAAATACTAGAAATACTACTTTCACATAACCATAAAGTAGAGTTAGGTGGCGCTTTAAACACAGAGATCACATAACTATATAATTGTCTGTTCGATATATATACCAACAAAAAAGTACGAATATACATTCTGTGGTGTTAAAATGGTATAGTTACAAACGGTGTTCTATAATAGTGTACAATTACCGAATAAGGTGCAACTCGCTAGACTTGAGTCCAGTCCTCGTTTACGGAGTTTAGGATTAGGGTTTAGGGTTGGGATAGGGCAGTCTTGTAATAAGACTAGTAGAGTTGCACCCTTGCAAATATCATTGTCATAAATTATGATTAATGACCTCAAATAAATCAAACATCAAATGAGAATAATCGAGCTTCTATTAATTAAAAAGGGCCAAAAACAGGTGGATCATAATTATACAAGATGACACCATTGCAAAATATTCAGCATTTTACAAATGAAATACATGTAGGCCTATATCTAAAATAACATAGCCGGGCCAGGAAACACACACTAGCGCATAATATCATGATCATGCTTTATAATACCATAGGCCTTCAAACACATGTGTTTGAAGGCCTATGATAATACTGAACAAATTGTTAAATCCCAATGTCGTGTGTTTTAATATAAGTAGTTTATTTATTTATTTATTTATTTATTTATTTATTTATTCTTTCTTTATTGAGGGTAATACTGCTTCAGTGACAAGCACTGCTTTTCAAGCAGGCCCTCATTGTATACATGTTATAGCAACAAAATATATTACGATACACAATATTTACAAAAATAGCATACAGTATAATGTATTTACATAAGTTACAATATACTAGTATTACAGATAAGTACAATGGTATCATCAACTACAAGATAATTATAAATACCATGATTCAAAATACAGAAATACAATAATTATATTTATACAAAAATCAAGCAAGCAAATGAACCAAATTAAAGACAGGCCTAAATTTCTTTAATTTTGACTGAAATTGGCCTAAACTCATATTTTCCATCTGAGCTCTTACTGTTCAAAATTATAGAGCTATAATTAAGTCCAGTTGATATTCACCGTAGTACTAGTCTGACATCTAAATCGATCGTTTCCAACTGGTTCAGTGCTCTCTGTGTTCGAAACCACGATATTAAATGATCACAACATAAAGTCAAGTCAATTAAACCATGCGTGAATAAGTTACCTAAGTATGACGTATGGCGCAATCGATACCATTGATTACAGGGATTGATTTTCTTTACCAGTTAAATGCTACGTAGCTGGTCAATGTCCTGACGGTGTTTTTAAAATGTAAGATATTTTCCTAATATTAAAACTAATATAATGAATAATATTGCCTATTGTTTTAATAGGCCTACACTCAAAGTGTATGACGGATAATGTACTCGTGCAAATGCAATTCGTCAAGATAATTGCACTTGCCATGGAGTTATTGCATTTAGCTTTCGAGCCTATCGGCTCTCAAGCTAAATGCAATAACTCCACGGCGCGTGCGATTATCTTGACGAATGCATTGCACTCAGTTCATTATCCTTATCATAAATATTGGAAGAGGAAGACATTGTATATACCGAAAATTATTTGTGTTATTCCTCATGAACCCCATATCCATGGAAACCTTTGGCAAAATAATTACTGATGTATAGGGAAATCATACCCGTGATGTTACACAGGTTTAACCTCAGTTTCGCGGGCCGCACAAATTCGCCGGCGCATATCGAAAGGTTTGGCTACAAAACGATTCTCTTTTGATGTGTTACCAAGGTAACGAAGATGTAACTCGGAGAAAATGATCCCTGCCACGGAGTATGAAACCGCAAAGGTGATCTGAGGTCAAAGGTCAAATCAAATTCAAAGATGCTCCGATTGGGCTATAACTAATTAAAATAATATTTGATACTTGGGGAGTATGAAATCACAAAGGTCATCCAAGGTCAAAGGTAGGTCACGTAAGTATGGAACCGCAAAGGTCACCCAAGGTCAAAGGTCAGGTCATATTTAATTTGCATTCTTAATTGGCGGCCATCTTGGATTTTAAGGTGTCACATTTCAAAATAGTCTATGGACCCATGAAAATGAGATAGGAACTTGATTTTTATTTTCAATGAAAGAGAAAAGTCACATTACTACTGACTATTTTTAAGGTTAAAAATCATCATTTTGCGTTTATTTCCAGAAACACCTTTTTAATTTTTTAAGCAAATTAGATGAAAATTCATTACATGCAACATGTAACAAAAGCAGACACTTGATTTATTACAATTTGTTGTGAAGATAACATGATAAAAGCTTATTTGCTTTTTTAGATACAGATTTTTTACTGTAAAAATATTATATTGCCACTTGAAAAACAATCAAATACAAAATAAATATCACTGTTTGAAATTTGAGATTTTTGTGCAGTATTTTTGTGGAGTATGTGAAAGTATGCTCTTTTACCTGGAATAACAATGAAATATGAATATAAATGGGTGTTTCTGATGAGGGTCTTTCCTTAAAGTTGCTCCGATCAAGCTAAAACTTGAGAAAAACAATCCCCAGCGCTTGGGGGTATGAAACCGCAAAGGTCATCTGAGGTCAAAGGTCAGGTCAAATTCAAAGTTACTCTGATTGGGATGCAACTCGGAGAAAATCATCCCAGACATGAGGAGTATGAAACGGCAAAGGTCAACCAAGGTCAAAAGTCAGTTTAAATTTGAAGTTGCTCCAATCGGGCTGTAACTTGCGGAAAATGATTCCTGACATTTGGGGAGTATGAAACTGTCAAAGTTGCTCCGATCGGACTGTAACCGGAGAAAACAGTCCCGGGCACTTGGGGAATATGAAACCGCAAAGGTCATCTGAGGTCAAAGGTCGGGTTAAATTTAAAGTTCCTTCGATTGGGCTGTAACTCGGGGAAAATAATCTCTGACATTTGGGTAGTATGAAACAGCAAAGGTCATCTGAGGTCAAAGGTCAGGTCAAATTCAAAGTTGCTCCGAATGGGCTGCAACTTGGAAAAAATGATCCTTGACGCTTGGGGAGTATGAAACCGCAAAGGTCATCCGATGTCAAAGGTCAGGACAAATTTGAAGTTGCTCCAACTGGGCTGTAACTTGCGGAAAATGATCCCTGCCTGACACTAGGGGAGTATGAAACCGTTAAGGCCATCCGAAGTCATAGGTCAAATGAAGTCAAAATGTTAAAATGGGCCTGATTGGGCTTAAACGTGATGCAAATTATCCTTGATTTGAGGGAGCATGAGTAGTCAACCCGAGTTTACCCGCGGTCAAAGGTCAAATGAGGTCAATCAGAAGCCATCGCCTGATATTCGTGGCTGGTGAGCCACAGTAGCTGTAGTTTTAAAATTGTTAAGGGCTCTGTCATCCACCTTTGCACATTATTTTGATTGTGGGATCTGTGAGCACATCAGACACACCAAATTGTATTCTGAATAATGTCCTTCTGATATCAAATAATTTGGATTTTTTCAATTCGCGATATAATACAAATTTTATGGCAAATTATTAAAAATTTACATTTTTTGACATTTAATAGTATTTAGTATACTTTGTAAATCTAATGATATTTACGTAAAGTGTATGTAGCTGGTCTTTAATGATAGATATTTAATTAATTTCGACAAGTTTACAACTGATTCCCGATCGTCTTATTTATATCCCGATTATAATATACTAACTACGAGACAACAAGCTTGATATCCTCCCCGGATATCCTCGCCTCGATTATGGTGAAAGTAGTCCAACCCGTTAAGACCCTTCAGACATAACTTTTCAACTTTTATTGAACCCAAGCATCAAATGAACACAACTTAAGTTTCCCCGTTAGCATAGATATTATTTAATACACGGACTTTTATACTCTAGAAGTTTTATGTTTTACATTAAACAAAAATGCGATTGTATATATTTGTTTTGTTATACATGTACACATGACAACTTGTTTGTTCTTGTTACAACTCAATGTTTTCTACAACTTACCTTTGAAATTTAATCCAGAATGGAACAATCCTTATAAGCACACAGTCTAAACTGTCACCCAAAATGCTATTTTTCAATTTTTTGGCACATTTTTATCATGATTATTGCAAAAATGACCAGGAAATAGTTCCCAAGATATTAACACGTATGTAAATGCAGAAGTGTTACGTGATCCGCCTATGCTGACAAGATGGCGACTAATGTTGGCAAAATCCGAACTCGTTGTAGCATAGAAAATCATGCAACTATGTAATATTTTTGAAACCAATCAAGAAATATTGATCTCGACAATATACATACCAAATACATGTAGATATCGTAACTGGTAAGTCTGAAAAATTTCATTTCGGGTCTTCTTGATCTTGCCGACCAACCACTCACGGCGGGTGAAGGTTGATGACTATAGCCATGATCAGATGACGTGCGTAACGCATTTACTAGATTCAGGGATTTTCTGTCGCCAGGCGGGTAATTGAAAGGGATTTTATTTTCAACTTCAAACTCTCAGGACAACACACAATGTTGTAAGGGGTTATGCAATAACTATGTGTAGGGGGTAATTCCTCACAATGCTCTGCCAAAAATTGCTTCCCCCAGCCATGCCAAAAAATCTAATAAAAAAGCCAATATTTTGAAAAAGCCTTGTTTATAGAACAAGAAACCAAGCATATTGATGAAAACCCTGGTTCTTGACAAAGCAGGTATTATGATCACGAAACCAGGTTGTTTGATAAAGACACAAGTTTTTTTTTACTGAGTTAACCAGATTTCTAGAAATTTTAAAATACAAAATACTTGCAATACAGCTGAGCAGTTTTGACGTCTCTGTTATGCGTGCCGTACACCATCTGGCCAGGATGCCGTACCCGTCGCCACGGATGCCGCAATTATAATTTCATGATGTCCTTGGAACTCGGGGAAATCCCAAGGATTATACCATTTTCTGCAAGGTGGTTAAAGCCTTAATAATACGATTTCGATCAAATTCTATTCTTTGCCAAATGTTTTAAATTAAACAACTGTCAGGAAAGTTTTCTGGTCATTTTAAGCCAAATTATTAAATGAGGTAAAATGAAAGAAGAACTCACTTACTATCTTAGCTGCTTACCTGTAGTGTTCTGTGGATGATTTAAAGTCATAATTATGACTTTAATTCAAACTTGCTTTTTTTGTCCTAAAAATACAATGAATTTGGCTGAATTCAATAAGGTTTAAGTTGGAAAATGTGTAAACATTATACAAATATGCCAAAAACTCAGGTTTGAAAAAAATTGACCAACCCAGTTTTGAAAAGATCGTATACATTATTATGTCTTAAAGTAGATTATTGCATGTCGACAAAATATTATGTCGAAATTTAATTTATGCTGCGGTGGGTGGGGCATATTGTATAATAAGCCCAGGTGTAAGTCTGAGACTTTCAAAGTAAAAGGACGGAATTATTTCGTAATTGTAGGTGCAGAATCGTCAATACTGTCTATATACATAGAAAAAACAGCAGAGCAACACTCAATAAACACTTGAATACTTAATAAACACTTGTTTGTACAGTGACGGTATATAGCGTTAATTTCTAAACACTAAAATAACACTAAACACGTAAAAATATGAAGATGTTTATTTTTTTAACACAAGATCAGTGAAGATAGTGTTAAAAACACACTTTTAACACTATCTTGTGTTTTTCTTGTATCAATTATTTCTAATAGTATTAGGGTATAGGCCTGCTCTCTCCCTGCACATGAAATGGAATATACCATCTTAATGCGGTTGGCAAGCGTGGGTTTGAATGACTCACGTGGGGTATGAATTAATCACGTCATTAGTGTGTGTGGTAAGGAATAAGGGACGTGCCATTATATTTCCAGGGGGCTGGAAATATTTGGAAAAATTCGTTACCCACTATAATGAGCAAAAACGAAACTTTTGCACACTATCACTAAAACAATTGACGCACCTAGCTGTGTATACATATATGAATTTTTTTAAATTAAAACAACAACAACTAGGAACTATTGTTTCGTGATGTGTTAAAGAACTCAGGTGCAACTTTTAAAACGGCCTCTTTTCTTACACAATTAACCATTGTGGCTGAACGCAATGATGTGTGACGCTATAAATTGGTCCACAGGGGTAAAACAAATAGGGCTATACATATCTTTTTTACATTTTCACATTCCGTAAAATATTTTTCGACTTATTTTTAAAAGTATTAGGGGGGAAATTATAAGTTGTGGACCCTATATCTTATAATATGTATAATTATTATGTATATAATTTTGGCATGCATTGTTGCTTTAATAATTGAATTGTATTTTGTAGCTGTTGTAAAACGCTGTTACGGTCTTTTAAGTATTTTAACGTGGATTTTTCAGAACGTTCATTATTTGTTCGAACACTTTTTTCTAAGATTGTGAGTCTGAGTCTTCGAAGAGCATGGACCATAACATCTGTATCTTGGGGCATGATGTGGACATTCTTTCCAGCTTGGTCCTTGCTCTTCAAAGACTCACAGTTCTTGGTCTGCAGACAACCATGCTTATGGGAACACGTGACAAATGAAGGAAAATCTTGCTGAAACCAATACATATCCGTCTTGGGATATCAAAAGCAGCAGCGCTTCCGAGATTTCATTGTTTAACAGGATGCGACACATGTGGACATATCAGAGGTGTAGGCAAGAAGAATGCCTTCAAGGCCCTCACTGAAGCAACATCTGAAGAACTCACAGCTCTGAGTCAACTTGGTAATGCAGGAATGCCTTCTCAAGGTGTTGTTTCAGGCTGTGAGAGGTTTATGCTTATGGGCACAAAAAATGACCTAGCTACAGCCCAACACAGCTGAAAAACTGAGATGGAAACGCTTCAAGAGCCAACCAGGGGGATTGATAAAATACCTCCAACTTCTGGTGCGTGGCATCAACACATTCTGTGGGCGCATATGCAAGCATATGTTTGGAGTCAAGACCTTGTGGTAAATCTAAATATTCCAGATCCGTTCAAGCTAGGATGGTCGAGTGATGTAGATAACATTCCAGTACCTATCCTGCCAGGTATTGCAATAGCTCCCGAGTCTGTTGTCGAGTTTGTTAGGTGCGGATGTTGAATAAGCAAATGCTCCAGAAGATGTTCCTGCAGACAACACAATCTGACTTGTACAGAAGCATGTGCTTGTGGAGCAGATGAAGAGTGTACCAATACAGCTATGCACCAAACTGAGGAACTTGAAAATACTGATAACATAGATGATGACAACTAGGCATTTAAATGCCTCAAGGTCAGCTCTATCATAAATATCTAAAGTTGAATAACAATATTGAAATTTCAACTTTTGGAAACATGATTTTCTGCATTTCATTGCATAAATGCTGAAAAATTAATCTTAGCCAATTTCAAGACACTTTGGCGGCCATTTTGAAATGCACCTATATTCTCCTATATATATATATATATATAATATTGTTGCACTACTTTAAGAGGTATAGAATCATTTTCTTATCCATATCTGACAGAAATGACATGTATTTTACTCTCAATGATAGTAATTGCCTAAAGCGGTATGCCATATTTTAATAAAAGGCGGCCATTTTGGATTTAGAGGCCATCTTGGATTGGAGAAAATGGACCAAATTTAATTTTTATTTCTCAGTGGATTCTCAGAAACATAAGTAGTGAAAATAATCAGGAAAAAAGGAAAGAAGTCAATGTCCTTATAGCTGACAGACCATTTAAACAAATTGGCGGCCATTTTGGATTTGGCAGCCATCTTGGATTCTAGAAAATGATCCTAATTATGTTCTTAGTGCATTTTGACAATCAAAAGTATAAATAATCATTAAGAAAAATATGACTTTGTGTACTTTCGGGACAAAGGCCTACATTTATTTGTCATTCCTTTCTTTGCCTTTCTCTGTACTTATTCTTTCCTTGCTAAAGTATCACTCCCTCTTCTTATCTCCCTTCCCTTCTCCATCCCCTCTTAGTACTTTTTGTCCCCTCTCATTCCTATAATTGTCCTTACCTTTCTATTTATTTACTTCTATTCATTTATTTCTCTTAATTTCTTCCTCTTTCTCTCTTCCTCCAGTCCCCCTCTCATTCTTCATATCCCCCCTTTCACCTCTTCCTCCCTCATCCCCTCCCAAGAATTCTCACAGAAGAGCTGCCCCCCTTCAGTACGCCACTGTTTATGACATTCTCCTTCTTAAAATAAAATAAAATGTCAATTTGTGAAACAACTTTTATATAGGTCTATACCGGTATACTTACTATTTGTTACATATCGTTATGAATTCGGCAGAGTGACGAATCAAGAATTTTGAACAAATTGAGTTTTTGTATGCTTATGATTATGTTTCAGGTTATCTTTTATTTCCAACAAAAATAATTGATAAATCTTACTCACCGACGTAGTTATTGAAATTTTTATTTGGACGAATCGAGCCTAAGTGCGATAAATGAATTCGGCAGAGAGACGAATCGTATACTTAGATGTACAAATCATGTTGATTTATAGCGGGAAACCCCGAATTTTCTATATTGCATGTCCTATACTGATATCAATCCAATGATACCAAAATAAGTACAAACATTCCCCACATGATATTGCTGTGGTTTAATTATGTGAGTGCACCCCATGTGAAATGGGAAAATCTCGGAAAATCATATGCAAATATAGGCCAATATTGTTATTTCTGCTTTAAAATCCTGTTAAATATTACAGGCATGACTATTTATAACTGATATAGCAAGTTAAGTCTACATAGCCTTAGGACAACCAGTAATTTCTACACAAAAGCCCCAAATCAAGAATGCGTGCTATGGTTTACACGTATTTGAATGCGTATTCGGCCTCTCTCTCCGCAGTGGTAGAGACATTTTGGATACAGCATAAAGCCGAATAGCTGTTAAAATGCGTTTTGATGGATATATCGATTATTTCAGAACATGCAAGTATTGCCAATAATTCGTGTACATTCACTTCTATAATATACATTTCAAATGAGTGCTCAAGAATGTTCTAAATTTTTATAAGGACCAATGGAATGGTACCAATATTTTCAAACGCCGTTAACTCGGAACAGTAATTTTGCGTATTCGGCACTCTGCCGTGTTCATAACGATATATACGTAGCTATTGCCATTATACAGACATGCAGACATGGCAGCCTTGATGTGTAATCATTCAGCAAGCGCATTCAATTTATTTAAATGAAGCACCTAAAGCCAGTGGGGTGATTACGAACTGTACATCAGCGGCTACTGTGTGCCTTTTGTGCTTACGGCTACTCAATCACACCCTTGTGTGTTATGGTAAGAAAATGTACTTTTCGTTCCAGTAGTCGCTTTCACGCGCCTTTCGTTTGATCCCTTATTGACAGTAGCCTGCTAGGTAAAGCGTTAATACACTGTCGGGTCAGCTTACCGATTTAATGGCGGAAGCAAACAAACAAAAGGTACCTTTCGATGAATAGCTTGTCAGATTTCAAATCGGCACAAGTTAACAATGCGTTACATAATCTATTGCTTCTCCATCTTTAATAGCTCTATGGTTGGTATAGTATACATCTACCTCAACATCTTCCAGCCGGGATGATTAGATCATTTACAGTCATCTACGTGTTTATAGTTGTACGTCAAAGGGTGTACAGATTACCGATTTAGCATACGGCGACACGAAAAGGTGCTTAAAAACACATTTTGATTTTTTGTGTGTCTATTTTGATACTTAATTGAATGTGAGCGAGCGAATGAGTAAGTTAGGGTTGTGGGGGTCGGGCGGGGACATCTAGCCTATTAGTTCGAGTCAAAATAGAGAGGGTCATTATTCCGAAAAGGGCTAAAGTTATAGGTTCGTCAATTTACGTTAAAATTAGAGTTAAAATTAGGGTCAGGGTTATGTTCAGTGGCGGCACCGGGGGGAGGGGGAAATATTCAGCCCCTTAAGTTACCTATCATCACGTGCAAAAATTAACAAATAACATAATCGGCAGCTACGCAGTTCTGACCTTAATGCCCGTAAGAATCCCATTTCGTCATCAATATGGCCAATTGTCACGCTCATTTAGCACGAAAAGTATGTAGAAGGTAAGAAATTAAGTGCTACATAGTCAGACTGAATTGCTTGATCTCATCACAATCAATTTATTGGAACAATAACGTGGACACAAAGAAAACTAGACTTAGCTGTGGTCTAAGACCACGAACACAGCCGTGTTGTGACCCCTTAATGACCTTTGACCCCAAAATATATAAAAACGCCCATAGACAGTGGCTAATGTCAATGTATGGGTGCACGTGGCACCACTTTGCTATGTTATTTGTGGCAGAAGGGGCATTTTGAAGGTTTTCGTCTCAGACCGGAAGTAACCCCTCAATGACCTTTGACCCAAAATAAAAAAATACCACATATGAATTGGGTAACCACAATTCATGTGTGAACATATCGTTACTGTCCTATGTTTTTTTAGCAAATAAAAAATTTTGAAGGTTTTTCGTTTTATACCGGAAGTGACCCCTTAATGACCTTTGACCCCAAATCTGTGAGGACCCCATAGACACTGGGTAATAACAATGCATGTGTGCAAGTGGTGTCACTGTCCTACGTAATTTGTGGGACAAGAAGCATTTTAAAGGTATTTTAGTTTTATACCGGAAGTAGCCCTTTAATGACCTTTGACCCTAAATTAAAAAAATACCACATATACACAGGGTAACTACAATTTATGTGTGAACATACCGTTACTGTCCTATGTTTTTCTTAGCAAATAAAAAATTTTGAAGGTTTTTCGTTTTATACCGGAAGTGACCCTTTAATGACCTTTGACCCCAAATCTGTGAGGACCCCATAGACACGGGATAATAACAATTCATGTGTGCAAGTGGTGTCACCGTCCTATGTAATCTGTGAGAGAAGAAGCATTTTGAGTTGAAATCACGTTTTTGACTCCTATGACCCCTGCGTGACCTTTGACCCCACGAGTTTCATATGACATGTAGGGGCATGGTCAATGATGGTTATGACCAAGTTAGGTCAAAATCGGTGTAAGCATGTAAGTGCTAGAGCAAATGAAGTGGTCGGCAGAAAGAAGAAAGAAGAACTAGACTTACCTGTGGTCTAAGACCACGAACACAGCCGTGTTGTGGCACCACTTTGCTATGTTATTTGTGGCAGAAGGGGCATTTTGAAGGTTTTCGTCTCAGACCGGAAGTAACCCCTCAATGACCTTTGACCCAAAATAAAAAAATACCACATATGAATTGGGTAACCACAATTCATGTGTGAACATATCGTTACTGTCCTATGTTTTTTAGCAAATAAAAAATTTTGAAGGTTTTTCGTTTTATACCGGAAGTGACCCCTTAATGACCTTTGACCCCAAATCTGTGAGGACCCCATAGACACTGGGTAATAACAATGCATGTGTGCAAGTGGTGTCACTGTCCTACGTAATTTGTGGGACAAGAAGCATTTTAAAGGTATTTTAGTTTTATACCGGAAGTGGCCCCTTAATGACCTTTGACCCTAAATTAAAAAAAATACCACATATACACAGGGTAACTACAATTTATGTGTGAACATACCGTTACTGTCCTATGTTTTTCTTAGCAAATAAAAATTTTTGAAGATTTTTCGTTTTATACCGGAAGTGACCCTTTAATGACCTTTGACCCCAAATCTGTGAGGACCCCATAGACACGGGATAATAACAATTCATGTGTGCAAGTGGTGTCACCGTCCTATGTAATCTGTGAGAGAAGAAGCATTTTGAGTTGAAATCACGTTTTTGACCCCTATGACCCCTGCGTGACCTTTGACCCCACGAGTTTCATATGACATGTAGGGGCATGGTCAATGATGGTTATGACCAAGTTAGGTCAAAATCGGTGTAAGCATGTAAGTGCTAGAGCAAATGAAGTGGTCGGCAGAAAGAAGAAAGAAGAACTAGACTTACCTGTGGTCTAAGACCACGAACACAGCCGTGTTGTGACCCCTTAATGACCTTTGACCCCAAAATATATAAAACGCCCATAGACATTGGCTAATGTCAATATATGGGTGCACGTGGCACCACTTTGCTATGTTATTTGTGACAGAAGGGGCATTTTGAAGGTTTTTCGTCTCAGACCGGAAGTGACCCCATAATGACCTTTGACCCCAAATAAAAAAAATACCACTTATGAAATGGGCAACCACAATTCATGTGTGAACATACCGTTACTGTCCTATGTTTTTCTTAGCAAATAAAAATAAAAATTTTTGAAGGTTTTTCGTTTTATACCAGAAGTGACCCCTTAATAACCTTTGACCCCAAATATGTGAGGACCCCATAGACACTGGGTAATAACAATGCATGTGTGCAAGTGGTGTCACTGTCCTACGTAATTTGTGGGAGAAGAAGCATTTTAAAGGTTTTTCGTTTTATACCGGAAGTGACCCCTTAATGACCTTTGACCCTAAATAAAAAAATACCACATATGCACAGGGTAACTTCAGTTTATGTGTGAACATACTGGTACTCTCCTATGTTTTTCTTAGCAAATACAATTTTTTGAAAGTTTTTCGTTTTATACCGGAAGTGACCCCTTAATGACCTTTGACCCCAAATCTGTGAGGACCCCATAGACACTGGATAATAGCAATGCATGTGTGCAAGTGGTGTCACTGTCCTACGTAATCTGTGAGAGAAGAAGCATTTTTAGTTGAAATCACGTTTTGACCCCTATGAGCCCTGCGTGACCTTTGACCCCACGAGTTTCATATGACATGTAGGGGCATGGTCAATGATGGTTGTGACCAAGTTAAGTCAAAATCGGTGTAAGCATCTAAGTACTAGAGCAAATGTAGTGGTCGGCAGAAGAAGAAAGAAAGAACCTGTAAGAAAAAAGACACAGCCGTGACTAACGTCACGGCTGTGTAAAGAAAGAAGAAAGAAGAAAGAACCTGTAAGAAAAAAGACACAGCCGTGACTAACGTCACGGCTGTGTAACAAATGGAGAATGTGGTTTAACGACCTTTTTTTTTTATTTGGTGAGAGCTTACATTATATAAGAAACAGTAGCACGAATTCAGCCCTCGAATTAACCCACGGCACCGACGGCATATTGCCGTGGGTGCCCAACCCCACTGCCGCAATGCCCTCAAAATATGTCCTTTACCGACGGCAGTCACTTGCAGTGCCCTCTAAAGAAGTTGCCGTCGGTGCCCTGCACCTCAAAGGACTTTGCCGACCACTCCATTGTGATGAGTTCTAAGGTCCTTGCCGACTTTTATTTACATTGATTTCCCCTTCTATGACCTTTTGAAGGGACACCTATGCTAAACTCAAAGCTGACCTCAGAAGACATTTTTGCCGACAACCCCTTTGTGCACTCCTTTGTGATGAGTCTTGCCGACTTGTATTTACATTTATTTCCCCTTCTATGTGACCTTTTGAAGGGACAGGGACACCTATGCTAAACTCAAAGCTGACCTCAGAAGACAGTTTTGCCGACAACCCCTTTGTGCACTCCTTTGTGATGAGTCTTGCCGACTTCTATTTACATTTATTTCCCCTTCTATGGCCTTTTGAAGGTACACCTATATGCTAAGCTCAAGGTCACTTTTGCCGACTTTCTAACTGTTTTTATTTATTATTTTTTCCCTTCCATGACCTTTTTGAAAGGACACTATGCCTAATTAAGATAATTTATTATTTGATTTCTGGACATTTTCGAATTAATTCTTATATCTGTTGGAGTCATATATATACCCTCACTTAGACATGATTATAAATTCCATGGTGTTAAATTGTTTTTTTGCCCAAAATCATTGTCTGGTGGAGTAAAACAACTTCAAATCTATTGTGTTATATCATTGAATTAAAGACATATTTTTAGTGCATTCAGTCATAGTCACTAAATATTTCAATGAGCTAATTTGCATATTTTACCAAATAAGGAAACCTGTTTTGTAGTATAGGCCTATGTTCATATCAAAATATTTGCAAACATGATTAAGCTCATCAGTAGCTAGAGTAGACTATAATCAGCCCTCGAATTAACCCACGGCACCGACGGCATATTGCCGTGGGTGCCCAACCCCACTGCCGCAATGCCCTCAAAATATGTCCTTTACCGACGGCAGTCACTTGCAGTGCCCTCTAAAGAAGTTGCCGTCGGTGCCCTGCACCTCAAAGGACTTTGCCGACCACTCCATTGTGATGAGTTCTAAGGTCCTTGCCGACTTTTATTTACATTGATTTCCCCTTCTATGACCTTTTGAAGGGACACCTATGCTAAACTCAAAGCTGACCTCAGAAGACAGTTTTGCCGACAACCCCTTTGTGCACTCCTTTGTGATGAGTCTTGCCGACTTGTATTTACATTTATTTCCCCTTCTATGTGACCTTTTGCAGGGACAGGGACACCTATGCTAAACTCAAAGCTGACCTCAGAAGACAGTTTTGCCGACAACCCCTTTGTGCACTCCTTTGTGATGAGTCTTGCCTACTTCTATTTACATTTATTTCCCCTTCTATGGCCTTTTGAAGGTACACCTATATGCTAAGCTCAAGGTCACTTTTGCCGACTTTCTAACTGTTTTTATTTATTATTATTTTCCTTCCATGACCTTTTGAAAGGACACTATGCCTAATTAAGATAATTTATTATTTGATTTCTGGACATTTTCGAATTAATTCTTATATCTGTTGGAGTCATATATATACCCGCACTTAGACATGATTATAAATTCCATGGTGTTAAATTGTTTTTTTGCCCAAAATCATTGTCTGGTGGAGTAAAACAACTTCAAATCTATTGTGTTATATCATTGAATTAAAGACATATTTTTAGTGCATTCAGTCATAGTCACTAAATATTTCAATGAGCTAATTTGCATATTTTACCAAATAAGGAAACCTCTTTTGTAGTATAGGCCTATGTTCATATCAAAATATTTGCAAACATGATTAAGCTCATCAGTAGCTAGAGTAGACTATAATGACTTTATGCTTAATGCTTGTGGTGATAGCTGATGATGTCCAGGGGATGCTGATGTAGCATTTACATATATTATAATGAGCTAATTTGCATATTTATATTTTGCAATTTTTTAAGGAAAATACCTTAACCTTTGGTGTTATACCCTGCACACAAGTATAAACCTAATCCAAATCGATATAGCTACAGACTGAAATAAAAGGGAACACCGTAGTACGGGTTTTTGGCACTTAGACTTTAGAAGCGGATTTTGGAGAAAACTGAGGGGGGGGGGGAGCTACAGGACTTAAGCATATTTTCATAGGCAATAAATTATGTATCGTTCCATTATCCAGAGACGGGACCGAACCGAGACTGTGGGACAGTATACAAATTCAACGACGCGTCGGCGGAGGGAAGTAGTCAAATCATCCAACACCGGGGGACCAGTAGTTTTGACTACTTCCCCGAAATGAAACATTTGTATTTGTTTTACTATACGGTACCTCATAAATATTTCACTATCACGGTAAAATCGTAAACAAAAGTCAAAACACACACCAGTCAATATGCCGGCCGGAATGGTAAATAAGCTTAATATTTTGCTTACCTGGTTTTATTGCGGGATTTATGTTCAATCAATATTTACATTTTTACCTGTATTATTCTAATTTTCTTTTTAGGCTTTCAATAAATAACATTCATTTTGTTTCATAAAACGTCAAATTCGCGTGTTATTATCCATCAGTAATCTCGGCAAAATAACTGCAGCACACGCCATTTTCACGATAAAACGTATCTGCAGAATCGCCGTTGTGTAGCACAATGCTACGTGTAAAGGAACTGCGAGGCGCGGGGTCAAGACACCGTGTGGTAGTAGGGGTGCGGAAGTTTTTACTACTTCCCCGCGTGCGAGTAATTGCACAGGCGCGGGGAGGTAGTCAAAATACCGTACAAGGACACTGGCGTTATTAACCAATAAGATATCTGAATTACCTAATAAATATTTATGAGGTATAGTAATCTGGTATGTCATGTGCACGATGCACGCGGCCCTCTCAAACATATCTCCTCTCTGACTATACTATTGACATGCTTCAGTGAGCTACCTTGTTACCAAATTGATATGCAAACGAATATCAACCAGTCACCGTTCATTAGACAGCTACATGTAGCAATCACTGCGGCCCAGAGCCACCGTTTAGTTGTTTATTTCATACTATATCATCTTTTCTCACGATCCGGTAGCAAAATGGCTTGCTTCCTCGTTTTCGCTGTATTTACAGTTAGTGGATGGTCCTTTACGTTCGGTTATGAGACAGTTATCGGACAAAGTTTCTACATACCGGACAAAGACCTAAACGGAGAGACGATGGTCGGAGGATACCAAGTTTTCAAAGATTTTCCTGGGGAATGTTTTAGTGAAAACAAAACGGGAAAAATAGATAGCTTCCATGCATATTTCGGGAAAACGTCAACATTCTATCAAAGCATTTCAACAGAAACTTCAGTGGCAATCTCAATTAATTCCCTTGGTACTACACTTGATGCTACGACAAAGACTGTCAGTGGAAGTGAAAGGAATGTAAAGGGATGACATTCACCGATTTGTCTAAAGTAAAAGAAGAATATCTTGAACGCTCGTGTTTATCTACTCTGAATTTAGATGAGAAACTTGTTTCGTCGTTCGAAAACTTGCCCTCTTCAATAACTAAACCATCTTTGCCATCTGGATGGACTGCATATGATAACTTTTTGGAAATCTACGGTTCACACTTTGTAACACACGTAACCTACGGATCGTCTTTATACCAGCACGCTTTTACCGAATCATCATCGTCATACAAAGAAAAAGACTTTTCTATAAAGGTATGTGCTGTCCTTTCAACAGCAGTTAATACAATACTAAACGTTTCTATATGCTCTGGCGTTACCAAAGAACAGATTATATCCGCGTCTTCCATGGACATTCAAACACGGTTTGTTGCACGGGGTGGTTCTATGAAAACTAGACAACAGCTATATAAAGATGGCAATGATGAAAACATAGCCAAGTTCTTAAGTGAGGCCAACGAATCGGACGAACCAATATCTTACAAATTTATGCCAATTTGGAAGTTACTGTCATTTAAGTATGCGGGTACCAAACATTCCTCGAAAGTCGTTAACTTACGATCGTATTACCAAGGATTTCTGAGCTATCCGTGCTATAGCATTAGACCATATAAAACAAACCCGAACTTCCATGTTACCGGTGGAAAGAATCCAGTGTTCAAATGCGTCATTCCACACAGAGGATGTGGAGCGGATGATGACTGCAAGCTTTATGACGTATGGTACTGGCCGAGTAAGTGTTACTGCAAAAACAACCATTGTGTGAAGCACAAAGAAACCAACACGACTACAGGTGAGACGCGAATGATCGCATACCTGGACAGCGATTCTTGGGATAATAGTTGGAAAGGCAATTGTGCACTCATTAATAATCCCATATGCACATGCACAACACCAAAAAACAAAGGAATAGTTGTATGGTCTTCTGAAAACCTTGATAAGCCTACATATAATCCCAAAGAAAATCGAGTTGACCTTTGAATCCATATTAATTGTGACTTAGACCTAAATGTGAGATCTCAGAACTCCAGTACACTTTCAGGTCTGTTTCCTGTTGAACAAAAATCTGCAGACTATGTATGGCAAAGCAAATACCACCAGCGGACATATCTCCTCTATGTACCATTTATATTATACGCGTTACCGGTTTTTACTTCTAATATACCGCTAGGCAATTTAACTCAAAATATGGATCCAGATTATTTTATGCTTCAATGCAGAGAAGATGAGCCAATGCGGAGAAGATGTGCTCTCCCCATCTTCTCTGGTCAATGTAAGATCATGTAAAAGAAGATCACCCACCCAGGGTTACTAGCTTTCAATTTCATGGGATCCATTGTCTGCCAAGTATGAAAACAATGGGGTCACCAAAACTTTTGCTGGGGGAGGGGAGGGTCTGCGGAAACAAATTCTGGCATGGTTATATCAAGTTTAAAAGGGCATTTCGTGATCCACAGCCTCATCCCCCACTTTTCTCAAAAAAGTTGAGATTTTTATATCACTGGAATCCCCTGGATACATAATGTTTATGTACAAAATATTTCTTGCAGATTAATTCGTTTAGCAAAGATATCGTGAACCAGAACGAAATTACAACGCATTGTCTATGGAGCAGTGTAATACACATAATCATGCATAACTCGCGAACGCAAAATCGGAATCAACTGAAATTTTGGGAATAGGTTTTTTCGTGGATATCTAATGAAAAATGACATAAATAGAGGATGCTAGGATCACGAAATACTCCTTTAAGTCACAAATTATGTGGTTCCCCCATAGTTGTATTAAACGACCCCACGAGCACCAATCTTTAAATCATGTAGAAAATCGTGTATTTTACCAAATTTAATTTGTTACTACCATAATATTATAAACAGCAGATATTACAATGATTATTTTGTGTTTTCGTTCACAAATTTCTATAGAAAAATATTGTATTAATGTGTATTATTAAGAAGCACAATATTGGCTTTTTTAAGTTGTAACTTTTAAGATTTTTTAAATCTATTACATCTACAATTATCCTGCTTGAACATCGCAATTCATCAGGTTCATCACATAGTGACATATCGTAAGTAAAACTGTAATGTGCATTTCGCAGAAAAACGAGTTTGAAAAAATGCTGATTTGTAATAAGGTTGTGTTGTTGTGTTTTTGCACTAATTTTGAATTCCTTGTATAAAAACTGTTCCTAAGTGTTCAAAGCACCCACTTGTACTTACTTGAAATATTTCGTGATCCACAGCCTCATCCCCACACTTTTCTATAAAAAAGTTGAGACTTTGTTTATGTACAAAAAATGTCTTGCAGTTTAATTCGTTTAGTATAA
Source organism: Amphiura filiformis (assembly GCF_039555335.1). Taxonomy (NCBI): domain Eukaryota; kingdom Metazoa; phylum Echinodermata; class Ophiuroidea; order Amphilepidida; family Amphiuridae; genus Amphiura; species Amphiura filiformis. Next base: position 6,122,330 of record NC_092638.1, read on the forward strand.
ATACCGTCAAATTGTTTAACGTTCTGTGAACAATGTAATACACATACTCACAACTCGCAACTGAATCAACTGAAATAAAAAGAGCATGCTAGAATCACAAAATACTCCTTTAAGTGGGGAAAACATCAGTGTGTGAAACGTAAAAATGCCGTAAACGTAGGAAAGGTGTATTACATAAAAAGTAAATGTACTGAGTTTTGAGTACATCGTTTACGATAGTAGTTGTATGTAAACCTTTTGCATCTTCACCCGGATTTCAGCGTATACTACGCCTTCCAGCGTATTTTGGATTCTATAAAATACACCGGTCGGTCAATATATCAATTTAGCAAAGGTTAATTTTAAGCCGAAGCAACAATTTCTCGCAACCAGGATTTTGAAATTGACCCAATAACAAAATATAATTGTTTTGATTAGTGGACATGAGAAGTCAGCTTAGGCAGATTTTTGCTTAAAAAATATTCCTGAGATGGTCACTTTTACCAAATGATTTTGGAGGTTCAAGGCGTAAATGAAGCCGATGAAAGTGAAGCTGTATTTAATATCTGTTCAACTTTCTGTCCACTATCAAAATACCATTCAGGTGTGAATGTTAGGATGAACATAGAATGTCTGTTAATTTTACAACTGGGATCTTGATCGATCGAGAACAAAAGCTATACAATAACATACACTATTGCTAACGCTGCTGTTAAGACGCTACATTGCGGTAGTTAATAGCGGTAGTTTATAACATAAGGTCGTTTACCAAAGCTTCACCAAAATATATGACCATTTATCCCGGTTTGTATGTTTTGTATAAGTACTATTTTTTTCTTTGTGAGTTGATGGAATAGCATCCATCAATAGGCTAGGTATTGGATGGTTTATTTTTAACCCGGGGACATTTTGTGCGGACTAGGAGATAGATCCTTGATTCGCCACGCCTTTGTGCTTTCACTGCTTATAGAGCATCAGCAACACTGACTGATGGGTTTACATGAGGTTTCATTGCGAGGTCAAACAGATCATGTACCAACTATTATCGACCACTCGCAAAGTACGTGGAAAGTGTAAATATTGTGGCGCGAGCTATAAACAGTCCGTCCAAAATTGTGATCATGCCGAACGTACATGTAGCTTCTGTTTTGATAACTCTTGTGGCTGAAGAGAGTTCCGAATGTTTATAGTAAAACATATCTCGCGCTAATATCCTTCTGTTGAGAAGGCTATCGATGCACGGTACATACCCATATGCATTAAATACGGCTAGTGTTTACAGTGAGCAAGTTTCCGAACAATTTCTATTTGGACAGAATTTATACACGAGAATTGCCATTTAAACGAGGTGCTCAAATATCAGTATTTACCATGTTTACTATAGGCATGCTTATTGTGGCGTATCTAGAAGGAAGTAGATATTATTATGGTATACATAGGTGCATCACACAATGTGTATCACGATACGCCAGAGTAACCGTGTTTATAGTAATTATACTGAGTGTTGAGCACATCGTTTATGACAGTTCTTAAATATATACCGCGACTGGTACTGTTTATAGTGAATCAAAATTACCGCACATAATACCGTAGTGTTGATTGACCTCAGTCTTTTACCGAAGTAAATGAAAACCACTTCCGGCAATACCATCCGGGCAATTTCTGACCGTACAGAATGTATACGAAGTACCGTACATCCACTTCCACTATAAACATGCTTTATGTGACGCACTTTTTCCTATGTTTAAGGGGAAATGATATCACATAACGCATGTATTATAGTAAATATACCGTACAAGCCGAGCTTTGAGCACATCGCTCAAGACAGATCTTTTACTCATCCATACAAGCCATCATTCCTGACACGGCTGGTGTTTATAGTGAGGAGTTTTCAGACAACTTCTCTGATCGTACAGAATGTATATACCTAAGTACCGTAAATCTGCTATAAACACGCTTATAGTGGCGTAAAAAGTACATCACATAAAGCGTGCTTATTTAAAAAATAGTCCGTACAAGCCGAGTTTAGAGCACAACGCTTCAGACAATTCTTTATATATAATACTAGTCTGGCTCCCGACCGGCTTTTGCTCCTTCGTCACCAAACATATAATGTTTAATTTTATCTTCTTACCATACGCCAAATTAATTATTTAATTACTAGTTAATTACTTAATTTTTTAGCTTTGGAACTTGGCGTAATTAAAAAAAATTATTGATATTTAAAACCTACAGGTGAGTAAAAAAATGCAATAGAGAAAAGAATCATTTTTTTTTTAAATTTCAGAACAAGGTTGATGACTTTTTAGGTTTTAAAACTTTATATAAATGATATAGCCCATCTATTAGTGACATTGTCTGAAAAAAATGAAGGAATTAGCATTTACTGTTCTGTTGTATGGCACATTTTTCAGCGATATCCAAATTTAATGTTTGTCCACGAGACATCTAAAATTTGAATGCCCGCACACTCTGTATAAGTTAGATTTGGAACAACTGCCATTTTCTTAACCTCGTTGGCACTAAAGTAGAATGGAGCACCCAAAATGTCATTGCCCCTGGTCTTTTTTTTATGTAGAAGAAACATTATTTGTTGTTATTTTTTGTTTTCCTTTATTTTGAAGATGTTTATTCTCTATAAAACAAACATACAAATTTGTGGGTGGGTTTTTGAAATGTCGAAAGAAAATGCGTGCAAATTGAAGTGGAGTGAATTACAAAATATCCAGTAAGTCGGACATATTGGGATTAGAAGCGCTTTGAGTCCTCTAAGATCTGGAGAAAGGCGCTTTATAAATCCAAAATTTATTTATTTATTTATTTATTTTTAGAAATACTGGAGTTGGAGACGGTGAGGTATGAAGGACTTAAGTAATGTTAGAACATTTGTATTGCACATGGAAATAGTAGATGAGAAAGGATTCATAAAAATTAAACGGTAGTTGCGATTCACTTCATTTTTTTTTAAATGTGACTATTGAGTGTGACATTTATAGAAACTTTCAACAATGGGAAAGTTCAACTTGGTTCTCATGTAAATATCGATTCTTTGTCCTGTTGTACTTTTTTGACTCACCCTGTATATACCAAATATACTAAATTGAATTATCGCGAACTTTGCGCACAAGTGTTCTAAACCGGCAAATATATGCCCCGTTAAATTTTAATGCTTCCGTCGCCACTGTTGACAAAGCATTAGGAGGTAACGGGAGATGTTACTTCTTGTATATATAATTTAAGACACACAAAAAAGAGTTTTATATTTTTTACAATAATGCATGCAGAAAAGGTGATAAAAAGAGAAATTATATAGTGTGTAGTGTTGTATTTTCGTTAAGGATTTGAAAAACAAAAGGTGATGATTTGAGCTTATTAAAGAAAAAGGACAATATATTTTATAGAAATACACTTAGTAATGTATAAACATTATTATGGTGAAGGGTATTCTAAATGGTATTATATGGTGTCAAGTGGGAAGTAAAGTAGAGATATCACTAGGGATGTCATTACAACTTGACAAAACACATTTTTCCTATTAATAAGGAAAAAAAAAGAAATGTCAAATTTGTAGAATTGTAGAAAATAAAGATATCTAGGATAAAAAGAAATTATACAGTGTGTAGTGGTGTATTGTTTGATTTGATTACAAAAATTGCAAACACAACACGCAAAAACAAAAAATAAATATGTTGCGGTCTTATAGGACCACGAATTCCAACCGTGATCTTAAAATGACCTCTGATGACCTTGAAATGACTTTGGATAAATTGTCTGTTCGTGAAAAATGTAGGTACTAAGTTTAATAACAATCTATCTAATATACAAATTGACCTTTGGTTGACCTCTGATGACCTTGAAATGACCTTCGTCATGCTTTGAATCATATCAACATCACGGATACAAATTTCATTCAAATTGAACAGTATTTTGGAATTTTACCCCTTTTGACCTTTGGTTGGACTCTGGTGACCTTGAAATGCTCTCATCATATTTTCAATTATATCAGGACCACATAATCTAGTTCCAATCCTGTGTCTCGGTTCAATGAAGGTCCCTGCTGCTTGATCTGGATAGCTTCCAGGGCCCTCCTGGGAAATTCCATCAGACATTACGTCAGACATTAGTCTCCCCAAAAGACAGACACGTTGAAACAGTCGGGAACAGTCCACAAAATTGCATGTACGATTGTCAAGCCACTTACATCTGAGATTCGGGCAGGAAGCTAGAAAAGCGACTTGCAGAACATAAGTCGAAATCGGCTGGCTCTAAATCGGCTGTACAAGAACATGTAAAAGCGAGCGAGAACACGCACAAAATAGACTGGGACAACGTAAAAGTACTGGAGAAAGAAACAAAGGAATTTCCCAGGAGGGTCCTGTAAGCTATCCAGATCCATGTAATCTGTAGGAAAAGAAGCATTTTGTAGGTATTTGGTTATGTACCGGAAATACCCCGTTTAATGACCTTTGACCCCAATTCTGTGTTTATCCCATAGGTCCAGGCTATAGCCAAGGTTAATTTTTAGTCATAATAACTCGTACGTCCGTGACGTTGGACCCTAAATGGGTCATATCAAATGTAAAGGCTGGTGTAGTGGAGCTTTTATCCAAGTTTGGTTATAATCGGTCAAATAATGTTGGCACTAAAGCAAATTATATCAATGACCTTGAAATGTTGACAGAAGAAAGAAAAAATAGTTTTGCATACACAAGAACAAGCCGGCCCGCTTAACGACCTTTGACCTGAAATCTGTGAACATCCTAGAGACACTGGCCAATGTCAATCCATGCGTGTGATTAGCGTCACTCACCTATGTAGTTTGTGGCCAAAGATGATATTTAAAGGTATTTCGTTGACCCCAAATAAAAAAAAATACCACATATACACTGCGTAACAACAATTCATGTGTGAACATACCGCGTCTCTGCTATGTTTTTCCTGGTAAGAAAAATGTTGATGGTATTTTGATTTAGACCAAAAGTGACCCCTTAATGACCTTCGACCCCAAATATTACGTTATAGAGTTGGTAATAATATTTAATGTGTGAACATACCGTCACTGTGGTATGTTTTATTTGGCTAATAAGAATTGTTAAAGGTATTTTATTTTAGACCGGAATTGACCCCTTAATCACCTTTGACTTTGCGATCACCCTATAGACACTGGTTAATGTCAATGTACGTGTGCAAGTGGCGTCACTCTGCTATGTTGTTTGTGGCAAAAGAAGCGTGTTGAAGATTTTTTGTCTTGCACCGGAAGTTACCCCGTAAAGACCTTTGACCCTAGATATGTTAACACCTAAAAGACATTGACTAATAATAATGCTTATGTGTACTTTTAGACAGAATTAAATTTTTGAATGTAAAAAAAATTGACCGGAAATGACCCCTTAATGACCTTTGACCCCAAATCTGCCAACACTTCATAGACACTGGCTAATGTCAATGCATGTGTGCAAGTAGCGTCACTGTGCTATGTTATTTGTAGAAGAAGGAGCAGTTTTAGTGTCAAAAATCATGTTAGTTACCCCTTAATGACCTTTGACCCCAAATCTGTGAACACCCCAAAGGCACAGCCTAACAACAATCCACATGTGCAAGTGGCATCATTGTGTGATATTGCTTGTGGGAGAAGAAGCATATTGATAGAAGGAAGAAACTAGAGCTACTGTGGCTCACGAGCCACGAATATCAAGCGGTGACTTCTGATTGACCTCATTTGACCTTTGACCGCTGGTAAACTCGGATTGACTACTCATGCTCTCTCAAATCAAGGATAATTTTTGCATCACATTTAAGCCAAATCGGACCAATGTTAACATTTGACCTCATTTAACCTTTCCTGACCTGTGACCTCGGATGATCTTTACGGTTTCATACTCCCCAAGTGTCAGGGATCATTTTCCGCAAGTTAGTTACAGCCTGTTTGGCGCATTTAAATTTGAATTGAGCTTTGACCTCAGATGACCTTTGTGGTTTCATGCTCTCTAAGTCAGGGATTATTGTCCTCGAGTTGCAGTCCAATCAGTGCAACTTTGAATCTGACTTGACCTCAGATGACTTTGCGGTTTCATACTCCCTTAGTGTCAGGGAACGTTTTCGGGAAAGTTACAGCACAATCAGAGCAACTTAAAAGTTGACTTAACCTCAGTTGACCTTTGCGACTCTATACTCCTAAAGTTGCAGCTCGATCGGAGCAACTAAAATTTGATCTTATCTTTGACCTAGGATGACATTTGCGGTTTCATACTCCTGAAATGTCAGGAATCATTTTCCTCGAGTTGCAGCTCAATCAGAGCAACTTCTAATTTGACTTAACCTTTGACCTCAGATGACCTTCGCGGTTTTATACTCCTTAAGGGTCAGGGTTTGTTTCCCTGGGTTACAGGCCGATCAGTGCAACTCTAAATTTGACCTAACCTTTGGCCTCCGATGACCTTTGCAGTTTCATACTTCCCAAGTGTTAGGGATCATTTTCCCCGAGTTATAGCCCAATGGGAGCAACTTAAAATTTGACCTGACCTTTGACCTCAAATGACCTTTGCAGTTTTATACTCCTTAAGTGTCAGAGATTGTTTCCCTGAGTTACAGGCCGATTGGATCAACTTTAAATTTGACCTGACCTTTGACCTCAGATCACATTTGCGGTGACCTTTGCAGTGTCATACTCCCCAAGTGCCGGGGATTATTTTCCCCGAGTTACAGCCCCATCAGAGCAACTTAAAATTTGACCTAACCTTTGACCTTTGCGGTTTCATACTCCCTAAGTGCCGGGGATTGTTTCTCCCAGTAACAGCCCCATTGGAGCAAGCTTAACATTTGACCTTTGACCTTGGATGAATTATTCATGATCCCCTCATATCAAGGGTTGTTTGTTCTAAGTTTTAGCCCAATCGGTCATATTTCTCCCGAGTGAGAGGGTTTTCAAGAAGCCTTCATATAAAAGAAAATATTATTAACTGCACATCATATATAACGATTCGTGATACCCAATTGTGGCACATTTGATGTCGTTTAAGAGGCAGAGAATTTTATTTCAATTTTATATACGCCAAAATATTTTTTTAATTGAGCAAGAATAAAGATAGAAAAAAACGTTGAAAATTCTATGAAAATATTACATTAGACCCCACCAAAGATTACTGTCACGTTTTTATGGTAATCTAATCTTTTATTTCCTGAAAAATGTCTAATGTCGATTATTTACATACTTGATCAAAACATTGAACGTGTATACAAGAAAAATGGTAGGTTCATCTATAGTATTTTACTGACCATGGAAATGTACTGAGACACGAGCACGTGTCAAAATCTATATAATGTATAGGCGCCCATTTATCATGTTTATTGTTGGATTTTTTTGTATATAGAACACGCAGTTAACAACAATTGAGCGCTATTAATACACATTAATGTTTTTAGGCCGAATAAAATTCCAAAATATGGTGCGTTTTCTGCCTTTGCTTATCACGTGGTAGACCTATGTTGAAGTTGCGATTATATCTTCAAATAAGTTTCAAATGAATATCAACAAGACAAGTGGCCGAGTGGTCTAAGGCGCTGGGTTCATAGTGTGTCCAAAGCGGTGCGCCGTGAGTTCTAACCCCGCCTCCGCCAATTGTTTTTTTTAAATTTCATGTTGGGGAAATGTGACTGGGAGGATTTATGTATGGCGTGGAGTGACATTTGACCATAAATATAAAAAAATACCACATATACATTGGGTAAACACAATATTCATGTATGAACACACCATCACTCTCCTATGTTTTTCTTAACTAATAAAGTTTTTAAAGGTATTTCGGTTTATACCGGAAGTGACCCCTTAATGACCTTTGTGTATGATTTATAAACACTGGGTAATAGCAATGCATATGTACAAGTTGTATCACCATCCTACGTAATTTGTGGAGAAATAGCATTTTGAAGGTATTTCGTTTTATACTGGAAGTGACCCCTTAATGACCTTTGACCGCAAATAAAAACTAACACATTTACATTAGGTAAACGTATTTCATGTGTGCACATGCCGTCACTCATGTAATAAATTTTTTTGTTTAGGTAATAAAATTTTTGAAGGAATTTGATTTATACCGGAAGTGACCCCTTAATGTGTATGATTTACAGACACTGGGTAATAATAATGCATGTGTGCAAGTGGCGTTACTTTCCTACGTAATTTGTGGGAGAAGTAGTATTTTGAGTTGAAATCACGTTTTTGACCCCTGTGACCCCTACGTGACCTTGGACCCCACAGGTTTTATGTGACATTTAGGGCATGGTCAATGATGGTTGTGACCAAGTTAGGTCAAAATCGGTGTGTGCACATACATTCATGTGTGCACATACCGTTACTCTCCTATGTTTTTCTTAGCTAATAAAATTTTTTGGAAGGAATTAGGACTTCGTTCCCCCCCCCCCCCCCACACTACATACAAGGTTTGACACCATAGGTAGTTAGTATGGACCCTCTAGATCACTGCTAGGTAGGTAGTGGACTCAAATTGTGGTATCACTTTTTTACAGGTCATTTTATGTATGGACGTATATTCGCATAAATTCACCAAAAATAGGACAAAATTAAGGGGGGGAAATATAAACTCCAAGAACTCAACTTTTACTCATAATAATGAATTTATTTTGGTATGAATATGTAGCTAATTGATTGTTCTAACTGCCTAGTATTATTTGAAAGCAAACCTAGGTTTCATTTGATCATGATTTGAAGTGGCCAGTCCATACACTAGTGAAAAATCAGATTTTTCACAACAATGCGTAGGGTGGGTGTTTTTGTGATATTGGCTTCAAATTTTACTATTGTGCTAATTTCTATTTTCAAAATTAATTGAGTTTCCATTTTTTAATTTTGTTTTTAATATCAAGCATATCTAGGCAAACTTTGATGTTCTGGTTCAAATATTTATGTATGTGCATGTTTGCTTGCATGTTGGTTTGTGTTGTGTGGGTTTGGGGTAGGTGTGTGTGGGTATGTGGGGGTGGGTGCAGGGTGTGTATAGGGTTCAGGGTTGGGGTGTTTTACATGTCTTAATATGTCACTCGGCTGAACTATATAGTTTTATTAACAAAATTTGTTTGGTAAGTTGCCATTCATGTAATATTTTGAATATTTATATGTGTGGGGTGAGATCAACCGCTGTTTGTCAGGAAAATAGACTGAAAATACATTTTGATACCAAGATGAATTCATTTTCATGAGTAAAAGTTGAGTTATGGCAGTTATAAATTTCCCCTACCCCTTAATATTGTCATTTTACGCTGTTAGACATAGAACATTTACCTTTTCCTCACAGTTTCTGTATATCTGCCTGACAAATAATGGTCGCTTTGCTTTAAAATAATACTAGAAAGCTAGACCAATAACTTGGATATATTTTGATACCAAGATGAATTCAATTTCATGAGTAAAAGTTGAGTTATGACAGTTTACATTTCCCCTACCCCGTAATATTGTCATCTTCACGCTGTTAGACATAGAAAAGTTACCTTTTCCTCACAGTTTCTGTATATCTGTCTGACAACTAATGGTTGGTTTGCTTTAAAATGATACTAGAAAGAACAATCACTTAGATACATTTTGATACCAAGATGAATTCATTTTCATGAGTAAAAGTTGAGTTATGGCAGTTTATATTTCCCTCACCCCTTAATATTGTCATATTTACGCTGTTAGACATAGAAAACGTACCCTTTTCTCACAGTTTCTGTGTATCTACCTGACAACTAATGGTCGCTTTGCTTTAAAATAATACTAAAAAGTTAGAACAATCAATTAGATATACATATTGAATTCCTGAATAGAATTAATACCAAGATGAAGTCAATATCATGAGTAAAATATTGAGTTCTGATGATTTATTTTCACCTACCACCTGATATACGAGGGAAATCAACATCAGTTTTTGTTGGGTTTTTTGGTTTTTTAAAACATTTTTTGTCTTTTTCCCAGTGGTTACTCACGTCCTACACATAAATATTCAAAATATTACATCAATGGAAACTTAACGGATTTTGTAAATGGAAGTTGGTGCAGTGTAGTGACATATTCATGTACACCCCCATTCATCCCCTCACCCCCACACATACCCTATGTACACCCAGCACCCACACACACCTCGTCCCACAGAAACCCCAACAAACTCATACATATTATAATGATTGGAACTGTTACAATAATGTTTCCCTTGATATGCTTAACATTAAAAACAAAATAAAACATTAAAATTTAAATTAAAAAATTAAAAATGGAAACTGAATCAATTTTGAAAATATAAAATGAGGCCAATGTCAAACTTTACACATATGGTTTAAAAAAATCAGATTACCACTAATTTATGGACTATATACTTCCAAATATGCTCAAATGAAACCTGTTTTTGTTTAAAAATAATACTAGAAAGTTAGGAAAATCATCTAGCTGCATATTGATACCAAAATGAATTCAAAATCACGAGTAAAAGTTGAGTTCTTGGAGTTTATATTTCCCCTACCCCTTAATTTTGTCCTATTTTGGGTGAATTTATGCGAATATACGTCCATACATAAAATGACCTGTAAAAAAGTGATACCACAATTTGAGTCCACTACCTACCTAGCAGTGATCTAGAGGGTCCACACTAACTACCTATGGTGTCAAACCTTGTATGTAGTGGGGGATGAACGAAGTCATTTTTTTGAGGTTGCTGCTCCTGTACTAATTGTGACCAAGTCAAAATCGGTGTACGGATGTCAGTGCTAGAGCAAATGTAAAGGTCGACAGAAGAAAAGAAAGAAGAAGAAGAAGATCCTGTAAAAAAAGACACAGCCGTATGTCACGGCTGTGTAAGAAGAAGAAGAAGAAGATCCTGTAAGAAAAAAGACACAACCGTTTGTCACGGCTGTGTAAGAACCTTATGTTGAATTACTGTCTTGACAGAGGTAGGGGTAACCAACATCATAAAGCCTGTGTTGTAGACGCTGTTCTGAATTCAATGGATTAGTTGAACCTTATTGATATCTGGCGCGTTCGAAACCCAAACCTCAGAAAAAATACTATGGTCCCTGGCTGTTCAATAGAAGCAACAGTAGTTAAAACGTATTCAACTTTTTTAGGAGCAGTGGTTCTTCACCAGTTCCAACCTTGAATAATAATTAAATAAAGGGTCTGTTACTTAGCGATTAAACGATAGGAATTTTTGTTTTTACTATCCTCTACCGTGTGATCGACGACAAGCAGGTCCAATATTTTGAGTAGTGGATGCCGGCGCAGAAAGTTCTCAAAAATATTGGACCTGCCTGTCGTCTATCACACGGTAGAGGATAGTAAAAACAAAAATTCCTATCGTTTATTCTCATTCTTAGTCAGTTTAGTATTATTTTAATAACTAAATACTGTTTTATTTAGCAAAAATTAAGTTACCGAAAATGAACGAAACTTGTTTACCGTTTTAGGTACTGCGATATCGTTCGCATAATACGCTCTAGAGCTCGCTACATACTCGCGCTTCGACAAACGTCTTCCACTGCCGTCTAACGTGTGACAGACGGCATGTAGAAACCGGTAAAATTCAGCGTTTACAAGCTAAATCACAGCCACTGACTAAGAATTCTTTATTTTCAACTTTAAAAAGATTTTAGAAACTTTTTGTCGGGATTGTGGCAAAGATGTCGACATGTCGGGATACGTGTCGGTGTCGACATTATTAGGTGTTATACACAATTGTACAGTAAAAGTACAGTCAGAGAAAGAAATTGCATGCTTTAAGGGAGGTGTAAAGAGCAAACCGTGGTTTGGATTGCAGAGGGAGGTGTCTGCAAGAGGCACAGCCATCAGAAATGAATAAATGAGATCGCGCGCCATATATACTGTAGTAATTTCCCAAGTCTTTAGAAAAATTAGGCATAGGTGGGAATCGAACCCGGCACCTTTCGGTTCTGAACCAACGGATAGTACCACTAAACCAACTTACTATCTGCAATAAACCCTGTGATATTAATTCTTGATAATGCTTTAATAAATCAATACTAATGTACGATGTCATTGAAATAGAAGTCCCACAACTAAAGCAGCAATCGATAAACCTGCTTACTCAATCATCAAATCGAAAAATAAGTAAATAAATAAATAAATAAATAAATAAATAAATAAATAAATAAATAAATAAATAAATAAATAAATAAATAAATAGGATAAATAAATAAAGTTACGCAATATTGGCACATGTCTGCGGATAAAGTTCCTGCATAATAGAAAAGCACGAAAGGCGCACAAAGGGTCTATCCCTGAAGTCATACTAACCAAATAAATATAAACGTCATTGACATGTAAACAATTATTTGCATACCTTGATACAGTCAACCATGCAGTCAACTTATACAAATAAATATATTATTAGGCGTAGACGCAATCATCAATGCGGGAAGTATAAAACCATAGTCGCCACTCGTGCACTTGTTTGAGTCCACGGCTATTTCGAAAACAGCCTTCAACCCTGAATTCAGAGGTAGATATTGGGTTGTTACATGCAAATACAAACTAATTATATCATGAAAAAACGCATCGAGAGGACTACGATACTTATTCAGAGCCAATCTACATTCGGTTATTTACAAAAGCCGACGATCAAAGTAAAACTATAAAAGCAGGAGGACCAGATATCAACGTTAAATCCAGGTAAGCTTAAAAACGCACCGAAAACGCCAAAATGCAGTCATAAAATTTATAATATTACTAAATCATCAAAACGAATTGAAACGTAGGTATGCAGAAGAGAGTTGTATTAGCAATATAATAACAAAGTATGTGCAAAAAGATTTGTCTTTCGCATGTCGCCTTCTTGAAAGATCACCAAAATATCAAATTTCGGAAAAAACACCCCAAAATTTAAAACAAACATGTCCCTTCCAAAATAAATACACATTTGCACTTGGTGACCCGGTCATTCCCCGGCGCTGTGATTTGGGATTCCTCGTCGCTTTCTCTCTTTAGTTACCAATACTTTTAGTTTGCCCTTACCCCAGCCCTTAATGATTTAGAAAAGAAGCTCTAAGAACAGGAGAATAAGTTATTCAGTAGTAGATACGATGTTTCCATTTTGACAAACGAATCAAAACAAAACTAACTTTAACATTGTCGTCTATGGAAGAAAAATTACAAAACTGCCTTTTTCTCAAGAAAAAAAATTAGCACCCGGAATTTTTTTCCACTCAAAAATCGTTTTTTATATATGCTTAATCACTTTAGGGGATAAATAATTCACATGAGTCTTCTTTAGGGTAGGTGCCTTTGATTTCTGCAATAGCCCAATGTAATGGAATATTACCGACGCCAGTGCCGTATTATGAATTAAATCGAAATATGACTCATTTGATTTAACACAGTAAACATCTTTTGTCCAGGCTCACAGCACTATGAACTAAAATGGCATATTTTCTGTACCCAAATTTTCAAAAGTCATGTATAAATGTAGAGATATGTTGGGGTTAAAAAGCTGTGTCCTGATAGATGAGCATAATGAGATCCCTGTGCTGTATATACAAGTACCGTCATAGGGAACCGTGCAATATGTACGACAGGGGATGGAAGATTTGAGGGTGAATCCGAAAATTAGGATTAGGTTTATATGTTTCGGCCAGTGGCGTAGGCAGCTTTCTTGGTCAGGAGGGGCAAAATAAAATTTCGGGGGCACAGACGAAAAAAAATATACCGGTTTGGTATAAGTACTTGGGACTAAGTGCGTGTGTAGCTCGCAAAAAGTTTTGTATATTGCACTATTTTTGTCCATGATTGGGATGAAAAGGGCTTTCTGTGAGAATGAGCACGCACGCAGAAAAAAAAAAATTTTTACACTAATTTGGCTATGATTTTCGTTCATTTTTTGTCAGGGGGGCACTCTGCCCCCCTTGCCACCCCACTGGCTACGCTACTGGTTTCGGCTATGGTTTAAGTCCCGGGATTGGGTAAGGCTTAGAGTTTTATCTGTAAGCATATTCAATTAAATAGATGCCCTAATTAAAGCTATGAACGATTGATATTTAACCAGTCAACTTCATTCATTATGTTTGGAAAGAACTCATTGGTCAAAATTTAGTCGCGCCTAGAGTTTAAGGCGTCCATACGTCCATAGGCCTACCCCGTAGGTTTTCGAATGTAAAGGTTCAGACTGGTTAAAACTTAATAGGCCTATTGGTTGGTTATGTATGTCTTTTTTACTTGAGAGGTAGGTTTTTAATCAATCCACGTAAAAGGCAGTATATACAATAAAATAACATAACAGATACTTTGTGTGATTGTACTTGGTAGGTAATTGGTATATGAATGTTTTGCAATCAGTTTGCTGCCAAGGTAAAACGCAGTTTCTACCTTTAATTAGCAAAGTATATGTTGCCTTTTGACTTGGAGACCAGCCTAGACAATAGGTTACGTGCCGATTTATGCATGACCCTGAGATTGAACTTAAACCTACTCCGAGACAATTGCTCGACGTTATTAATATATACATGAATAGAAACGATGACGGTGACGTTTTCGACTCTAATGTTTCTTAATAAGCAAAACATTCCTTAAGTTTATCATTCCTTTGGCTTGTTCAAACAATAATATCTTTTGTATCTGCAAAGCCATTAATCATAATGTCATTTTAATATCACCAAACCATTTCAACATCTCTTATCGAGCGTACAAAGTTTGGAAAAAACTAAAAATCACATGTTTAGCGTATATTGCGACATACTCCAGGCAATCTAGTTATTTTTCTCTATGAGGTACGGGCTCTGTCTTGTAATCAGTGGATTGTGAGTTCGAACCCCTGTGCTCTTGGGCAAGGAGCTTTACCTTACTTTCCTCTCTCTACCCAGGGGTAAAATGGGGAGCTGTTATGGATATTGTCCATTGAGCGCCGCCCAAGGGTATGAGCATGACTTGGGCATTATATGGCAGCTGACATGTCTAACGACTGCGGAATAAATGTAAAGTGCTTTTTGGTATATGTGCACATATGTCAAAGGCGCTGTATAAATACCAACATTTATTTTATATTTTATTTTTTTCTCCACTTCAAACTAATTGCAATATAAGTTTATGAGAACACAATACTAAACAATCCCCGTAGGGCAAAGGGGTATAATTTGCATAAAACCAAAATGAGAACCCGGGTCTCTGTCTTAATACATGTATATATTGACGCCCTCCATACCATTGCTTACACAGGATGTATTACACCGCTACATCCCTCTTCTGAAAAGGACATTCATAGATCTGTCAAACTCAAACTACATTATTCCTTGTCTCGGTCCCAGCCGGTTTGAGTTCCACTGTCACTAAACAAACCGTATGGCGACAACCCCGAAATGACGATCGCTGATTCGTTAATGAATTTCCAAATAAAAGGGTTTTCAATTGGCTATGAACCCATATGTCTGATGAATTAGGGCGTGACTTGTGTAAGTGATACAAACATCGTATTTTGTAGATACAGCAAACGCATAATGTACGCTAGCTTGCAGCCACTGAGGCGCCAATCGTTTGATATCGCCTTTCATGTCAGCGACTCGCAGCGCGTACTCACATATATTTTGTTGATTTATATCACCGCATGGCTGTCCATCAACTTTCCTTATTTGGCAACTCCTTATTTTACTGAGTTAATTCAGCCAATCAGGAAAGACGTACTATGAGGTTGTCGCCAGACGGTTTGTTTAGTGACGAAGGAGCCCAAATCGGCTGGGATCGAGACTACATTATTCTCTTCACATGTATTTTCCACGTAAAAGGCAGTATATACAATAGAATAACACAGCAGTTACTGTGTGTGGTTGTATTTGGTGTGTAATTGGTATATAAATGTTTTGCAATCAGTTTGCTGCCAAGGTAAAACACAGTTTTTACCTTTAACTAGCAAAGTATATGTTGCCTTTTTACTTGGAGACCAGACTAGACAATTAGTTAGTGCCAATTTATGCATGACCCAGAGATTGAGCTCTCTTTAACAGTCTTTGACAATGGATTGACTTCATGAATAGAAATGTTGACGGTGACTTTTTAGACTCGAATGCATCTTAATAATACACTAACGCAAGTTAGTCTCCCGTTAAAGGTGTCAGTAAGTTCGAGACTGGTGGTTCGATTATGTACAACCCTGGGATTGAACTTTCACATAGTCTCATACAATCGGTTGACGTTATTAAAATTAACATGAATAGAAAAGGTGTCAGTAAGTTCAAGGTAGGCAGGTAGGTGGTTCGATTATGCACAACCCTGGGATTCAACTTTCACATAGTCTCAGACAATCGGTAGACGTTATTCAAATAAATGATTTAATAATTGGTTGATGTTATTGATTAACATTAGTAGGAATGACGACGGTAACTTATTTGACTCTAACAATGCGTCTAGCCTGAACATTCCTTAAGGATACTGCCTCTTTCGAGGTTTTGAGCCAAAAAAATGGGATGAATTTGCCACATTAAGTATCAAATTTGGCCCAGAAATAATCATCGGAAAAATAAAAGTTATACCTCATCTTAAAGGTAAAGGCTTATATATTATTATTTTCCCATTGTTATTTTTATAGCCTTAATCAGATTTTCACTGGAAGCCTATGACTTGGGTCCCCGCTTTCACCACTCGCTATTTTATTTTTGGACCTTTATTATCATACCATACTTCACACCGATTTCTCTACCAAATTGAATGCATATGTCAAACATTCCACAATTACATTCTTGCTATCAATTTTGGTATATGAACCTCCGAAATATATTTTACAAGTTCTAGAAAACGTAAATTTTCAGTGCTCCACACTTGGCCATAAGCTTATTCATTAAAGTTTTTCTATTTTCTTTCTTGACCCATATTTTTTATTTTAAACTAGCTGCAACATATCACTGAATCCTACTTAAGCCATAGGTACAAAGTTTGTATGTCCAAACTACAGCAGTGATGACTTAACATTTCTTGCCACCATTCTGCCAAATCACACACTTTTTCAAAAGCTTCCGTTTCAATCATTTCAGGTACCTGTTTTACCATTATGTGTCAAATCAGTTCTAAGTTTACCATCTCAATTGTACTCACCATTTATATCCCGAGCAAAATGTATACATCCTTTATATTATATCCAAATTCAGGTTCAAGAACAGGTTAAATAGACCAAATCTCAAATGTCTCCAGTCATATAAAAAGCACATTGTTTTCAAAATGGTGCCCAGAATTTACCAATTTGACCTACATATGACCTTATAACCTGACACAAAAGCCTCATTTACAAGTCACACTATTGACAACTAGCCATGCATACAACAGTACAGTAATGAATTCTTTTATTTATTTATTTATTTAAACTTTCTTTACCCAGGGTAGCTCCTTCAATGTCAAAACACTGATTTCCAAGGAGGCCCTGCATTTACCTTTTGAAGGTTGGTGAAGAGCCTAAGCTTTCAAGTCAAAGAGCCTAAGCTTTCAAGTCAAATCACTTCTTACAAATCAATGCAGTCAATACATGTGTGCTGACGCGTGACAAACTAACATGTATTACAATAACACTGTTATTCAGATAAAGAGGTGTCAAAAGCAGGTGAATTGTGGGATGGTGTTCAATAATGCTGAAACAGGGCTGGTGTTGTCATTGTCTTAAAATATGGATTTTTATGGATTTTCTCTGCCTTGTGATAATACATATTGTGAATGAGAATGGATTTTTATGCTCAGCTGTCTTAGAAATGTTTATGGCTGGGTCTGGCAATCCCAATTGCCCTCACCTAGCAACTGTGGGTGCAGGGTGTCAGTCCGAAACGTCCTTAGTCCGAAATGTCTTCAGTCCGAAACGTCGTCAGTCCGAAGTGCAAATTTACTATATCTGGGGGTTCGTCACTGCAGTTTTGGTCTGTCTGCTAGCTCCCTCCACGATCTGTCGTAGGTTTTATTTTCCCTTCAAAAATTTCGCCATTCCGATTTTTATAATTATAAAAATCCTAAGATGGCAGCATCCGAACCAAGCTTGTTTGATGATTCTCTTTTAGATAACAACGGTGATCTTAAAAGCGCTCAACCTTCTTCTTCTTCTACAACTGGTAAATCGCCTAGACCTCCAGCTTCACCTGCAGAAAAGTTAACGCGGGAAAACTTCCGTCTGGTGAGATACCAATCCGATCGTGTTCGCCAAATTATGATCAACCGGGATAAAGCCAAGGCTTTTCTTGACTACAATATCCGCCTTCATCAACAGCAGATCCGTCCGAAATGGATGCCAGCTATACCATGTCTTCCACTCCTTCCAGGCTCCACACCCTTCCCTCATGCTTTGCATGAGGATTGGAAAGCCACTACCAACAAGTATGAAAAGAAACTTCACAAGAAAGTCATTAAGCATCTTCCGAACGTGATAGACTGTATGGAAGAGAAAATTCATATTGAGCGTGAATCGAGGCTTCAAAATTTGAAAGAAAGCATCACCGATCCTGGCCAGAAACGCAGAGCAGAACTGCTTTTCCTTCGCTTCGTCAATAAGCCAGAGCAGCCTTCGCCATTCCAGGCGAGACGTCCCCGCCAATCGTGGGGGGAGCAGCGGCAGCACCCACGCCTGTAATTCCTTGAGAAACTAATTTTTATAAAAGGCCCTTTTAAGGGCCACCCATTCTTCTAAAAAGAGATAATGATGTCTTGTTCAGTATGCTATATGTGACCGTACACCACGAATGAGCCGTAAATGTCCTCAATTGTATTCTGAGTTACAGTGTAAAATGGGCATGAAGGTCGTGTTCATAGGTACCTCAATTTGGTGCTACGTGCACCTCATTTAATGAGATACACGTAGCAACAAAATAAAAAACCTACGGATATCAACTTCATGCCCATTTTACACTGTAACTCAGAATACAATTGAGGACATTTACGGCTCATTCGTGGTGTACGGTCACATATTCACTTTATTAGTACTATGCTCCATATATATAATTATTTTAACCTAATTTCCGTGATTTGGTTAGATAATTTATGACTTTTCTATAAATTAGTACTATTCCAACTCCCATATAATACAAATGAATACACTTTACATCATGTCATTGCATCCCTGTCATCAGGTTTGTCTTTTATTAAAATAACATAAATAGTTTCTCACTCTTCACCTATCCCATAATAAGCACACTATCTAGATTAGATATCCTTATATATTTATCTGCTCTCATCAACATTTTAAACTTTATATTTGATCTTTCTTTCTTTGATTTTTATATCGAGCAATTGCATACGCAGCATAGCAGTGCAGCTTTCTACGCGTATAGTGTGCGCGCTTACCGTATCCCGGAGCACTGCGCCGCTAACCACTGTACTCTATACGATTCATTTGCACCTATTTCATTACAAGTTTTAATGATAAAAATGATCATTTCTTCTGAATTTCTCACTCTTTATCTGGACATTTTATTACTCTCAGTATCTATTTAATCATACCAGCTCTATCTGTGCCGTTTTTCTCACAACCAACATTACAATATCTCGCAACATGGAACCGCATTTATGCACTATTTTATTATACTCTATTTTAAATATTGAACTTTTGGGTCACATCTCCATTTTTAATCATCTTCATATTTCTTCTACATTGGAAAGTTTTGCATTTCTGTCTCTAGGTATCGTTGTAAGCAAACTCACACTCTTATATGTTTCGGACTGATGCGGGCACCCCGCAACTGTAAACAACATATATGTAGGGTAAAAATGAATATACTACAATCATTTTTAAACGCACATTTTAGGCACAAATTTTGCAAATTGAATATCTGAAGTGTTGAATACAGTACTTCATAAATATGCAAAAATGTAAAACATGGATAAGTTGGATGGTATTCAAGAGTATTCGTCTTTACAATTCTAGGTCTGATGTGCTCTCATGTCCCACAAAAATGCTGTCGAAACGCTCAAAACGCTCATTCCAGTTCCCTTAAACAGTATTTCACTCTACATCTTTTATCGCGCGTACAAAGCTTGGAACCACATCTTTACCCAGCAAACACAAATACGTTTTTAAAACGTCTTTAAACAGGTTATATTTTGGGGTTTTTAATAACATTAAATGTCGGGTCGTATAAAGGTCAAGAAAACGTTTTGTATGAAAACACACTAGACAATATTTTTGAAAATGTTTTGAAAATGTTATTGTAAAATATTTTTTGCAAACGTTTTTTTGCCAAATATTTTGTCAACACTTATATGACTTTATGTTAGAATATTTGCAGAAGGTTATTAACAAATGTTTTTGAATGTTATGAAAAAATTGTATACCCTTTATATGCCCTTTGTATAACCCGACATTTAAACGTTTTCTGGTAACCTTTCCTAACCATTTGCGAATGATGTTTAGTGTTTGCTGGGTAGCTACCATTGGCGACCTCTCAATTAGCAGTGTTTAATAAAAATTCCTTTAAAAAAGGAATGGGGCGCCCAAATTATGTGAGCTTGGACGTGATATGGTGAATTCCATGGCATGGTGTTTAGATTTGGTCCCGGGGATTTGGTATCATAATGATTTTTTCTAGGGAAGAGTAGAAGATGATCAAATGCAAGAGAAATGTGTTTGATTGGGGAAGGTGTATCACAGGACCGTTTTGGATGAAATAAATTGAATTGGAATGAAGCTGTCGTGTCAATTTGCGATTATGTGGGGTGGGGAGTTCAATTTTGGGGCATATTGTAGTGATGATATTGCTTTGGATATTGAATATTGTTGAATTTCGTTATGCAGGGGGTATATGATGGATAGTATAGAAGAGGATCTACCCTATGTTGACCAAAAGAAAAGTTTTTATGAACGTATAACGTCTGTGATCTGTGATACATATACATCATAACGTCTGTGATACATATACATCATCTACTTGCTAATACACTGAAAATCTAATAGAGATGAAGGATAAAAGACAATTACAGAACATTCATTCTTCATAAAAGTAGCTATATGGGTATACAATGTTTACAAGATAAGAACGTTAATGTTTTGTACATGAACGTAACATCTTTGATACATACCGGTAGTTGTTAACACACTGAAAATCTGACTAGAGAGTTACAATTTGATGACATCCAAAAGAATACTTACTAACTTAGCATTGAAGAATTAAAATAATTACAGAACTTTCATTTGTTAACATACACGTAGCAATGATTAACAATGTTGAAAATACAAACGTAACGTTTTGTTCATAAACATAACATCCTCGACACATCTAGGATCCGCATAATTTGTTGATTAATGTCATAAACAGTCACAAAAGATTTATGGTCTGATCATTTGATCATTTTAAGGGGGACCCGATATTGCATTTGGAAGAACCAGGCTTTTCAATTACTATCAAAACTGCTGGGTACCAAACTTTTTGATACAGCTTGTATAGTAATTTGTTCTAATTTCCATGCAAAAGGAGCCAGTTGTTTCATCCTTAAAACAAATAGGCTACACCATCATTTCCAATTACCCCATGCAGATAGATAAGACCTTGGTAAGATAAGCATGTTAATTGTTATTTCACTATCACTATCTTGATCTTGATAAGATGCCTGACTTTGAAACTTTGGGTACAAAAACTCATACTCTGCAAGTTAGGTCAAATTTTGCACTATGATTGTTTATTTGAGGTTATTGGACTATGCCATTCAGATTAGGCTATTGTAGTCCATAGTGTTGGTCACCGTCTATCGGGTTCTAAGAGGCGGTAAATTGGTTACAAAGGTCAAAGTGGTTACAAAGGTCAAAGATCTCGAATTATTTGGTGTTTTTACAAATCCATTAATTTTGTCTTTTAAACAAAGAATATACGCACACCATTTTATCCTGTGCATAACAGAAAACAATAATAAAATAAAATCCAAGCATATTGTGGTTTTATTTCTGAGCAAGGGCATAATTTTAGCAAAACAATTGCGGAGTAAATCTAGTAAGAGTGAAATTAGAAGCTTCTCACAAACTCATGCCTATATTGTGGGCCGCCTCCGTAGAGGGCGCCCCAAAAACGTAGGATCCAAATGGTCCATACACCCACCCCACCCCACCTCCCGTTATGCAAATGCGTGTGTTTTTGACCTAATTAACCACATATTTGACCTTTATAGCTTCACCAATTGCAAGTCTCTGATCGCATTTGTTCCAGTTTTAAAATATTTTTCAGATCATAATGGTGAAAAAAAATCATGCATAACAAATAGCGAGTGGTCAGTAGCGTTCTAAGGGTATTATGCATGGTCATACTAGAAATCGATTATTATGTTGAAATCAACACTTTTCTGTTCTGAGATACACCTTTTTAATTTAAATTAATTTTCTCGGTCAAAAAATAAAAAACAATAATTTTGTCAGTAATGTCAGATAAAACTTATAGTCTTTTTGTGTACTATTTTTGACTTTTACAGGCGGAACTTCGCCTAAAATTTTTCGAAAGCAACCAGCAGCAATAATCGATATTTCTATTGTGGCTTGCAAAATCATCAATCCATTGGTATGTTCCGAGTTGATTTTGAAAAAAAAACTCACTCGGAAGTGAAAATGGTGAAATCAAAACTCTGAAATATAGACCCTGATGATATACGTTAAAAAACGGGCAAATTTTTAATTAATTCATTCATTCATTCATTCATTCATTCATTCATTCATTCATTCATTCATTCATTCATTAATATTAATTAATTAATTCAAAATTCTGATATATAGACCCTGATATTAATTCAAAACTCTGATATATAGACCCTGATGATATACGTTAAAAAACGGGAAAATTTTTCACTAGTTGATTAATTAATTAATTAATTTTATTTATTTATTTATTTATTTATTTATTTATTTATTTATTTATTTATTTATTTATTTATTTATTTATTTATTTATTTATTTATTTATTTATTTATTTATTTATTTATTTATTTATTGACAGATTTGTTTTTATTCGATAGGGTCTATACTCTCCCTGAGTTAAGAATGGACCCACTCGATTTGTGAAAAGGTCGCGAATCCTTTTGGTGGCTCAAAGTAAAGTAGCAAAATTGAAAAGAAATGGGGTTTTAAATTGGACAACAAATTTGAAAAGTATAAATCACGTTGGGTCTAACTGCTAAGGATATGCTAACACTTTTCTTTAATGACTTTCACCACAATGTTTTATTTTTTCAAATATCTTTAAAATATCTCAAACAAGAATCTAAGCTAATTGATTGGATAGTAGCGTTCTGAGTTGTAGAAAAAAAGTCGACTGTCGAGCAGTGTAGCTATCAGAACGGTAAATTGCATATCCGTCAATACACGCTTTTCAATGGGAAATGAACTTTGCTGCTCGGGATGATGTCACGAGAGGTTAGCATTTATTCCGTATTGACCGGCCTCCTATCTAGTGCCAGCTTCGATTAAGGGGGTACTACACCCCTCGATAAATTTGTGTATATTTTTGCATTTTTCTCAAAAACTGATAACACAGTGGTAACAAAAACTAGGTATATTATAGGGGCAAGGAATCCAATTACTTCACTGGAATTTCAGTGACCCGTGATAAGCGGTTCGATATTTATGATAAGAAATAAGGTACCGCTAGGATGTACCTCATTTCCTATCATATTATACTGAACCGCTTGTCTTGAGTCACTGAAATTTCAGTGTAGTAATTGGATTCCTTGCCCCAATAATATACATAACTTTTGTTACCAGTGTGTTATTATTTTTGAGAAAAATGCAAAAATAGTCACAAATTTACCACAAGGGTGTAATACCTCCTTAACGATGTCAGTAGTGTGCTGTACAATATTCTGGTGAGTTAAAAGCAATCAAAACAACAGAGGGGGCTAGACTATTTTCATGATAGCTCGATAGATCATAGACCACAAAGGGGTATAACTTGCCTGAGAGGATATTGTGATATTAACTGAGGCCTTCATCTAGGAAAATACGTGTTAATTAACCCTTACCCTGAACACTGCTTTTCGCTATCGGAAGTTAAAAGGAAAAAAACGAAAAACGAGAGAAGATGAACAAACAAGTCACTTGGAACCACGGGATTCGAACCTTAGACCCCCCATGTAATAAAAACCTTTCAAATTAGCATCAAATGTTGACGTTAATGGGAAAAGGAAGCAAACGCACATACTCCAACACCCATCTCCATAATGTAAGTTATAATTACACCTATCATACCTATGGCGATCCCGTTGAAGCCCTAAATCTGTGACACTTCGCACATTTCCAACATAGAATTTGTTGCCCGAAAACACCTATTACCCAAGATCACGTCAATCACTCAAAACAACAAAACACACTGCTTGTATTATATAAGTTCACCAGGACTGTTTATTCTCTAAGTGCAGTATACATGGACAGTGAGTGTACATAATAAATCATAGAAATCACAGATCTTACTCCAACAGATATTACACTCATTATCAGCTTCTTGTTTTTGCTAAAAAGTTCTATTGAAACATGTCCAGCAAGGTGTCAGTATAAGATATTTTCAGTAGATAGCAAGGTGCATGTATAAAATATCTTCAGTATATAGCAAGGTGCATGTATAAGCTATCTTCAGTAGATAGCAAGGTGTCTGTATAAGATATCTTCAGTAGATAGGAAGGTGTCTGTATAAGATATCTTCACTAGATAGCAAGGTGTCTGTATATGATATTTTCAGTAGATAGCAAGGTGCATGTATAAAATATCTTCAGTATAAGGTGCATGCATAAGCTATAACTCTCTAAATGTAAAAGAGTGAAAAACTCGCTCCCTCAAAGAGTGATTTACTTATAAGACCACTCACTTTAAAACCACTCAAAAAAGAGTGAAAACCACTCTTTAAGGTTACTGCCTCTTTTGAGGTTTTGAGGAAAAAAATGGGATGATTTTGCCACATTAAGTATCAAATTTGGCTCAGAAATAATCATCGGAAAAATAAAAGTTATACCTCATCTTAAAGGTAAAGGTTTATATATTATTATTTTTCCTTTGCTATTTTAATTTTCAGACTCTGATTGGGACTGGGAGTGAATGAACTGGGTCATTGATTATAGCACTCGCTATTTTTTTTTGACCAGTCATTTCATCAATTTTCCTCATTCCGATTTCTAAACCAAATTGTAGTCATCTATAAAACATCCCATAGTAACATTCTTGCTATTCAGTTTTGATATCTCTACTTCAGAAATAAAATTACAAGTTGTAGAAAACCTAAAATTTACGACTGAAATTTGTATTTTTCAAAAATTTCTTAATGAGTCTAGCTTTCATAGCTTGTTTAATTATTTTCAAAAAAATTAACTTTGCAAGATATGGTGCATATCTTCGCTACATGTGCATACTCGAATTTGGGGATTACGATCAGCCAATTTCGAAATATCAATTTTTTTAGACGGTATGGTCAACACTTTTTAAGCTTTTACACGATTCAGAGATACGGTGGCACGGTGAAGTTGGCTCGAGATTAGAGATTAGAGATTAGACATTCGTTATTACGTTGAATATTACACTTTCAATCGTGTTTCTGCATCGATCAAGGGTACTGGAGTCATTTGAGACCGTTTTGGGACTTTCAAAAATTTTGGCCCAAAATTTCAAAATTTTTGAACTTCGTTATTTGGGCGAATTTCGACCTAAAACCCACTTTTATGCATCGGTCAAGTGTGCTCGAGTATTTTTACACCATTTTTGGACATTCAAAAATTTTAGCCAAAAATTTCAAAATTTTTGAACTTCGTTATTTGGGCTAATTTCGACGTAATAATCACTTTTATGTATCGATCAAGTGTTCCGGAGTATTTTGACACTATTTTTGGACATTCACAAATTTTAGCCAAAAATTTCAAAATGTTTCAACTTCGTTATTTGGGCGAATTTCGACCTAATAACCACGTTTATGTATCGACCAAGTGTTCCGGATCATTTTGACACTATTTTTGGACATTCAAAATTTTGGCCAAAATTTTCAAAATTTTTGAACTTCGTTATTTTTGATAAATTTCGACCTAAAACCCACTTTTATGTATCAGTCAAGTGTCCTAGAGTATTTTTACACCATTTTTGGACAATCAAAATTTTAGCCAAAAATTTCCACATTTTTGAACTTCGTTATTTGGGCGAATTTTGTACCTGAAACCCACTTTTATGCATCGGTCAAGTGTTCTCGAGTATTTTTACACCATTTTTGGACATTCAAAAATTTTAGCCAAAAATTTCAAAATTTGAACTTCGTTATTTAGGCGAATTTCGACCTAATAACCACTTTTATGTATCGATCAAGTGTTCCGGAGTATTTTGACACTATTTTTGGACATTCACAAATTTTAGCCAAAAATTTCAAAATGTTTCAACTTCGTTATTTGGGCGAATTTCGACCTAATAACCACGTTTATGTATCGACCAAGTGTTCCGGATCATTTTGACACTATTTTTGGACATTCAAAATTTTGGCCAAAATTTTCAAAATTTTTGAACTTCGTTATTTTTGATAAATTTCGACCTAAAACCACTTTTATGTATCGGTCGAGTGTTCTCGAATATTTTTACACCATTTTTGGACATCAAAAATTTTAGAAAAAAATGCATTTTTAGACATTCGAGATTAGAAATTCGTTATTCCGCAGAATGTCGATCTAAAAACCACTTTTCTACACAGATCACGTGTCCAGGAGTAATATGACACCATTTTTGACCTTCCCGAAAATAGTTGACCCAAAAAATGGCATTTTTAGAAATTCGAGATCAGAAATTAGACATTCGTGATTTTCGAAAAGTGTCATATAAAAACCATTTTTCTACACCGATCAAGGGCCATGGAGTCACCTGACACCACTTTTTGACATCAAAAAAAAAATTTTGACCCAAAAAATTGCATTTTTAGACATTCGAGATTAGAAATTAGACATTCGTTATTCCGCAGAATTTCGATCTAAAATCCACTTTTCTACACCGATCACATGTCATGGAGTCATTTGACACCATTTTTAGACGTTCGACACCACTTTAGACATTCGAAAAATTTTGACCAAAAAATCTCAATTTTTAGACATTCGTTATTTCGCAGAATTTTGATATAAAAACCACTTTTCTACACAGATCACGTGTCCAGGAGTAATATGACACCATTTTTGACCTTTCCCGAAAATATTTGACCCAAAAATAGACATTCGAGAATGGAAATTAGACATTCGTGATTTTCGAAAAGTGTCATATAAAAACTACTTTTCTACACCGATCAAGGGCCATGGAGTCATCTGACACCACTTTTTGACATCAAAAACTTTTGACCTAAAAAATTGCATTTTTAGACATTCGAGATTAGAAATTAGACATTCGTTATTCCGCTGAATTTCGATCTAAAATCCACTTTTTTACACCGATCACGTGTCATGGAGTCATTTGACATCATTTTAAGACATTCGACACCACTTTAGACATTCGAAAAATTTTGACCAAAAATCTCAATTTTTAGACATTCGTTATTTCGCAGAATTTTGATATAAAAACCACTTTTCTACACAGATCACGTGTCCAGGAGTAATATGACACCATTTTTGACCTTCCCGAAAATATTTGACCCAAAAAATTGCATTTTTAGACATTCGAGAATGGAAATTAGACATTCGTGATTTTCGAAAAGTGTCATATAAAAACTACTTTTCTACACCGATCAAGGGCCATGGAGTCATCTGACACCACTTTTTGACATCAAAAAAATTTTGACCCATTTTTAGACATTTGAGATTTGAAATTAGACATTCGTTATTCCGCAGAATTTTGATCTTAAATCCACTTTTCTACACCGATCACGTGTCATGGAGTCATTTGACATCATTTTAAGACGTTCGACACCACTTTAGACATTCGAAAAATTTTGACCAAAAAATTGCATTTTTAGACATTCGAGATTAGAAATTAGACATTCGTTATTCCGCAGAATTTCGATCTAAAATCCACTTTTTTTACACCGATCACGTGTCATGGAGTCGGGTGCAGGGTGTCAGTCCGAAACGTCCTTAGTCCGAAACGTCTTCAGTCCGAAACGTCGTCAGTCCGAAGTGCAAATTTACTATATCTGGGGGTTCGTCAGTCTGAAAGTCATTTTAGGTTCGTCAGTCCGGAAAAAAGCTTCACTAGTCAGAAAATAAAAAACACGTCTTTAGTCCGACACTTCATCAGTCCGAAGTCTTCAGTCCGAAACGTCTTTAGTCCGAATCTGAAAAGCACGTCTTTAGTCCGAATCTAAAAAGCGCGTCTTTAGTCCGAATCTGAAAAGCACGTCGTCAGTCCGAATCTGAAAAGCACGTCGTCAGTCCGAATCTGAAAAGCACGTCGTCAGTCCGAATCTGTAAAGCACAGCATCAGTCCAAATTTGACAGCCACGTCAATATAATAAAATAAAATAAAATAAAATAAATGGAAAACAAAATTGAATCCTCGCTTAATTTTTGTATTGAGTTCACAGATAAGATATGAAACATTAGCCTAACCCGAACCTTAACCCTGCCCCTAATCCTTACCCTAAACCTAACCCTAAGCCTAAACTAACCCTAACCCTAATCCGAAGCCTAACCCTAACCCTAAGCATTATCTAATCCTAGGTTCTTAGGAGTTGTTCCGGTGCCTAACCATAACCCTGACGCGAACCCGACCCCTAACACTAGACCTAACCCTAACTTCTAAACCAAGCCTATACTAACCCTAAGCCTAATCCTAAACCGAAGCCTACCCCTAACCCTTCCCCTAACCCTGAGTTATTTCGGCGTCTAATCCTCACCCGAACCCTAAACTTAAGCCTAACCCTAACCCTAACCATTACTAGGGTACTCCCGTCAATCTGAAACACCGTCAGTCCGAATAACCGTCAGTACTATTTTTTAGGATTACTAGCCCTAACACTAACCCAAAAATTCGTATTGACGGTGGTTCGGACTAACGGTGTTTCGGACTGACAAGGAGACCCCCATAACCGATAAGCCGAAACCTAACCCTAACATTAACCCTAACCCTGAGCCTTACCTTAACCCTAGGTTCTTAGGAGTTGTTCCGGCGTCTAACCCCAAACCTGACCAGAACCCTAACCTTAACCGTAACCCTAATCCTTACCCTGACCCTAGTTTCTTAGGCGTTGTTCCGGCATCTAAAAATAACCCTTACCCGAACCCTAACCCAAACCTTAACCCTAACCCTAATCCTAAACTTAAGCCTTAACCTAACAATAACCATAACCATAACCCCACGCCTAACCCTAACCCTTACCTATATCCTGACCCTAATAATAAGTCCAACAATGAGCCAAACCCTACCCTTAATCCTAGTCCTAAATTTAAGCCTAACCATAACAATAACCATAACCCTAACCCTAACCCATACCCTAATCTTTAACCTAACCCTTAAACCTAACCCTAACCCTAACTCATGCCCTAACCCTAATCCTAACCCTTACCCGAACCCTTACCCTAACCCGAGCCTAACGTAGGCACCATCGAGTATAATTGTGCCTATAGCGCCAATTATAAGGCTATCAGTATTAAGGTCAAGTTTTGACAACAGGTTAAGATTCTTAGGTGTTCTTCCGGGGTCAAACCCGAACCCTAACCATGACCCTGATCTTAATCCTTACCCCAACGCTAAGCCTAACCCTTAGCCTATAATCCTAACCCAAAGCCTACCCCTAACCCTAAACCTAATCCTAAACCGAAGTATTACCCTAACCCTAGGTTCTTAGGAGTTGTTCCCGTGTCTAACCCTAACCCTGACCCGAACCCGAATTCTAACCCTAATTCTAAACTTAACCATAACCGTAACCCTAAGCCTAAACTAAAGCCTAAACTAACCCTAAGCCTAAGTCTAACCATAATCCTATACCGAAGCCTAACCCTAAGCCTTACCCTAACCCTAGGTTCTCAGGAGTTGTTCGCGTCTAATCCTAACCCTGAACAAACCCAAACAAGAACCCGAACCCTAACCCAACCCCAACCTTAACCCTAACTCGAACCTATACCCTAACCTTAATTTAACCCTAATCCTAAACTTAACCCTAACCCTAACCTATACCCTAACCCTAATCCTAAACCTAAGCCTAAGCTAACCCTAAGCCTAAGTTACCCTAATCCAAAGTCTTACCGAAGTCTAACCCTAAGTCTTACCCTAACCCTAGGTTATCTACCCTAGGAGTAGAGGGGTGATCTCTGACCAAAGTTTTAAAATACTTGTGGAAATAATTGTAGTGACATTGTGTGAGTGGGAAAATAACCTTTATTTCGTTTGATTCGGGCATTTTACCCCCTGGACATGGCTTCTTGCGTTTTTGCTCATTTTAGTACATTGTAATGCATAGTGTGTTAGCTGATAATAGTTTATGGGTGGCTTCAAAACTCAACAGCCGGTTGACCGGCAGTTAGTGGCGGTTGAACTGCATTCCATAATGTTTAGAACAATAGAAACCGGCTATAAGGCGAGTCTGCACATTATCGCCTCCCACTTTCGTGGTGACCACGAGCCCTTCGTCGTTAGCTTGCCACCGCGTCGAGTTGTATGCTTGGCCACTAGCAACTACTAGAAAGCTACAGCAGTGGACGCCGTTCACCAGTATTTCTAAAAGGCTGCTAGAATAAGAAAACATTTTGATGCTCTTTTCTTGCACATGCTGAGGAAGCCTGATTACCTTTTTTAAAATAGCCGAGTGGGAGGGTTTTCAATGAAATATTTTGTGTGTAAAAACTGAAGCATCATATCGTCGGCTGTATTCCATAGTGGCGTATAGTGATTTTTGGTCATTTTTTGAAAATTGGCACATATGTCTTTAATGATGTTCTCTTTCATTTTTTCTAAGTCTCATCAGTCATAATTAGCTAATTAATTAGTAATTGATTAATTAAATGTGGCGTATAGTTACAAAGTGACATTTTCGTATTCCATAGTGGCGTATCGACCATACGCCACTTTTTATACACATTTTATAATTATGAAATATCGGCAAAATGAAAAACATCGTATGTCATAGTGGCGTACGCGTATCGGACCTATACGCCACTATGGAATACGATGTTTTTCATTTTGCCGATATTTCATAATTATAAAATGTGTATAAAAAGTGGCGTATGGTCGATACGCCACTATGGAATACGAAAAAGGTTAGGATATTGCGTTTTGTTCGTTTTCCATAGTGACGTATAGTTTTATTGTCAGTTTGCCAGCAAAAGTATGTATTTATTTCTTTTGAAAAATATATAACAATAAAATCTATTTAGTTTACTAC
Organism: Amphiura filiformis; assembly: GCF_039555335.1. Taxonomy (NCBI): domain Eukaryota; kingdom Metazoa; phylum Echinodermata; class Ophiuroidea; order Amphilepidida; family Amphiuridae; genus Amphiura; species Amphiura filiformis. The sequence goes on from NC_092638.1 coordinate 6,153,542, forward strand.
AGAAATTTCACATCATTTACAAAATATAATGAATGTCTGATTTACACAACTCGATTTTAAATTGGCATTTCTTCAAACCCGATTTTCTCGAAAAGTTGTTTATTCGCGGCGCCCCACTATACGCCACTATGGAATACGGACGACGATATGTATAAAAAAATATTTGAATATTAACTGTACATCATGTATGACGATTCATGATACCCAATGGTGCTACAGTTTATGTGGTTTAGAAAGCAGAGAATTTTATTTCAATTTTATATACGCAAAATATTTTCTGAATTTAGTGGAAATTAACTATGTAAAGTCCCCACTAAAAATTACTGTTTCGTCTTTATGGGAATCTAATCGCCAATATCTGGGAGAAAATTTTGAGGACCTACAAGGACTTCTCCTATAAATTGCAAAAATCCAGACCGTACGAAAAATGGTAGGCTCCATACTGACCCGGTATAATATTGGAGTATAGCACGTGCGTTCAAATCGATAATGTATTGTGCATGTATAGCTGCCCATTTTATTGTCGGATTTCTGTATGTAGAACACGCAGTTATCAACAATTGAGCCAGGTGGTGGCCGCATTGCATTCTCTAAATTCAGTAAATTTTCATCGTCAACCGTGTAATTGAATGGGATTATTTTGAAATTTTAAAACGCTTGAAATATCACAAACAAATAGGCCTATGTTGATAAATAATATAAATACAAGCTAAAACCGTTGGGGTTCGATAATGAACCCCACAAAACTAACCGAGTATATTGGAAAATGCCATACGGCCGGGCGGTTTCACAAGTTGCCGGCTCGATCGTGTCATCCGCCGCCTGAATTGAGCGCTATACACATTAATGTTTTTAAACATATACAATTCCAAAATATGGTACGTTACTGCATACATGATAGCGGCGCAGTGCAGCGTGGGTTCAAGCCCCACCTCTGCCGAAATTTAATTTCCTTTTTTTTTTAATTTCATATTATGTTAGGGAAATATGGCTGCGAGAAGTTATGTATGACGAAGAGTGGTGTGCTAGAAAGCTATGCTTTCCTCACCGGCTTACACAACCTGAAATACTGGTACTTGAAAACTTACGACTCTCGTTGGTGTTGATATGTCGACTATTGTCAACTGAAATTAAATTATAATTATCCCGTCTGTGATGAGCATTATCATGATAAAATATTCTATGCATGGCAAACTTGAGAATAATATGGTTGGTTTTTCTTTATTTGATTTGTGATAATTGCCTGAAATGAACGTTTTTTTATTGCATTAATTGACTTGTTTGAACTGTCGTAGGCCCTACACTTCCAGGCTGTTCTTCAGCTGTAACTTTTTTGATAAATTTAGGAAGACACTAATTAATGTAAACAAATATCTGGACTGATGGTTATCATTGGTTTTTTTAATACAACAAATTAGTTAATAATTATGCTTATGCTAAAATAATTATATAATTTTTTATAAAGCTATCTTTATGTCTTTCAATTATATTAAACTGGTAAGAAGTATACAGTACATGAGAAAATTGTGGTGTTTTTTTTACTATTATTTATTCTATGGTTTTCTAGCCACTTATTATAAATCTGACATATTTCTGGTGAGTTTTGTAACTTTTTTTATTTTTTGATTTAATTTTTAATGCTATACAGTAATGATAATGTGATAACCGTTACAGTTTGTTAAAAAGACCTGACTCAATATGTAAGACTCATGTAATATGTAAATATTACATTATTACATGAACCCATGCACGTTGATAGGGAAAACATTTAACCCTTCAACAAATATCTACGTGCGTTCTTTTTGACAATAGAGAGCTTGCGATTTCCAAACGTAGACATCGGACGTACGTTGATCTATTCAAAACCACTCTCCTGTATCGAAGCGAGGTCACATATTTAGCTATTTTTGAAGATATTCCACGTGCGAAATCGACGTAGATACATCGTTGAAAATGCATAAAATTTGTCCCTTTCACAATATGTTAAAGACAGTCAAAGATAATGAACATACGAAGGAAAGTCTAATTATTATTATGATCCTTTTTGTTTGTAACAAATCATTATAATAAAGGTACAGCGATGTGTTAAAAATGGACTAAATTTAAACGCAATATTCATACGCAGAGATTGTCTATTGAAATGTGTGTGATACCTTGCGTATAAAAAATTAGCTTGCGATTTGACATTTTGGACTCAACGTAGCATTAAAACGTACGTTCCACCATGGTTCCACGTGGAAATAGGCTGATTTTACCTCGAGTCTAGGTAAAGGAAACGTAGAGAACGAGTGTTTCTCTACGAATGTTGTAATCAAAATATCATGTGTTTTTTGTACAGCTGAGGGGTGGTGCAATAACTTTGTGTATCCCCGAGGTGGTGAAGTATTATAGGGGTGGGGGGGGGAGATTGGTTGGCAGGTCAAAAGGGGGGGGGCAAGCATTTTTTTGAAGGTCGAAAGTTGGGTGGGGGAGGGCAAGGAAATTTTGGCTCAGATATTTTAGGAACATTAGGAACGCGTTCAAATATGCAAAATTCCTGATCGGTTATTTATGTATTTATTTATTTATTTATATATTTATTTATTTATTTATTTATTTATTTATTTATTTATTTATTTATTTATTTATTTATTTATTTATTTATTTATTCATTGAACCATAGATGTCAAAGAAAGGATGTTCACTTGCACCTATAAGATTAGTATTTTTGAAAGAGCTGTATTGTATTCAATCTATGTTTGCAGACATACACAGGTAATTAGTGCAATCTGCTTGTGTTGGCATGGTTGGGCGATCTATTCAAACATTGTATTCATCTATTGCGATTATTACGTCACTTCGTAACTTATAGAGGCCCTGCATTCTTTTATCGATTGGCTCCAAACAAAGGATTTGAACCGGTGTCCTTCACCGTAGTTATGGCGGAGTCATTGGCATCCGTCAGTCTTCGCAGACTATGGAGTAGCGCCGTCTGAGGTAGTTGGAAAGCATCGTCTTGTGTGGCTGAATAGACCAATGCGAGACTTGCAGATTTTGTTGCAGACCTGGCATCTGAAGACTGATGCATCTGGTAGGGTTGGTTTGAATGCTTCACACTGACTGGCTTTGCGCCTTGCTCGTTTTTCATCAGCAGCTTTCTGGATAACGTCTTCTCCCCTTTTCAGGCCGTCAGAGAGATGTTGCCTCCAAGTTTTTCTGTCACTAGCAGCAGATTCCCAGGTGACCCAGTCCATGTCAAGTGCTTTCAAGTCACGCTTACAGACATCCTTGAAGCGGAGTAGCGGTCGACCCTTTCTTCTGTGTCCTGAAGATAGCTCTCCGTAGAGGAGATCCTTTGGAATGCGACCATCTTCCATTCGACTGACATGTCCTAGCCATCGAAGGCGACGTTGACGTAGTAGCGTATACATTGATGGGATACCCGCCTTAGACATGACTTCATTGTTTGTGACCTTGTCTTTCCAGGAGATTCCAAGAATGCGGCGTAGACATCTCAGGTGAAATACTTGAAGCTTCCGTTCTTGTGGAGAGTAGGTTGTCCATGATTCACTACCATAGAGGAGCGTGCTGATTACACATGCCTTGTAGACCGCCATCTTTGTTGTATTGGTGAGCTGCTTGTTCTCCCATACTTTCTTAGATAACCTGGAGAGAGTAGAGGCCGCCTTGCCGATCCTTTTGTTGAGCTCAGCGTCCAGAGATAGATTGTCTGTGGCAGTAGAGCCTAGATAGGTGAATTGGTGAACTACCTCAAGTTGCTGATCACTGATGTGGATTGATGGTGGAGCTATAGTGCCCTGTCCCATGACTTGAGTCTTCTTCAGACTTATGGTTAGGCTGAAGAGGTCGCAAGCTGATGCGAAATGATCCATCAGTTCCTGTAGCTCAACTTCAGAGTGGGCAGCTATCGCAGCATCATCAGCGAATAGCATGTCTCTAATCAGCACTTCCCTTATCTTGGTCTTGGCCTTCAGGCGTGCAATGTTAAAGAGTTTACCATCAGATCGTGAGTGAAGGTACACTCCCTCTGTGGTTGACTTGAAGGCGTGCTTGAGTAGCAGTGCAAAGAAAATGCCAAACAGTGTTGGTGCGAGTACACAGCCTTGTTTTACTCCACTTTTGACACCAAATTCTTCAGACATTGAGCCATCGAACTGAACAGTACTCATCATCCCATCATGGAAAGAATGAATTATGCTGAGTAGTTTAGGTGGACAGCCAATCAGAGGAAGCATCTTGAATAGACCGTCCCTGCTAACAAGATCAAACGCTTTAGTCAAATCAATGAATGCCAGGTAAAGGGGTTTTTGCTGCTCTCTGCATTTTTCTTGCAGTTGCCGTAGCGAGAAGATCATGTCAATTGTTGATCTCTTGGAGCGGAACCCGCACTGTGACTCTGGATATATTCTGTCAGCCAGCTTTTGTAGACGCAGTAGAACTATGCGAGCAAACAGCTTCCCGACTATGCTAAGCAATGAGATGCCCCGGTAGTTGTTGCAGTCACAGCGATCTCCTTTGTTCTTGTAGATTGTGACGATGTTAGCATCTCTCATATCTTGTGGCACACTCCCCTCTTCCCAGCACTGACAAAGAAGCTTGTGGAGTGGTTCTAACAAAGTGGCCTTTCCGCATTTGATGACTTCTGCAGGTATGCAGTCCTTGCCTGGGGCCTTGCCTGATGGTAACTTGTCTAATGCTTTGTCCAATTCTTCGATGGTTGGAAGATCATCCAGGTGGGGCATCACTGGGAGACGTTCAATAGCGTCAAGGGCGGACTGGTGAACTATGTTCTCCCTGGAGTACAGCTCTGAGTAATGTGCTACCCATCTGTCCATCTGTTTGGTCTTGTCTGTGATTATGTCACCTGATGTTGACTTCAGAGGGGCTGTTTTGCGTACGGTCGGGCCAACTGCTTTCTTGATGCCATCGTACATTCCTTTAATGTTCCCGGAATCAGAAGCTTGCTGGATCTTGGCACTGAGGTCTAGCCAATACTCGTTTGTGCATTGTCTGACCATCTTTTGGACATCCTTTCTAGTTGTCTGCAAGGTCTGCTGTGACTTGTCTGATGGAGAATCTTTATGATCTTTCAGTGCCATGCGCTTGGCCTTTATGAGTGGTTTGAGTCTCTCAGCATACACTGGGTACCAATCGTTGCTTTGGCCTCCTTTCTTTTTGCCGAATGAAGACAGAGCAGCCGAGTGAGTGACCGTCTTTATATGATCCCACTGTTCAGTGGAATTAGTGTAGTTAGTATTTGTGGACAGAGAAGTTGTCAGCAAGGTGTTGAAGCTGGTTACCCTGTCCTTGCAGGCAGTCATTGTGACATCCACACGAGGCTTTGCTTGCTGTCTTGATCGGTGAAACTTCTTGGGGAGCAGCCTGATTGTTGAACAGATAAGTGAGTGGTCAGTGTCGCAGTCTGCACTATGGTATGTTCTAGTAACAAGAAAGTTCTTGAGAAATGGCCGTCTGGTGATGATGAGATCCAGTTGATGCCAATGTTTAGATCTCAGGTGTCTCCAGGAAACTCTGTGGTGGGGTTTGGTGCTGAAGAAGGTATTGGTTATGCAGAGGTTGTAGTAGGAGCACACTTCCAGAAGACGTTGGCCGTTGTCATTGATCTTTCCAACTCCAAAGTGCCCAAGGCAGGTGGGCCATGCATCATGATCAGAACCTACTCGAGCATTGAAGTCCCCAGAATGATTAAAGGTTCTTGTTTTGGAGACTCTTTGATAAGGCTGTCCAGTTGGCTGTAGAACTCATCCTTGATGTCTGAACAAGCCATGAGGGTGGGAGCATAGACACTTAGCAGGTTCACAGGTCCGTCTGAGGTGTTAAGACGTAGTGAAAGGAGCCGCTCAGTGCTGGAACTACCAAGTTCAACTGAATCAGTGAGTGTGTTCTTAACAGCAAATCCTACTCCATACTCGCGAGTTTCCTCTTCTTTCTTGCCTTGCCAATAGAAGGTATAATCACTTTCTTTCAAGCAGCCATAGTCAGCCAAACGTGTCTCTTGGAGGGCAGCAATATCAACCTGGAGACGAAGGAGCTCATTGTTGATAATGACAGTCTTCCTTATGTCGCTGATGTTTTGGAGGTCACTTGATAAGCCAGTCGTCATTGTGTGAACATTCCAGCACCCGAGCCTGAGTGCTGGTTTTTCTTATTGTTTTCTTTGTCGTTTGGTGCAAGAGTTACTGTCCATTTGTCGGGAGGTACCCTAAGTCCCACGCACCCAGTGGAACAGATGGCCAGTGGCGGGACAGCACCTTACTGGCTGAGGGCTGCTCAGCTTAAGGCGGGCGGTAGCTGTCCAATGAAGTTGAATAACCTCTCCCACCGTCGGGAACAACCCCTGGCGCCTAGCTTTACGCCAATCTAGCATTAGGCTTATAACCGGTAACTGTTGATCCCCGTGTTGTGTCTACACCAAAGCGTAGCTGAAGTGTCCTCTTCAGAGCGCTAGCCTGGGCTTTGGTAAGGAGAAACTGAGTTGCCCAGACATCAGAATCCCCCTCTCGGTCTGACTGGCATAATCCAAAGGAAAGGTAGAACCAATACGTCTGGTGCCAGGTTGACTGCAGGAGCTGCCAGAGAAGTGTTGAATACAACGCTAGACTGCCTATGGGGCTCCACTCCAGGTATGTGGCTGTGATTTCGGAGTTGCCTTCTCCTAGATGAGATGCTTTACAGGGCTAATGATTCTCACCAAACCATACTGGCGGAGTGCAGTTCAACAAAAGCATGATTGCAATCAACCACGACATTTCGGCTCACACACATAAGAAATGCACTACGATAAAATAGGTTGATGAAAACAGTGCAACAGAGCATTAATGCCCACAATTAAAAAGCTGTATAATTTATAAACAATATACGCTACACATAAAAAATACTACTACAAGGGATTTTCAACATATAAGAATCCAAACAATCAAGTACCAACATGCACAGTTTTGTCCTTATATCACTTTTGGGTTTGTAACAAAATGTTTTCAAGCCTCTATCGTGATTGGCAGCTGCATAAGACATCTCTTTGATAGCTGATAATGCCCATCTATTCACCAAGTGGCTATTAACTGATGAGCACTGTCATTATGCTAATATGAAATCATTGTTTATCAACAAAGGCGAGGGACTCGTCTGTCGATATGCTCAAACAAACCGCTACACTGTTCAATGGCTTTCTTGTACTATATGAAATATGGTGGGCGATTTGAAATGCACGTGCCCTGACCAAACTACGATGCGTACGCACACTGCAGGGCAAAGAACAATGGAAATTGTCATAATTCGCGCGCATACTGCCGGGCAATGACGTCACATGTCAAGTGGTCTATACCAGGGCTATGACACTCACCTCATTTGCATGGCAAAATTACCCGTCTCCTCTGCAGCCAATTTGGTTTCGCTCCATCGAAATCAAGCTGGTCACGGAGGAGACTACCCTCCTTTGTGTTTGTTCATTTGTGTATGGAGAGCCCTTTTTGGAGTCTATAATGACTTAGGCTACGCTCTCAGCTAGAGTCCGACGCTGCATTGTACTAGAAATACCTTTTTTGTGAAATCGCTATAGAGCCAATCGGGAACACGTATTCTTTTTGAAAATATAGCATTAAAATTAGTATCACCCTTGTGGCCCCCGTGCAGTGGAAAACCTTAATTCTTTCATTAAAAGGAAATGAAAATTAAAAAAAACACGGATCTACCTGTGCACCTATAAAATGGGCACAGCAATTTGTCTCAAATATGAATGAATTTTAAGAAACATACGGGATATGATGAACATTGACCTGACGCCATGATAGTAGGATCTATTAGTCGTTTTATATACAATGTATATACCGTATTGTCATAATACCAATATTTGTCATTATATATGATATATGATGAGTAATATTTAGCAACGTAAATGTGCAGTTCATATGCACAAACGAATACTGATCTTTATGATATTCAGGTTTTTGTACATCACATATAACATGTCACATAGGAGGTCATACGTGTTGACCTTCATCTATTGTATATATTTGTTCATCTGTGTATGGAGAGGATTATCGCCATTAAAACTCCATCAGTATTAGGGCGTAGTTCAGTGAACTCACCGGATTGCTGTTCCAAGTACTTTGATAATACAGATAATATGTATTAATGGGTCGAGGCGATTGCATTGAAAAACCTAATAAATTATTCATAACAGTTACGTAATCAATCGATAGTGCGGACACTTTTCATTTGCAAACCACCAAAATTCGTGATCTTTTAGCGTTGGAAAAGAAACCACGTGAATAGAGTGCCCTCTCAAGAATATCAACTCTCTGTCTATACCCGATCAATGTTGGAGTTGCCTATAGCCTATATGTTTAAAATTCAATATGGCTACCGAACTGTCATGTGGTCCAGTGGATTAGTGCGCTGGACTTCTGTATTCTGTATGTAGCAGCGGCGTGGGTTCGAGGCCCACCTGTGCCGAACTGAAATTCCATTTAAAAAAAATTTAATATTAGGGAAATGAGACTGGGCGATTTTATGTATGACGTAGAGAGGATTAAGATCCCTTTATTGATCCCTGCCCCCCACCGACTACCCCGTGCTGATTTCATGCAAAACAAATCACCAGATGACTGACTATTCGCCACTTGCACGGTTCCGCCATTATGCACTATGTGCGGGGAGAGCCTCGAACTGGCAGCATACATGAATGGGAATTGAACCAGTCATATAACATTCTGTGTAAGGTTGCGTAATTCTTCCTTTCATGTATGCTGCCAGTTAGCTGCTCTCCCCGCATATAGTGCATAATGGCGGAACCGTGCAAGTGGCGAATAGGACATAGCGCCACAACACGAGCGTTGGTAAAGTATGTGGCCTCACTGCAATACATAGCTACGTAAAAACGTACGTGTTAACGTACGTAAAAACGTACGTCCTACGTCTACGTTTGGAAAATCGCAATCTCTCTAATAACACGCAACAGATGTTGACCATTAATTCTGTTTAAATGATGCTGTAGTGACATCAAAGACCATTTCAAACAACTGTTACATGTAGAAATATTCACATAAACGATCAATTAAATACTTTGATAATGTCTATTTTATGGATAAATTAATGTAAATGTTAAATAATGTAAGATCCGTGTTGTTGAGTTTGTATTGTCGACTATGCTAGCTTATGCTGACGTGTAGAAAACGTCATTCGGACCAGCTGTGTACAAAGAGTTTTGCAATGATGTGATGTGTAGATCTGAATCGTGGCAATATGAGCGTGTTTAGGCTATATTATAGTAAATTTGCTGAATTTTAAGTACATCTTTGACGATTATCTTTAATTTATCGCTACGGCTGCTGTTTATAGCGAATCAAATTTACCAAATTTAAAATAACTATTCCTCCCTCAAATGGTGAGATAATAACTGCAAACATGGGCATCAATCCCGGGAGACAGGGCGACATAAATCCCGGGGGACAAGGGGAGTGGATATCCCTCATGTTTTTAGATATATGACACAATATCAAATCCCTCCATGTTTTGTCAAAATGCAAATTTCATGTCAGTATACGTATACAGAATTACAGTAGATCAACCGATAAGCAAACATTTGGAAATTATTTGTTAGTAATGACAAAATTCACAAGCAGTTTCACATTTACAAAACAGAAACATAAAAAAAAAATCGAATTTATGTAAATTATGGAAAACAGATGCATGTGGCATGATAGAGGCAATGCCCTTGTATTAACAAAACTGTCTCCAGTCATGAGCATAATTACAACTAGAGCTGCTTGACATTGACCTCAGAGGCGGATTTAAGGAAAAGGGCCCTGTCAGCAAAATATCCCGGGCCCGGGGCCCAATGGTAAAGAGTTGAAATCAGGAACGTACCTGAATTTTGTCGGGAGGAGAGTAACAACAAAATTTGATAGTGATCATTAGTTCGGCCCAATGTTATGAGATACGTGCGCGTAGTGCGCAAACATTCATTCCATTTCATACTATTTGAAGTAAAAGTTGATGTAGGCCTATATCATTTCGGTAAATTACGCAAGAAGCGCGCGACAATTTGCAATTTCACACTATTCTATACCCAATTCGAGGGTTTATCAGATTTGTGAGTGTTTCATACTGCAGTTACTGTCCGTTTTCCTATACACAATACACAGTGCTCTTACCATTGACGCGTAACCTCTACAAATAGCGTATGTTAGAAGTATGGGTAATTGCCTAGTTAACGTCGCTGTGTGTGAAAAATAACCGGCCAATATTAAAAGTACTCTTCTAAAATTCTAGAAAATATAGTTTTTGTAACATGTCCTAAATTTTTAGCTAATTTACGTGTTTGGAAATATTCGTACTTTGGTGTTTTAGGAAGGATATGTAAACGACAGATAACACCAAAAATATGAAGAAATTATTTCCAAACCGTGTTAAGTCTGCAAACCACCATGCTTTTCATTTTCAAGAACGCTGGTTAACAATAAGCAGAGTATTGTCTCATTTCGTAAACAAAAGCCCACACAGAATTGTTCTCTAGCGTTCGTTTTATAATCGTTCACCCAACTGAAACTATAATACCAGCTCATTGCTCCATTGTACATGTAAAGCAGACACATATGTTGTGTGGATTTAACCAGAGAAGATATGATTTAATCAGTTGAGCTGTTTTCAATGAGGGTTATCTTGGTTTAATAGCTTTTAATGGGGTTTAAGTCCTGCAAAGGTCGTGGTGAATTCTACTGTAGACATGACTGCATCATGTAAACGGTACTAAAGAACAAGGAATATTTCCTTTTCTATTTTTTTGCTTGATAGTCAAGAAGCAAGCAAAATCCCAGATTAATGGTCATAATCTGATCTCAAGGAATACGAATCCAATACGTTGGTACGCGTGAATTTTGACATTAGGGGGGATGGGGTTGGAAAAAAATCTTAAATCCAGGGCTTTTTGGCGAAAAATTTAATTTATGACACAAATGCGCGGGAAGCGCCCGAAAAATGTTGCCATTTTGAAACAAAACTGTTAAAATATGGTGCAAAAGGGGGATTTATCCCCATCCCCACACCCCCGGATCTACGCCTAGGCACCTTAGGGCCGGATTTGCCTTTTTGGGGGCCCTGGGCCCGGCCAAATTTGGAGGGCCCCAAACTCACTGTAAGGAGGGCATATACGAGAGCGTATGCACTCAAGTGGCTTAGTTTAATTTGATTTACGTATAAGATTGCGGCAGAAGCATAACAATTTAGAGAGAGTCGGGCATATTTTGTTTTCGATTTTACTATGACATTTGCGGGTGAAAAAAAAAAAAAAAAAATGAAGGTGAATTTTGCTGTAATATAGGGGGCCAGTGCGCGCTTCAGCGCGAGGGCAAAATTATGCAATTTTACCTATTTTGGCCCAAAACATGATGTTTTAGGTCTAAAAAGGAAGGTGCACAGGGCAATTGGGAGGGAGGCACATTTTGGGGGCCCTGGGTCTGGGCCCATTTGGGCTCTGTACCCAATAATATTTGACATTATGAGGCTCATATACCCATGTAAAGGTACACTGCCCAAGTGCTGAACCATGAACTGATATTGCTTTAAATTACTTTTTATAAACATTTTAGACCCCGGGGACCTATAATGTTTGACCTTTGGAACTCATGAATAGTTATTGAGAAACGACAGACCCTTTGTATTGACATTTTGGGCCCCCGGGAACTCTTGATCTTGGGTATCCGGGCCAAAATTGGCAAAAGTCATATCTAAGGGAAAGACCTTCAGGCTCAAAGTGCATCACGGTCCACATACGGAGTCCTTTGTAGTTTTAGAGCCAGCTTTGATGGTACGCTTATATCATGGACCCATACTAGATGACCTACTTGTATTTTGAGAATGTGTAATGCACCAATTCGTAGTCCTGATTCTATAGAAATTGTGTTCCCAAATATTAAATTTGGATAGGGCCCTTGACTTTTAGCTACTTTTGATCTGTGGCCAAAATGGGCAAAATTTAATGAAACGTTTCAAGAATCATAAATGCAGGCATAAATAGAATGTCCTCTGCATGCACGGGCATATATAGCCTTTTCAGTACTATTCTACCCACCGGACCTTTGAACCTTGCAGAAACAATTAAAGCCAAAAAAAATAAAATAACAGGGGGCCTTGTCAGCACTTGCTGACAGCTTAAATCCGCCACTGATTGACCTCACGCATTATCAGACACGGGGGGGTCGTAGGGTCTGTGAAAATTAGTGCTGGCACATTTTGTCACAAAATTCAGTACTAAGAATGCTGACTTCAATATCAATCCATGCATGCTTTGTAATTGTGAGTCTCAAGTCTTATAAAGTGTCAGTGGACCAGTGTACTATTAACAAAATTGCACATTGTGTGCGGGCCCTTATATTTTTAGTTGAAAGCAATGATAAAAGTGTAAAAATAATGCACCAAATAGCTTCAATTGGACCTTCATTTTGCACAGATTTCCAACTTCTCAGGGGAACATCCCCTCAGACACCCTATACATATGGATAAACATGTGCCTGTTTTCGCTTCTGTTGGACACCCGTACACTTTATGTTTTAAGCAATAAGACAAAGGTAATTAAAATAATATGTACATAATTATTATCAGTTGCTTTGTTTTGATAATGTGATATCAAACACCCAGGGGAATTTTATTTAACCAGTGAATTTACTCAACACACTTCAAGATCAAGATGAAACGATCGCTTGTAAACTTCATAACACCACGTAAGATAGTGCAATCAGCGATTTTCAAGAAAGTTTATTGACCCAATTAGAGTGGTTCGTCGTGACCACCGCTAGTCTTCGCTGTGAAGGATGCTGTGAGTATTCAGTCATGCATTTCTGGTCGCCGATACATTGTCAGTCAGTGACCGTTATGTTCTTAAACGGCGAATCTTCGTGGTCACCACGAAAGTGAGCGGCGATAATGTGTATACTCGCCTCACAGAGTAGAACCGGGCGTCACTAGTGCGCAACTGGCGGATGAGTTCTGAAGCCCTCCATATAAATTATGTGAACTTATGATTATTGTTTTCAGTGCTCTGAGACTAATGAATAACAAGAATCAGCACATCATTTATAAAAAGAAATTGAACAACTTTGTTACTGATGATATAAGGGAGTGTTCAGAGATGTTTTTATGGGATGGGTTGCTTGCATTCTGAATTTTAAAAGGTTTAAAACATCTTGGCTCCCTAATCCAAGCCCTAGAGTATTATTAAGCACTTCCTAAATGAAGAAAATCAGTGTAGGGAGTCAGTAGCACAATGTCGTCAAAGTATATCGCCCAGTTTGGGTGCATGGTCTCGAAAATATTGCACTTGAAATTGTTTGCTTCAAATAGCCTATGGGATATAAAATCCTAATTCTAATCTTTACATTTTTAAAGCTATAGACATGATCCAAGACACAGTACACCCAAATTAAGTGTTAAGGCGAAAAAAACCCAAAACATTTAAGTACCACCTTCCATGCGTGTTGGTGTAACCCACAAAAAGACATCTTTATTATGACGTCATTGTGACGTCAAATGGGGTGTTGGAGCTTTTTTTTTTTTTTTTTTTTGAAAAATGAAAATACTCTATGATATACATTAATATAATTTTGTAAAAGATTTAATGATAAGTTATGTTACAAAAATAACATGGAAAGAATATATGGTTAACTTGTTGTAATTGGCCTTATAGTCATATAATCAGAATTTCAGACCCCATGTCCAGGGGGTAAAATAACCGAATCGGATGAAACAAAAGGCATTTTCCCACTAATACAATGCCACTACAACTATGTCCACAAGTCTTGAAATAAATTTCACAAAGTGGTTCAGAGATCACCCCCCCCCCTACTAGGAGTTGTTCTAACCCTGACCTAAACACGAACAAGAACCCGAATCCTAACCTAACCTTAACCTAAGCCTAACAATAACCGTAACCCTAACTCTAACCTATACCTTAACCCTAACCTTAACTCTAATCCTAAACTTAACCTTAACCCTAACCTATACCCTAACCTTAACCCTACCCCTACCCCTATCCTAAGCCTAACCCTAATCATAACTCTAAACCTAATCCTAACCTAAGCCTAACCTAAGCCTAAGTTAACCTAACCTAACCCTAATCCTATACCGAAGTCTAACCCTAAGTCTTACCCTAATCCTAGGTTCTTAGTAGTTGTTCTGGTATCTAATCCTAACCCTGACCCAAACACGAACATAAACCCGAACCCTAAACTTAACCCTAAGCCTAACCATAACCGTAACCATAACTCTAACCTATACCTTAACCCTAATCCTAAACTTAACCTTAACCCTACTCTATGAAAAGGAATAAAAATCAAAACCACTAATCCCTCCAATTAGCGCCTGCTGATTTCCCATTATAGAACTAAATTTATCAAAAAGTGTGCCAACAGGTATCATAATAACATTATTACATAACAATTTCCTATCTTTTGGATTGTCTGCTGTGGTTTATCATATGGGGTGGGCTTGTCTAGCTGGAAGTGTAATTGACCAAAGGGGGGTAATTATCAGTAATTGGGCCAAGGGGACGGGTTATGCAGGAAACTACAGAAAATTTTGTTGCCTAAAAAATAATTTTTGAAGAGTATAATCCAAGGTGAACGGCTTGAGGAGGGTAGGTGCAAAACTTCCTTTGACGTCTGCATTATGATCCCGGGAGGGTAAAATTGGGGAACGCCTCCCTCAGGCTCCACCCAGGATAAGTCTGTGATGTTAAAATGCTCATCATCGAGGGAGGATGCATCCTCAAGTCGGCGTACCGGTAAAAGGCGGTCTTTTGGAGCAGCGAACAATTAAAAATGGGAGCTTTTGGAGCTGCGACCAGTCAAAATTAAGGATCTTTCTTGGCTTTCTGGTTAAAAATCGCCTGAAAATACAGAAATATGAGGATTGAGGAATGAGCAATTTTTGTTGAGTCTCTTAAAGCTGAAATTATCAAAATCAAGGGTGTTTCAGAGCTGTCATTTTGGTCAAATATAAAGGGGTCTTTCGGAGCTGTGAAATCCAAAAAGGGGGAACTTTCCGGGGGGAAATACACATATGGTCATTTGTGTTATTGTGCCCCCCGGATCTTGCCCCCCCTGTTCATAATTATTGTACAGCCCCAGGGCACAGCCCGTAACTTGGTGGAAAATAACAGACGGTAACAGTTAGTAAAAACTTCTTTAATTTTAATTGAAAATAAGCCAAAATATCAGGCACTATAAGATACTTTCCCAGATGTTTTCCTCTCATCCTCATATATATTAGGGCAAATAAAACATAAAATAAACATGTTTCACGTCCCTCCCGCTTCCTTTTTGAGATTTCTTCAATTATATTTAGGGCCTAGAGGTTTCTTCAATGAGAGAGGCCTACCTCGCAGAACAACAAATAAAAAGAGGCCTCCTCCTTTTTCCAGGCATTATTGTGTACGCTAAAACAGCTCTAATTATGGGTATTTACACCGATTTTGCAATAAAAAAATTAAAAGCCCCCTCCTCAACCTTTTTTTTTCTTCAAAAATCCGGATGTGAAACACGTTTTTTTATTTTACTTGGCCTTTATCATATCAAATACACACTAGGCCTACATAGTGCACTCTTGTGCACCACCATATCAAGTACAAAATACAAGACACAAGGCCATACAGGTCAAGTTTGTCTCTGTCGGACCATGGTGGGATCATAGTGGATTACAATTACATCATTTTGAAGGTCTGGTCCAAACATGTTTAATAGTGTTACATAATACATGTAGTAAAGGGCACTAAAATTATGTGTTCAGCATAAAGCCTAAACATGATAAAAGTAGTATCTCTTGCGCATATGATCATGATAATGTTGGATCAAAGCTGCGTATATATTAGGTCTACTCATATTAAAGCAGTATTAACGTGCGATTTGCATATCAAATAGATTCTTATTATATTTTCCACAAAATATGTGCTTTCACTGATCACATTGCTATTTCTCTCCAGCACCTATATAAATTTGCAATTTTTTGGATTTTCAAAAATCACGAATGTCTAATGTCTAATCTCGAATGTCTAAAAATGCAATTTTTTGGATCAAATATTTTCGGGAAGGTCAAAAATGGTGTCATATTACTCCTGGACACGTGATCTGTGTAGAAAAGTGGTTTTTAGATCGAAATTCTGCGAAATAACGAATGTCTAAAATTGAGATTTTTTGGTCAAAATTTTCGAATGTCTAAAGTGGTGTCGAATGTCTAAAAATGATGTCCAATGACTCCATGACACGTGATTGGTGTAGAAAAGTGGATTTTAGATCGACATTCTGCGGAATAACGAATGTCTAATTTCAAATCTCGAATGTCTAAAAATAAAAAATTTTGGGTCAAAATTTTTTGATGTCAAAAAGTGGTGTCAGATGACTCCATGGCACTTGATCGGTGTAGAAAAGTGGTTTTTATATGACAATTTTTGGAAATCACGAATGTCTAATTTCTAATCTCGAATGTCTAAAAATGCATTTTTGGGGTCAAATATTTCCGGGAAGGTCAAAAATGGTGTCATATTACTCCTGGACACGTGATCTGTGTAGAAAAGTGGTTTTTAGATCGAAATTCTGCGAAATAACGAATGTCTAAAAATTGAGATTTTTTGGTCAAAATTTTTCGAATGTCTAAAGTGGTGTCGAATGTCTAAAAATGATGTCCAATGACTCCATGACACGTGATCGGTGTAGGAAAGTGGATTTTAGATCGAAATTCTGCGGAATAACGAATGTCTAATTTCAAATCTCGAATGTCTAAAAATGCAATTTTGTGGGTCAAAATTTTTTTGATGTCAAAAAGTGGTGTCAGATGACTCCATGGCCCTTGATCGGTGAAGAAAAGTGGTTTTTATATGACACTTTTCGAAAATCACGAATGTCAAATTTCTAATCTCGAATGTCTAAAAATGAAATTTTTTGGGTCAAAATTTGTTGATGTCAAAAAGTGGTGTCAGATGACTCCATGGCCCTTGATCGGTGAAGAAAAGTGGTTTTTATATGACACTTTTCGAAAATCACGAATGTCTAATTTCTAATCTCAAATGTCTAAAAATGAAATTTTTTGGGTCAAAATTTTTTGATGTCAAAAAGTGGTGTCAGATGACTCCATGACACTTGATCGGTGTAGAAAAGTGGTTTTTATATGACAATTTTCGGAAATCACGAATGTCTAATTTCTAATCTCGAATGTCTAAAATGAATTTTTTGGGTCAAATATTGTCAGGAAGGTCAAAAATGGTGTCGTATTACTCCTGGACACGTGATCTGTGTAGAAAAGTGGTTTTTAGATCGAAATTCTGCGAAATAACGAATGTCTAAAAATTGAGATGTTTTGGTCAAAATTTTTCGAATGTCTAAAGTGGTGTCGAATGTCTAAATATGATGTCCAATGACTCCATGACACGTGATTGGTGTAGGAAAGTGGATTTTAGATCGAAATTCTGCGGAATAACGAATGTCTAATTTCAGATCTCGAATGTCTAAAAATGCAATTTTTTGGGTCAAAAATTTTTGATGTCAAAAAGTGGTGTCAGGTGACTCCATGGCCCTTGATCGGTGTAGAAAAGTGGTTTTTATATGACAATTTTTGGAAATCACGAATGTCTAATTTCTAATCTCGAATGTCTAAAAATGCATTTTTGGGGTCAAATATTTCCGGGAAGGTCAAAAAATGGTGTCATATTACTCCAGGACACGTGATCTTGGTAGAAAAGTGGTTTTAGCTCGACATTCTGCGAAATCACGAATGTCTAAGTTGTAATTTTGAATGTCTAAAAATGCAATTTTTTTGGGTCAAAAATTTTTTGTTGTCAAAAAGTGGTGTCAGATGACTCCATGGCACTCGATCGATGAGGAAAAGTGGTTTTTATATGGCAATTTTCGGAAATCACGAATGTCTAATTTCTACTCTCGAATGTCTAAAAATGCAAATTTTTGGGTCAAAAATGTTCGGGAAGGTCAAAAATGGTGTCATATTACTCCTGGACACGTGATCTGTGTAGAAAAGCGGTTTTAGGTCGATATTCTGCGAAATAACGAATGTCAAAAAATTGAGATCTTTTGGTCAAAATTTTTCGAATGTCTAAAGTGGTGTCCAATGTCTGAAAATGATGTCAAATGACTCCATGACAAAATGGTGTCAAATATATGTAGAAGACTTGAAGTATACATAAGAGTTGTTTTAGGTCGAAATTTGACCAGATAACGAAGATACAAAATTTTGAATATTTTGGCCAACATTTTCGGATGTCCAAACATGGTGTCAAATATATGTAGAAGACTTGAAGTATACATAAGAGTTGTTTTTAGGTCGAAATTTGACCAGATAACGAAGATACAAAATTTTGGGTATTTTGGCCAAAATTTTCGGATGTCCAAAAATGGTGTCAAAAGACTTAAGAAGACTTTAAGTATACATACCAATCGTTTTTAGATCAAAATGTGGTTAGATAACGAAGATACAAAATTTTGACATTTTTGGCCACATTTTTTCTGATGTCCAAAAATGGTGTCAGAAGATTGTAGAAGACTTAAACTATACATTTCAGAGTTTGATTTTAGGTCGAAATTTGGCTAGATAACGAAGATCCAAAATTTTGTATATTTTGGCAAAAATTTTCCAATGTCCAAAAATAGTGTCAAAAATTGTAGAAGACTTGAACTATACATAAGTTGTTTTTAGGTCGAAATTTGGCCAGAAAACGAAGATATAAATTTTTGAAATTTTGGCCAAATTTTTGAATGCTCCAAAATGGTGTCAAAAGACTTAAGAAGACTTAAACTATACATAACAGTTGATTTTAGGTCGAAATTTGGTCAGATAAGGAAGATACAAAATTTTGAGTATTTTGGCCAAAATTTTCGGATGTCCCAAAATGGTGTTAAAAGACTTACGAAGACCTGAACTATACATTACAGTTGTTTTTAGGTCGAAATTTGGCCAGATAACGAAGATACCAATTTTTTGAGTAATTTGGCCAAAATTTTCGGATGTCCAAAATGGTGTCAAAAGACTTACGAAGACCTGAACTATACATAAGAGTTGTTTTAGGTCGAAATTTGGTCAGATAACGAAGATGCAAAATTTTGACATTTTTTTCAAAATTTTTCAAAAGATGCAAAATTTTTCGGATGTCCAAAAATGGTGTCAAAAGATTGTAGAAGACTTAAACTACACACAAGAGTTTGATTTTAGGTCGAAATTTGGCCAAATAACGAAGATACAAAATTTTGTATATTTTGGCCAAAATTTTCGGATGTCCAAAAATAGTGTCAAAAATTGTAAAAGACTTGAACTAATACATGACAGTTGTATTTAGGTCGAAATTTGGCCAGATAACGAAGATACAAAATTTTGGGTATTTTGGCCAAAATTTTCGAATGTCCAAAAATGGTGTCAAAAGACTTAAGAAGACTTTAAGTATACATACCAATCGTTTTTAGGTCAAAATGTGGTCAGATAAGGAAGATACAAAATTTTGACATTTTTGGCCAAATTTTTCGGATGTCCAAAAATGGTGTCAAAAGATTGTAGAAACTTAAACTATACACAAGAGTTTGATTTTAGGTCGAAATTTGGCCAAATAACGAAGATCTAAAATTTTGAATAATTTGGCAAAAATTTTCCAATGTCCAAAAATAGTGTAAAAAAACTGTAGAAGACTTGAACTATACATATAAGTTGTTTGTAGGACGAAATTCACAAAAATAAGGAATTTCAAAAATTTTATATTGAACGTATAGAATTATTCAATTGCGAATGTCTAATCTCTAATCTCGAGCCAACTTCACCTCGCTGATACGGTCAATCGCGTAATATTTCTTTCAATTCTATGTTACTAATTTGACAAAGTGTCAAACGAAATTCGCCCTCATAAGCCACGACAAGGCCCGGTTGCTTGTGTACTTTGCTACTCACAATCAAATGACTGCAACTGGTTAAATTCCTGATAAGACGCGGAGAAATTTATATTTCACGCCATGTGTTTACGTTTCATGACTCATGAGGTCATGGGTCAATCCGGCAAATCGAGATGTACACACTTGGAGAAGACTGCCCCGGTTGTTTATCCCGTTTGGAACATGATTGACCAACGATTTATAATATGAATGTTAGAAGCTGTGGTCAGAACAGGGCCAGTGCAAAATTGACAATTTTAGAACAAGAATGGATATCGTCAGCCTACTACGATAATTGACTTTTTTTTTTTTTTTGTAATTTTGAGAACAAAAGTACAAAATAGGCCTATATGGTTTAACGATGCATTTGTAAATCATATGATTCACCAATCTTTGCTCAAGAACAAAATAATGATTAGGCCTGGCAGGGGGGGCGCTATCATTTTCTTCGGAAGGTGGTCCCAAATATACAGAAGGGTTTAAAAATTTTAAGGATAAAAAATATGGGGGGGTCATAACATTTTCGATGACCAAAATGTAGGGAATCACAAGATGACAGATAGTGTGGTTATTTCATTCAAAAGACTGATTTGAATGATTTCAATACAATTTTAGCCTGTTTATGGGGTACGGTAGGCCTAAGGGGCTGTGCAATTTACCCCGGGGTAAAACTTCCAAATGACTCGCCAAATATCTTCCCCCCCCCTCGGACCGCCAAAATCCCCCCGTCGGCCCGCCAAACATTCTTTGCCCCCTCAGCGCTCCGAGCAAGAAAATTTAAGCGTTTCCGTACTGTTTTCCCAAGCCATTTTAGAGTGTTTTATTAAAAAGGCGCCCCATGAATGCGTGCCAAAAATCGCTTGGGGGAATTGCTTGCCCCCCTTTCGGCTCGCCAAATATTTCTTGCCCCCCCCCCCCGCCAATTTTACCCTCCCCCAGGGGTCATAATTATTGCACAGCCCCTAAGGTGTAGGCCAATCAGCGGAGGGGGTCATAATTTTTTTGTTGCCGAAAAAAGGGGGGTCATAATTTCAAGTGCCGCCGACTTTTTTTAAATTTCGGACCACCCTCCTTCCAAAAGCAGTAAAAAACCTTTGTGTTGGATCTAATACAAAATTTGTATTTTATGAACCGACGTATTGTCATGGGAAGTTATTTTGTGTTTTTGTTATTTTGTATTTTAATCAGAAGGCCTATTGGACTATTTTCGAAGTTTAGATTTTCGGATCCCTTTTGTAGGCGTAGATCCTGGTGGGATGGAGGATAAATCCATATTTTGCCAGGGTAGATGTTCCATACAATCACCCTCCCAATGTTGACGCCTGTATGTGGGTTTCTGCCAGGGGTTTCTGACCAAATTAACCTCATTGGCCATTTTAGCTAGCCCCCAAAGTGCAAATTTTTGCACGCTCAAATGGTCGTTAGGCGTATAATTATGGTTTAGGCGAAGTGACACCTAAAAACCGGCCCTAGGCATGCGGGGGGGGACAAGTTGATATTTTTTAGACGGAGGTGGAGGCTCCAGACTTGAAACCCGTAGGCCTACCCATTGCCATTTGACCGTGGACAGGTAGGGAGGGGCCTACCCATTTCTAAGGATTTTCTCAAAAATATAGACCCATGTCTAAAGTTTTCTTTCCTATAGGCCTAGGCCCATTTTCCCCGAAAAGATCGAGATTCACGGTACGGGGGTTTAACGGACCCATAAGGATTTTCAGCAAAAATAGGGACCCATGTCTTCTTCTTCTTCTCCTTCTTTCCGTTACTGTGCATAAACCTCCTAGGAGTATACTCGCACAAATGGTGGCACGCTCTCACACATAACAGGCATGAGACTCAAAGGCATAAAAAGATACTATATACAGGTTAAAAACAGGCTGGAAGGTACTGGCTTAGCTGAAGACGACGTCCTTGACCCTGGTCTTGAAGACGTCGACAGATGGTGAATCAACTACTTGCTGAGATAAGGCGTTCCAAAGACGGATGGTGTCTGGGAAGAACGTCCCCTTCAGTAAAGTTGTACGAGTGTATGGTATGGTGAATCTCTTGTTGTTCCCTCTGGTTGGTGTTTTGACAGGTATGAGCTGAGTGTCTGGAATGTCAATGAGCTGGTTTGTGATGCGATACATCATGGTGACCTTGGTGGTGGCTCTGCGATGTTGTAGGGAGTCCCACTTTAACTTCTCCAGCATGGTGGTGACACTACTTTCTCTGGAGTAGTCACCCATGACATACCGGGCAGCACTGCGCTGGATGGATTCGACCTTGGCTGAATTCCTCTGTGTGTGGGGGTCCCAAACGCAAGTGGCATACTCTGCTGTGGGACGAACAATAGTGTTGTAGCAGGTGGTCTATTGTTTGCAAAAGCGCAATCCCCGTAGGCCCCTATGCATTTGGCAGTATGGGATTACCCCCCCCTTGCCGGAGGCAATAGGCATGTCCATTGTCATTGATTCTTAGTCAGTGGGAGTGGTCTAGTTCGTTGACACATTTCTGATTGGACAATCGCATGATTTCGGGTGCCATCTATTAGGCCGTAGACGACCCCACGTCATCAAGAGTCTTGATAATGCGTAACACGCGTGTAGAGGTGCGCGTATGTATCGCGCTGGATGCGTAGACTAGTGCGGAATACGCGAACGCGCTAGCAATACGCGCAACATAATACGTGAAGTTGTAAACAAGTTTCGTTCATTTTATAATGAGGGGAGTTTTTATGACGGTAACTTAGTTTTGGAAAAAAAAAATTGTTTACAGTTGTTAAAATAATATTTAACTGACTAAGAATGAGAATAAACGATAGGAATTTTTATTTTGCCTATCCTCTACCTATGATAGACGACAGGCAGGTCTAATATTTTTATCGTAGTGTGCGCCGGCATCCACTACTCAAAATATTGGACCTGCCTGTCGTCTATCACACGGTAGAGGATAGGCAAAATAAAAATTCCTATCGTTTATTCTCTAAATAATGATCAATAGACCTTCAACAATATTTGGTTGATCATTTATAATAATCATTTTTGTGAGCCCCGGGTTTCAGTAAATCTAATATAGGCCCATATCTTCCATATAAATATGTTTTCACAGCACTTCTTGCATGCCCGGGCTGTAGTGCAAAGCGATATCCCGATTCCCGTTCGTACATCCCGTTTTAATATTATATGCCCAATTTGACGAGTTTGCCGGACTGACGTTCTAATCGGAAACGCTTCAACTTGAGAGTTAGTCTCCTTCACAATCGGTTTATGCTGTGGTTTACGTCGTTCTAAACACACGTCGTTCGTCCTTACAATATGCAGTCTGGACTCGAAACTAAGAGAGTAATTGGTGCATACCATGGAGCTTTTAATAAATGGACCGCACGCAATACAATCGGAGTTTGTTTTCATTAGCAACGGGAGACAAAATAGGGAAATTACACATTGGCACTTTTTTCAGGATTCATGTTATTTTATATGAAGGGTATGTATGTCTTCTTGTCAAAAAAAAAAAAAATTCCCTATGTCAAGGTCATGACCCAAGAGCATGTACCCTTAAGAGTGAATTTTAACTCTTTCAAGGAGTTAAATGAAGGACAACTCGTTAAAAACGTGTTGTCCTTCATTTAACTCCTTGAACGAGTTGAAATTTAGAGTGGTTTTCACTCTTTTTTGAGTGGTTTTAAAGTTTAAAAAACACATTTCACTCATTTTTGAGTGGTTTTATAAGTGAATCACTTTTGGGGAGTGAGTTTTTCACTCTTTTACATTAAGAGAGTATATCTTCAGTAGATAGCAAGGTGTCTGTATAAGATATCTTCAGTAGATAACAATGTGCCTGCATAATAACTTAAGCTATCTCTAGTAATAGCAAGGTGCGTGTATAAGCTCTCTTCAGTAGATAGCAAGGTGTCTGTATAAGCTATCTTCATTAGATAGCAAGGTGTCTGTATACGATATCTTCAGTAAATAGCATGGTGCATGTATAAACTGTATCCAGTAGATAGCAAGGCGCCTGTAATTTCTAAGTGACAGAGGGACAGGTCTCTAATCACACAAAAATTACTCGAAAAGTAAGGTTAAATTCTGATATAAAATTGGATGGTTTGAACCCAATGCACAAATTTATTGGTCGAGCTATGAGTTTTAAAATATTGGACGAGACGAAGTCGAGTCCAATATTTTAAAACTCATAGCGAGACCAATAAATTTTGTATTGGGTGAAAAAACCATCCAATTTTATCATTATTATGTTTTCAGAATCTTTTAGAAATAATAGAAAATAAATTAAGAATTCACTTACCAAGTTGATTTCCAGTGTTTTCCTTATTCCATAGTATCAAAATAGTTCAAAATTCATGTTCCAAGTTCAAAAGTTCCAAGTTCAAAAGTTCAAAATTCAAGTTCAAAGTTCAAAATATTTAACAATTCATAACAGGTAACAGTCAAAGTTCAAAACACCAACAACTTTGTACAAGTATACAGCCATTTTTTATTTGCCGTAATTATAGTTGATTGTAACAGCGCAATTATTAAAATGCATGGGCTGTTGTGGAAACTGCCTACGAACAGTATGCGCCATTGTAGTACTCGTAGTAGAAGTACCGGTATTAACATGTTGTTCAGTGATTTCATATTCAGCTGGAGCACCACTTACATTAGAAACTTCTTTAAGATCCCATACAGCCATTGGTGCCGATGGCGACTGCGAGTGCGTTTGGCACACTGTAAGTTCTTCGTACTGAGAATTACTTAAGATGGGACTAAGAGGCGGCTGAGATACTGCTACTGGTGCTACATCTTGTGGCGTTTGAGGATGATTTCCAATTGAATTTGACAGAGCATCCGACAGCATTCGTTTTTTGCATCATTTGGGCGGCCAACATACGACCGTAGGCTACTTTCATTCTGGTGGCCTGTCACATTGCAGATATCTCTGGCATCGAATCCACTTTCATCAAGAACGGTAATACATGTCGATCGTAGACTATGATTTGTATAACGTCGTGAAAGATCGGCAGCTAGCGAAAGCTTCGACATAAATGAACCAAGGGTTTTCTCACCTACTGGGGCATTTTTGTACCAAGGTTTGTCACTATTTGATGGTGTAGATCTCAACGGTGCTTGGAACAGTGAATTGTTGTTAGGATTGAGCTTGGAAATATATTTCTCAAATGATGCAACAGGACACCCTTTTCCTCCAGTTCCATACATTCGCCCACCATCTACTCTTGATTTCATGCATTCACCGCGAATCTTCTTTGTCATTTCATCCTTGCTTTGGTATACATACCGTCTCCCGTTAGAATCGACAGCAATAGCAAAGTGGTCTTTCGATAATTTCCGCAGGTTTTCTCGGCCACGTCTACAGATGTAATACATCAACTCAAACCACACTTTATTTTGCAATCCTTCTGGAGTATCGTCATTCAAAACACCAGACTGGTATAATTTGGTCATGTCATTTTCATCAATGGGTACGTAGTGCTGTGTATCCCCAAGTCCTTCACGTTTGAGTTTAGCCTGATGAGCTGCAAATGCACGATTGGCTTGTGCATATACTGGCTCCGAAATCAGATTAATAACATGTCCTTCGTTCTTGAGATGGCGATTTATTGAAGCCCTGATGTTGATTAGCGATCCAGTTTTGTACTCTTTCCCATCCGCTCGACGTACTTCAACATAAAATTTCTCCAATCGTGCAGCGAGTTCTTCTCTGGTAAATTCCTCGAAGTTACTGTCAAATCCCTTCTCTGTCAGGTACGCTCTGAAAATTGCCACAGCTCCCAGTGTGCTTCTTTGAGTATTCAAACTATCTTTCGCTTTTAAAAGAGCCTCAAAATCATCTTCTTCAACAGACGCAAATCTTCCGGTGTTTTTCAACACAGCCGCCATGATGAACCGATCGTCTGCTTCCGGGTTGATGGTCTCAATTGACCTTTTCGGTAAATCCCATAACCCTTTGCGAGTACACCTGAGAACTCGTCATTTGACGTCACGCCGACTTGCAATGCGCACTAACGATGTTCGATAAGCGATGTGCGCATCGGCGCGGAGCGGCGTGACGCAGAATGACGAGTTCTTAGGTGTACTCGCAAAACTTATGGATTTACCGAAAAATCAATCGCTCAGTGGTCTCATTCAGTGCGTTTATGTTCGTTAGTCTCACATACGGTCGTTTCTAATTGCAATACGTTAAAATTGGCGGCGAAATCGGCTATTTCAAAAATCACGGGGGATTGGCATCCAGGTGGCGCTAAAATTGGATGCAAAATGGATCCAATATGCTATTTTTTTGACATTTTAAATTGTGTGGAGAGGTATAGGAAGCAAGATTCTGAAAACATAATAATGAGTAAAATTGTACTCAAAAACTAAAAAACGTGCGCTTTGTCCTTGATTATTCATTAGGTCTCTTGATTGATCGCTACCGGCGGTTTTATG
Organism: Amphiura filiformis; assembly: GCF_039555335.1. Taxonomy (NCBI): domain Eukaryota; kingdom Metazoa; phylum Echinodermata; class Ophiuroidea; order Amphilepidida; family Amphiuridae; genus Amphiura; species Amphiura filiformis. The sequence goes on from NC_092638.1 coordinate 6,179,898, forward strand.
TGTGTTCATCGCATAACAGTACTGTGTAGTACTTGCTTTGGGTCAATTTTACACTAATGAGAAATACTCGCTTTGGGTACTTTTTGAAAGTCTTTGTACGTGTGTGGTATTACAAGCGGTCCCCGGTGCACATGCGCAGAGGACATGAATGCGCTTGCCGATATCGTGAAGCCAATTTGTACTATATGTGAATGGACCTAAAATGAAATCTAAAATAATTTTCCAATGTCTCTGTTTCGTAGGCTTATGTCTCGTTTTTATGTCAATGTTATGTATGAATAACCACAAGAAAGTGAAGTACAGTGGGAAACGCAATGAGATGTTGACATGTAAGTAGAATCTTAATATATATTGTTCTTTTTGTGATGATATGTCTGAGACAATTGTTCATGTATTTTGTGACTGTGAAGTTGTTAAACCAGAGAAGATGAAAAATGGTTAAACCTATTTGGGACGAGCTTATTTATGTCATTGTTAATAAGCATGATATTGATGTTTCCTGTTCAAAATTTGATAATATGTTTGATTTTAAAATATCATATTTATATTTGCTAATTTTTTGGATTTAGGGCCCATGTTAAATTTAATAGGGAAACAGAATACTTTATTGCTAAGGGTAAAGACAAACTTTCTGCCCATTTCCGCAAATGGAGATTTGATTTGTAATTTTTGATGTATTTTGTTAAAGTATCGATGGCTGCATGATCTATTGGTTTGTTTTGTATTTTCAACATTTCTTAGTATAGGGAGTGTTCGTAAATACTTTGATATTTTTTTTCAAGTCGAAAATTTTTTAACCCCTCCTCTTCGTGAACATAAAACCATTTTTGACCCCCTCAAATGGACCTTAAACTTGTTGACCCCCCTCATATTAGGTTCAAAACTATTTGACCCCCCCTCATTTTAATGTACCATTCTACATCAAAGGACAGAGGAAATATATATTAATGATACGGTGCTAAAATTTGTATTGATTAATTGTACGTCCATGTCATATAAAATATTTGAAATTGTGGAAATGTTTTATCATTTTGTAAAGTAGCTCATAAATATGTTTTATGCAATCCGGGAACCCAGTATTTTTAAAAAACATCCATTTATGATTGGAATCAGTGACAATAGAAGCATTGAAATTTAGGGGGTCAGTGGACGAGTATAATTTGTTCTGGTTTTACTGGAATTTGGGGTCACAGTTGACAAAAAAATTGCAGTTGCAAATAAATTCACATACCAGTTTTGTTTTTTAGAGAGACTGTATTTGAGCATTTCATGTATTTGAGCTTCCAAAAAGGGCTTTATTGGGACGATGTGTGCACGTAGCGTGCAAAAATTTTGTATTTTACACTATTTTGGCCCATGATCGGGGTGAATTTGGGTGGAAAAGGGGCTCCTTGTCCATTTTCTTCCTTTGCCATCCAGATTTTATCTTTCATTTTTGACAGGGGAACTTTTTCTTTCATCTTTGTCATGTGGGCACTTCCCCTCCCCCCTGGCTACGCTGCTGCCGAAATGGTGTGGTTTGTTATTTGATGGGCCAGTTTACGTGATCGCAAAGCGCAAAATTGTGCAAAGGGGCCCAAAACACAGTGCTTTTCAGGTGCTAAAAAAGTTGCATAGGGCAATTATTGGCTTTTTTTTGCTCCTACTAGGATTTTTAGGGGATGTCCCCATGGAAAAATTAGCAGGTGGAAACGTGTACCCCGGTTCTCCAAGCTTCCTTTGCCTATGATTGTAATGCAACATGTATATATCAGTGATAATGAATTAATAATCTGTACTGCATGAAACAATTTGTAAAAGAGCAAAGATATTGCAGCTTTTTAGTGATTTAAAGAGCAGACCAGAAGGAACTGACACAAACCTCAAAATTAAGTTATAGACAACAAGACAATCTTTTACATTTCATACTTTTATATCTTTGACTATTGAATGCAAGATACATACAGGACCTGATCACATCCCCCAATCCGGAATGAACTTTGGTTCTGGTTTTACTGGTACAAGTTGCTCGCGTAGCTCTTGAAAATATTTCAGGCTATTTTATATTTTTTGCTTCAGGATTAATCCCCCCTCTACGTGCCCAAAAACTTTTAACCCCCCCCCCTGTTCATACACCCAAAACTTTTTCCCCCCCCCCCCTATTCAGAACTCCTAAAATTTTATGACCCCCACTACATATTTTCCAGCCCCCCTACCAAAGTATTTATGTGTGATTGTTTTTATGATTGTTATGTAATTCTTTTTGTGTGATTTCTTGAAAAATGAAAAAAAAAACACCTGAAATATAAAAAAAGTATAATCGTAATATAGTGTAGAAGGGCCAGTATTCGGGCAGGAACGTGGATCTCGATTACACCCGATTGCTTTGCGGTGCGATGCGTTGCCGCACTGCATCGTAGGCCTACTGCAAAATACTGCATTGCGATATTGCAATAAAGTTAAATACATTTTAAAGGAGGATTTCGTGATCTTAGCATCCTCTTTTTATGACATTTTTCAGTAGATATCCACGAACAAATTTTATTCCCAAAATTTGAGTTTATTCCGATTTTGCGTTTGTGAGTTATGTATCAATAGAGAGCTTGCGGAATGAAGTTACTTTAACTTTAACTTTAACGTCTAGAGGATTATAGAGGATTATGTATTCAAAACCACTCTGCCATTAAAGCCGCTTGAAGTTAAAGTTAACGCCAGAATCTATAGTGTGCCGTAAATTATGATGAAAATACGTCATAATTAAAACAATGGTTTCCTCATAGACTACATAATTACCACTTATGTATTGTCTAGTTAATAGACCAATTATTGGAAATCTAATTTGGTTTGGGTAAAAAACATGCCACATGATGCTAAAAATTACTGATTGAATTAGATCAAAATAAATTTTGTTCCAAACGTCACACTTGATATATGGTCGAATCCAACCAAAAGTGTCCACGGGCCAAAAATAAAAGTCCGAAATAAAGATGTCTCCACAATTTTTTCCTTTTGCCCATTGATTGATGACATAATGGCCTTATAGGAACCAAAAGTGCCATTACTAATCTTGGAAAATAAATCCAGGACGTGTGATAGTAAATGTGATATCAAAGCCCAATGTTACCTCTATCGCAATACTAATCAGCCTAAAACAAATGGAATATTCCCATTAACGCTTTTTTCGTGTAATGTGGACCACAGGGTGTCAAGAAAATGCCATCTCAACCAGAAAATATTTGTTTTTATTTTTATAACGCGATCAATATGATCTTAGTCTATTTATGCTAGTTTATTTTTGAAAATGAAGTTTAGGTCAGTTTCTGTATTTTATTTATCAAATGAGTATGAATCAATTTACACATTGTATAAGAACGAGTATGATATATGTTTTCAAGAATATTAGGAATTATACGCATACACCTAACGCTTTATACAATGAAAAGGTGAAGAAACCCGGGTATTCGTAGGTAACATGAGCGATTTAACAATATCTATATTGAGTTTATAGGTTTAAATTTTGCTAGTATGGTAATGAATTAATAAAATGGTAGTTTTAGATCTCTTTCAGATGGTACGTCCAAATGAATAAATGCTATTACCTTAGATCAAAAAAATGTTGATGCTTTTAGCAAGATTTTGACCACTTCATTTTGATATACAAGTAGTTAATCAGCAATTTTACATAATAAATAATTGTTGAATGAATCCGTATATGGGTAATAATAGTGTCCTGGGGTACCGCTTAAAGTTTTTGACAATTAATTTCCATTGGTAGGGACACTTCATTACACATGTCATGTATTATGCTGTATTCGTAAGTAACATTTCAGTATTTGTAGGTAAGAATTAGACTTTTGGTGGATATCGCAATCAAAACTTCATTTTATAAAGCACTTTGAATGTATTATTTTCTTTAGGTGCGTTTATTGATACTTTAGACCCTATCATGTATTAATAATGTCGGTTCACAGCGGTTGAAAGAGGATTGAAGTAAGAAACAAAGGCACTAAAGTGACTTTAATTTGCTTATTTGCACACAAATCCCTTAAAACCGTTATTGCAGATTTGTGAAGTCCATCTTGGAGTCAGTTACGTCTTGTGGCCTTTCGTTTGAGGGCAACTACAATTAGCTTTATACCAGGGTCCATCAATGTGTTGTCTAGATCATGAGACAATGAGAACGGTCGTTTTTTCCATGGTATTCGTAGGTAACCTTAGCGAAAACGTCAAAAGTTACCTTCGAATAAATCAATTTGGACACAAATTACTCAGAAACTAGAAGGTCGGTAAACATTTAAAATGAAGCACACATGACAGTTGACAAATCCAAGTATTTATCCCCTTCTAATCTTCTTTGAATCTGATTTTTCTTTCAAATGAGCAGACCGTCGTCTATTTCAGTACATATTTTTCACCAATTAAGCCGTATTCAGTTTTGCATGGTGGGCATGTATGTGAATTCGCAACTTTCATTGACATATGATTTGATAGCAAACATACAGGCCTTCGTTATGTACCAATATGGGCATTGGCATGCATGGCGGTGTTTCACAATACTGTCATGATGTCAAAGTGTATTCGTAGGTAACATTCGGTTACCGAAATTTATTGTTGACATCTCAGAAATATTTAAACGCAGGTTATTGAAACTTGGTAGAAATAAAGAGTGTATTACCCTGCACCTATTGCTTAACTATTGTTTACTATTCTCTCACTTTGTGGAAATGGCACAGCTTTTAACATGTATTCGGAGGTAATGCATATTTTTTACCAAACCTACCTTTGTGCCATTTAGAATTTCTGGCAGCTAAACACAATAATAAAGATGTCCGAATGCAATGCATTTCAGTTTTGGACATATCAAAGCTTGTATCAATTGCGCATTTATTAGTGATTTCCATTTTTTAAAGATATATCTAGTGCTATGAAAAATTGTATTCGTAGGTAATGTAAAAAAATACCACTCAAAAAATTATCACAAAAATTCATAATTATGTACAAATATGTGAAAAATTGAACAGGCAATCTTTGAATACACACCTTTCAGGAAATCGATTTAGATTCAATCCAATGACTTCTTTTCATAACTGATTTAGATGTTTTTAAAAATACCTTAAGAAATATTTTGAAAAAATGGGTAAAATAGCATGTTTTGGGGTCTCTGTGTCTAAGTTTTTCACAGAAGGGGTCTTATTATATATGGCGCGAAGCGTATGATCAAGGCGAATAAACGCAATACAAAAACGAATGCCAATTGATTAATACTTTTAAGTTATAGCCCTGAACATACCGTGTACACTTTTCGTTGGATTCGACCATATACATTTGTGTGTGCTCATGACGTACACCAAATCAGCTTGCGGAACCAAGTTTTTGGCTTGACCTCAACGCCAAGGGGATTAAGTTCCAGTAAAATGGACTGATTTTACGGGACCCAGCAGTGTAGTGAACTTCTGCGAATTGCAGCTACTGTGAACATTTTTTACAACGTTGCGTGTCTTATAATTACACCAAATATGTTTGTACTGTTCAGGTATTTTATTTAATTATTATTTTATTCATTTAGGCCTACATTATGTACCCCAATTCAGCAGAAAGCTGGTCTAACATGTGCCACGCTATTATACGCATATTATAGGCCTATGGGTATTGTATGTCAACTAAATTATTCATTATTAAAAGAGGAGGCCTATTTGTTACAAAAAATAAGAATGTCAGAAAAGGAGCATCCAGAAATATGTTGGTTGAAATTCAAAATTCTGGGAGTTTTTAAAGGACAAAATGAGGATCATTCGGGGAGATATATTTAATTCGATCAGAATGCAAAGAGGAGTCCTTGCCCTCCTAAAAGAAAACTCCTGGCAACGTAGTTTAGAAGTATAATAATTAGCGTATAGCTCATAACATAGGCCTATTTCCCATTGCATTGGCCATCGCCAAGAGATGTAATCCATGTTTAAGGCTGGTTCAAAGTGTATATTCGAAGGCGAATATTCGGCTTCGAATACTTTTTGGTCGTCAAAATATATGCGGCTTCGAATATAAAACTATGAACCGGAGAAAGATATATTTCTACAATTCACAGCGTTGCCCGACTGTTAACAAGTATTGCCCATTGACCTAGGTAAGCAAATTTTAGAGAATTTCTTTAACGTAGTCAATACAATAATAGGTAAACTCAATATTGAACTACTGTCATGATTTAATGTCTGTAAAATAAAAATTAATAAATAAATTAATAAGTTAATAAAGAAATAAATAAGTCAATAAATAAGTCAATAAGTGGCCATGCGTTCTAAGTGGAGATGTAACATTTTGGGGTTCGTAATATAGGCCTACCCCGGGGAGACCTACAGCCTATAGATGTAGTTAAATTTGGTGTCAAACTAAAGCTTGTGATGAGACCAATACAGTAAGCATAATAAATATTGTAAAAAAGTATTAACATTTGAATAATTGGTATTATAATTAGCATAATTTGCGGGGTGGAGGATGATCAGGAGAAGCAAATTGAATATAAGTGACCCCCAGTGGTCATTTAATGCAAGAGGTCCATTTCTTTTTTCACATTTGTTTACAATTCACTTCAAACTGAACACTTTAACACCATACAATCATATTCCAGGTAATTTAATTTGCTTTGAGAAGCAATTTTGCATATTTTATTTTCTGTAATTATCAAACACATGGCTAATTGTTATCTAATCAAGTATAACATTATAATTATAATTATAGGCCTATTAATAGTAATGCGTTGAGTTTTTAAAAGTAATATCCGCTTGTTTTTTCTTTCTTTTGAAATGACATACTCGTTACAAAAACAAATCAGCATGGAAAACATTTTTTTCGTCAGAGGCAGATATTTGGTCTATTCAGTGTGATAAAGCTACAAATAGACGATCTTTTAAATTAATTTTTAAATGGCTTTTTGTTTTTCAACCTTATTGTTTGTATTTGTAATGTTCACACAATCTGATAATGTCCCAACTTATACCTAATGTGAATCGAGCCATTTAACCGGTGCTTGTAGGACAACGATTTTGAATTAAACATGTTAATTGTGATATTTTAATTCCCCTAGAACACCACAGTTAAGCGTCCAAAATTGTTTCGTTAAAATTACTCGAAAACCCTCCTAAGAGTTGTTACTGATATACATTTCATAATTTTGGGCAAAGAATAGCCAAATAGTTGACCGAAGTCGTATATTTGAACCAATATTTGACTGAAATCGTATATTAGCATTACCGCCCCTTCGTGGCTTTATTGCAAACAAAAGTGCTGCTAAATGTGAAACGAGATTACTTGAAATATATATTTCCAGAGTTGAACAAGTTTCAACTCTACGAATATATTTCTGAAATATGTCTATCTGATTGGTTGATGGTCAAGAAGATTACGGCATCCTCAAAGTCTCTTGCTGTAATTCTCTAATCGATATCTATTCTAGGACCGATCTTTTGAAATCCATACAACCGTGTCAAATGAAATAGTCTCGGATCATAATTTGTGCACGATACAACGTTGATACTTCAGATCTCGGAATTTTATAATAGGCATAAATCACATTGAACAGGTTGAATGCTGGCAAAAGTAGATACAATAACTATGGGTCGAATTTACATTAATCAGTGTCCTGGGCCAGGATAACATGTAGGACTCCTTCGCATTCTAAAACAATACTTCACCAAATGTCCTTGCTTTCATTTTCTCATTTAATTTATATTTATTTTTATTAATTTCTTTATTCACTGCCTATGTGGTAAATCCGCTATTGCCAAATATTTCTCGTCCATTATCCGTGTTAATCTATTTATTTATTAAAATGCACCATCTATTAAATTCCTGTAATACAATGTATAGTCCTAGTGTATTTGATAACAAAGTTGTTTTTTATTTTTTGATTGGAATTAGGGGTTCCATAGATTTACAAGGGTCAGTTTTACACGATTTCATATATAAAATATGTTTGGGCATGGCGGAATTAGTATGATTAAAATAGACATACTCTTAGGCCCCTTTTTTAATGTTTGTACATTATTAATATTAATATTAATGTACAAAATGCAAACGAATGTATATATTATTTGATCGTTTTGTAAACATTAATTTTGATGTTTACTCATAATTATGTCTGGAAAGTCAGGGAAAAAACTAAGGAGTATCGATATTTCCTGGGAAAGTGGATCAGATGAGCAGTGAGTAAAAACATTCGCTCTAAATGTTTATTTGATTTTTATTTTTTTATGAATTTATTACTAGCCTACTGGTAAAGTGCAGAAAAAAACTCCAAACGCATTCTAGGATTTTTCATCAGCAGCAGTAGAAATTTCTCTTGCATAGATTTTCGGGTGATCTCGCTTGGATTTAGCAAATAATGAACCGTTCACTTGTACATTTGTAGGTTATGTTTGTAAGCTTAAATATCATATTATTTGCATAAAACATAACTTATCATCACTACAGCATTGTAATGCTATTGCCTGCCAGGCATTTTCCTTTTGCTGAACGTCTTTATTATAGTCCCTTACTTTTATGTCATTTAAAATGGATACGCTTGTACCGCACTAATAACGTTTTCTTCCAGTTCGTTATCAGCCATTTTTGAACTATCCAGGCGTATTTTGCACAACTGTACAGGTTAATTTTCATTGGGGATTTTTGAAATCATCGTTCGTCGAACGATATTCAGGTGACCTCGAGCCTTTCATATAAATCAATAGTATCTCGCTATCAGTTGCGCGATATTTAATCCGATTCAACTCGGCGTGTCATCATATTTTATTCGTTGCCGTATATATTTTGACAACGAATATTCGCCTTCGAATATTCACTATGAACCGACCCTTATTCAAACTAAGCGCCTATTGTAATAAGTGTTACCAACAAACCACTTCAGCAAACAAAAGGGAGAAATGTGATGCAGTCGCTTTTACATACCCTTCTTTTGATCACCCATTGATACACTACCCCTAGTTTAAACAACAAGACGCTGTTGGTACAGAAACCAATCTGACGTTCGCGTTGAAGTGAAGTTGAGCAAGAAATCGAATCGATATTTTTGAAGTTGCCGTTAAAGTTCCAGTAACTTCATTCCGCAAGCTCTCTATTATGTGTATTACACTGCTCCACAGGCCACTGTTGTAATTTCGTTCTGGTACACCAGAATTAAAATTTGACGATATTTTTGCTAAACGAATTAATCTGCAAATTGTACATAAATATTATGTGGCCAGAGGTTTCCAGTAGTGTAAAATCTCAACTTTTTTTTGGAAAAGTGGGGGGATGAGGCTGTGGATCACGAAATGCCCTTTTAACTTGGAAATGCGACGAGTTGTGTTGAGTTGCTGCAAAAAGTCATCGATATATCTGCAACGCACCGCATAGCAATTCCGACATAGTATCAGGGCCGGGTTTAAGGAAAAGGGACCTGTCAGCAAACTATCCCGGGGCATACCAGAGACGGATCCTCTTCCTCTTAAGCATGCAAAGGGGGTGTATTAGGGGCGCACCATTTGATTTCCAGAAAAAGAAAACTTCACCCACCAGTAAGAAAAAAAAAAAATCATGAGTAAAAAAAATACCCAACCCAACTTTGTATAAAGCTATACATTAAAATTGAAGAAGAAAAAAAACCAAACAAACAGTCTGAACCATACTCCCATGCCATCCCCTGAATATCGAATGGTGCGTCCCTTAGTACTATTTTGATTAATGTTTAGTATTTTTTACCAAAAATTCCGGCAGCTTGCGTCAATACTGAAATATAGTATTGAAATAAAATTACTCAAAATTACTTTTTGTCTGTGGTTGCTGAATTTGGATGTGTATTGTTCAAAAAGGTTATAACATTCTGGATATGTTTTATGCTTGCATTTTACTATATTATATTTCATATATTATGTTTTACCCAATTTTGACATTATGGGCCTCTAATGCATGTGTTAGATGCCATCATGCCATGAATAATAATATAGTATACTTACAGCATGTTAATAGCCGAGGTTAATGGTTAAATACCACTAATTATGTATTAGACGGGTTTCAATGGAAAAATGCCTAATTTCGGGTGGAATTTTCTCATATTCAGAACTCTCACAGTTCAATGCCACCAATATCAGGTGAAACTATATGATTTAGATGCCAAATGATCAAAAATTCAACATAGGTTGACCTGAGACTTTTCTTGTTTTAACGCACTGAACCGTAAACACCTTAAGGGCAGAGTAATGGGAGAGAACATGGACATTTTCGAGCATCATTATTTCTGAATTGTATGTCCAAAGTATATAAAACTATACATTTTTGGAAAGGAAATGAGTCAAGGAATCCCATGGTGACGTCAGATTTTTTCAAAAATCTCGAGTTTTTGAAAAAATCACAAAAAATCACTTTTTTACCCCAATTTTTTTGTGACAACTTAAAAAAAAATCCGTTCGGAGTAAAAAAATTTCAGTTAGCTTTTTATGAAGAAGAGACATGAACTTAGGGAAGGTTTTTTTATTTTTTTTAAATTCGTCTCTTTTTTCGAAATATTGAAATAAACACGTGAAAAAAGCAATTTTGTCACTTTATTCAGCTAAAAATTGCACATAATGGTGTATATTTTTGTTTAAAACAAATATTTTGAAAAAATGAGAAAACCTTCCCTAGACTTTGATGTACTCTAAACAATAGTGCAAAAAGTTTACCTTTTGCTTGCATTTTTTTCGAGTTATCTTGTCACAAAAATCGTGCAATATTGTCAAAAGTGAACTATGAGAAATCGACGCTTTAGTAAAAAAAATGTTAAAATTATGCACAAAATGTCCTTATATTTTAAAACGGCAAGACTTTCACGCTTGTAAAAGCGGTATATGGTGCATGGTCTAAATATGCATCTTTTGCACCAATGAATATAATGTCTGCTTTTAGTGCGCCAAAATTCAAAATAATTAAAAAATCTAAGTGGCATTTTGACTGCAAATTTTTGTTTTCGTTTACACCGCATTTGCCGGCGTTAACAACATACCGAATGCGCCTTGACTGCGTTGGACATACGCGCAGAGTTGCGCCGCGTCACGCAACGCGAATCGCGCGCGTAATCACAATATTTCGCATTCTCGCATTTCTGACTCATTATTTCCCGCCAATTTACTAAGCTATCTTGAGCCATGTGACTTTTTAGAGTTGAAAAGAGTGAAATAAATCAAGCAAAAATACGTGTAAATATTAACAAGTTGTATTTTATCAGTTTCAAGTGAAAGAATACATCTTAGTGTTGATAAATATCAAGAAATCTCAAATTCGGGCGTGGACGAATGTGTCTTCCATTACTCTGGCCTTAAAATGACAGTGCGTCCTCGAAGCTAAAAGTTACAATATGATAGGGCGAATATTTACTAAACCGTATGAATTTTGGTACTATTACAACAAAAATGTCATATAATGAGAGAAAATGTACCATTTTGAAGCATCAAACTCTAAAAAGTACTTTTTTGGCTATATAACTTGATCAATTTCAGTGATTTTAATGCAGTCTTTTCGAATGCCATGAAAACAAATAGTTACTCGTCGTATTTCAATGTATCGCCTAGGCCTATAAGTGGTATTTAACCTAATGGTCTGACGTTAATATATAAAAAAAACATCAACATAATGAAGGCACATGCATTAGGAAGCCCTGTTGTTAATGGCAATAAAATTGTTGAAATAATACCATACCGTATTGCTACATTACGTGTATTTTATCATAAACTATCATAGTTTATTAAACATGTTAAATGATTTGCAATTACTTGGAAAATTACAATGCTATATATTCTGTATGACTAATGCACCCTTAACCTCCATCTGATTTAACGTGACATCCTAATTATTCTTATACATGCAAATGGCTAAAATATAGAAAGCTACATTAGAAGCAGCTGTGTACTCTCAGACATGCATGTAGTAAAAGTGCCATAACTTTGTAATTATTCACGCAAGACATATAAAAGTATACATTTTTATAAAGGCAATACATCAATGAATCTTAATATAAATACAGATTTGGTGTAAAAACAACAATTATGAAGAAAATCACAAAAAAGTGAGTTTTTGGCAATTTTTGTTCGGTACATCATAACAAAAAAACGCTCTTTCCAAAACATTTTGTTTTGTTTTTTTCTTAATCTTGAGACACCATTCCAAAAACGGTTTTTTAGTTTTTTGATATTGGCCTTATTTTTGAGATATTGACCATATAAGGCATCAAAATGAACTTTTTAAAATTCACAAACGCCTATTTGCACAAAATGATGCCTAAAATCGGAAATAGACCAAAATATAAAAAAATGAGAAAACCGTTTCTTCAGTCGATCATGCTTTTTATGATGAGCATAATTGCTTACCTACAGATGCTGTATTTATTGAGTTATCGTGTACCTAAATCGTCATTTTACCGAGAAAATGAACATTGAAATAAAGGCCGTTGAAGTTTAAAGTGGTCACATTTTGCACTTTGATCGAAGCTCACAGGAGAATGCGGCAGTTCTCGTTTTTCTACCTTACATTACGTGAACATCGGGTAAATCCACAGCCCCATGAGAAGTTTAGGCGAAATCTATTCATATCTTGATGTTTAAATCGGGGAAAGAACTTGAAAAAATCACATTTCATCAGCTAAAACGGAGCCATTAGACCGCCAGGTTTTTATGAAATCAGTGCTTCCGTGGTGCTTCCATAAGATGCGCCGCGCATGCAGATAAGCGTTGCGTTTGCGTAGCGTATCTGTGCGTTAACAAATTGCGAGTCTACAAAACGCGATGCGTTGTTGCGCGCGTATACCCCGATGGTACAACAAAGATTTTCTTTCCTTTTAAATTGCGGAAACGAGTGAAATAGTGAAATAAAATCCATAAAATAGAGCAGTTGGAGTTAACAAATCTGGATTTTCTTTCCTTGTATTTATAAAAAACATAACTAAGTAAATACATTTCAAAAAAGCTCAATTTTGCAAAAGAAACAATGTCTAGAGTATACAGCCGCGTTAACATGTGCCTCATTTCATCTGGCTCCAGAAAAAAACTCCATAAACCTATGTTCAATATCTCCCATTTCAAAATATCCTGTCACTTTTTTGATTTTTCTAGCTACGCGTACGCACATGACACATAAATAACTGTATTGTATTGTTTTGTATTGTATTGTATTGTATTGTATTGTATTGTATTGTATTGTATTGTATTGTATTGTATTGTATTGTATTTAGAGAATAAACGATAGGAATTTTTATTTTGCCTATCCTCTACCGTGTGATAGACGACAGGCAGGTCCAATATTTTGAGTAGTGGATGCCGGCGCAGCCGGTATCCACTACGATAAAAATATTGGACCTGCCTGTCGTCTATCATAGGTAGAGGATAGGCAAAATAAAAATTCCTATCGTTTATTCTCATTCTTAGTCAGTTAAATATTATTTTAATAACTGTAAACAAATTTTTAAAGCAAAAACTAAGCTACCGTCATAAAAACTCCCCTCATTATAAAATGAACGAAACTTGTTTACAACTTCACGTATAGACCTTTTTCTCAGACGTCACCAATCAATCGATATTGGGGTCCAGCATTCGAGTCATCAGCACCCAAACGCAAATACCGCGCCGGCGCGCGCGATCAACTTTGCGCCACTCTAGGCGTCCTGCGCGGAATTGCCAGCTCGCAGTACGCGTTTAGTTCTTCACGGTGTAAAAAGTAAACAAAATGGTGAAACAAAACAAAGATTGAATTTTAAATAGCATCGCAGTTTTTCCGTATCTTTTGTATTTTATGGCATCAAAACTAACTGGAACAAAGGTAACTAGTATACAGTTCCCGTAAACAATTATTTTATGGAAGCTAACATGAAATATGACAAAACAGAGGAGAAAATACGCAATATTTGGTGTTTTTACATCGTGGACACGTGAGAAACGCACGTGTTGTTTGTTTACATCTCAGACCCCAATATCGATTAGGTGACGTCATCAGAAAAAGGTCTATTCTGTTGCGAGTATTGCTAGCGCGTTCGCGTATTCCGCACTAGTCTACGCATCCAGCGCGATACATGCGCGCACCTCTACACGCGAGTTACGCATTATCAAGACGCATGATGACGTGGGGTCGTCTACGGCCTGATAGACGGCACCCGAAATCATGCGATTGTCCAATCAGAAATGTGTCTACGAACTAGACCACTCCCACTGACTAAGAATGTATTGTATTGTATTGTATTGTATTGTATTGTATTGAGACCCATATATATAATTTTCTTATTTCTATTTCTATATATAAATTATTTTATGTGGGCTCCATGTGCCCAAATATTATATTTCATATATGTACCTTTGTTGTCAATAAGTAAAAGAGTCCAAGAGCAGAAATATTTGGTGTCAAACCACATTTGTATAGATTTATTTGCATAGCTAAATTTGTTGTCAATATATTGTTTTGTTTTGTTGTTGTGATAAAATAATTGAAGTGGAATGATTGAACTACTTGTAAAAAAGAGAGCGCAGGGCCCGCAGGTCATGAAACCAAGGAAGGGGGTCCTGTCAGCAACTGCTGACTTGCTGACAGCTTAAATCCGCCACTGCGTAGTATGAACGAACCTTTAGGCCATGCGTCTGAAGTTGGGTGCACCGATTTGCAGTTTTGACATTTTGTTTTGTTTGTTTAAGGCCCGGTCACACTGTGACGAATAGGGGTGAACGGCAAGCGACGTTAAGCTGCGAATTGCAATTTTGAATTTACCGCCACTCACCGTGTGCTGCCGTTAGTTGTCGCTGACGATTTACGGTCACGCTCTTCATTACATATCGCCTGGAATTGCATATTTAGGTTTCAGCGATCGCCCCGAAAAACGGTGGGCCTAAGATTGTCTCGGTCCCAGCCGGTTTGTGTTCCTCCGTCACTAAACAAACCGTCTGGCGACAACCTTATAGTACGTCTTTTCTGAGTGGCCAATCATCGTCAGAAGAAAATCTTCTGGTTGAGAATAGACTATGCCATAGTCGAATTTTATTAAAAATATGTTATTATTAGTCATGATGAACCCATTTCGTTGAACTCAAAATTATACTGATGTTTATTAAAATTAAAGTATTCAATAGTAAAATGGTCTTAAAGAGTTAAAAATATCAGATGATTAGTGACAATAAAAGTAATTGAATGCAACATAATTTTGCATAATCTTGCATAATTATAATGGCTCACTTTAATACTGAACAATTCTGATTTTGGAATCTACCAGTTTATTGATAGCGAACCCCGAAAATCCGACTATGAACTTTGAAATTAAGCAGAACTTTACACCCGGGACTTTGCTCTCTAAAAACACACTGTCAAGCATACTTGTTTACCAGTCCATTAACCACAAGTACTAAGCATGGTATAGTATAGTACGCGCTAGATATTTGATGAGAGATTAACTATCGCGTCAACACAAAAGCGCCGCAAATACCACAGACAGTTGTGTACGGCGTAGTTAATGGTAATGGCGCGGGCCCGGAAGATTTAAACCATAGCGAGATATGGGCGACCAATCACAAGGCAGATCCATTTAAAGATGCATTACATCATGGAAAATTTTAGTACTCTCCATAGAGTCCCGTGTTAAAAATCTTACCCGCAAGGCAAAGTCAGTAGTCCACTTGGGAAGCTAACAAACAGAGGGAGTGCGGTGACTGAAAAGATCAGATACAGATGTGAAAATCTATCAGTTGCACACATCAATATAAATCAGAGTTTTATGCTTTATGCAATAGCCAGAGTATGCAAAATGGGCAAGTGGACTACGGAGAAGTCTAGGTTGAGAATTGCTGTCAATCAGTGCCGGGCTTCAATGCATGCAACGGTTGAGTGACAGCTATGCGGTTACATAAATCCACACAACGTACGTGAGTACTCGCGGGAGTACGCGCTGTGAGTCCCTGACATGTAAGGCGATATCAGACGATTGGCGCCCCAGTGGCCAATGAGCTAGCGTATATTTTGCGTTTGCGGTAGGCTACAAACAGTGAGGGGCCTAGGCTGTTTAGTGTGACTTACACAAGTCACGTCCTATAGCCAATTGAAAACAGTTTTATTTGGAAATATTTGGAAATTCATTAACCAATCAGCGGATCGTCATTTCGGGGTTGTCGCCAGACGGTTTGTTTAGTGACGAAGGAGCACAAACCGTCTGGGACCGAGACTAGGCCTAAGAAAGAATAAATGCAGAGAAATGAAAATAAATGAATTAAAAGGGCATTTCGTGATCCACAGCCTCATCCCCCACTTTTCTCAAAAAAGTTGAGATTTTTATATCACTGGAATACTCTGGCTACATAATGTTTATGTACAAAATATTTCTTGCAGATTAATTCGTTTAGCAAAGATACAAGATATTTTATTTTCCCATAATTCACATGAAATAACACAAGTATAAATTTTAAAAAACAAAGGCAATATCAAACAAACGAATTATGGAGGGGGTGACCAGAAGGCCAGTAAGGCCAGAGGAAGTCACCCCCCTTAACAAAGAAATGTTACCATCAAAAGAAGTAAAAACAAAACAAAGTATAACAAACAAACGAGAAACACAATGCTTAAGAATTAATCATATTTTGAGATCAAGTCACGTTTATATATCTTACGGAAATGTTTCAATGAATTTGCAGTTTTTATTGAGTTTGGCAATGAATTCCATAATATTGGACCAGCAGTACGAATGGCATGGTCAGTAAATGTTTTGTTGTTCTTCATTAAGTTGAATTTATCTGCGTTTCTCGTTTGGTAATTATGAATATTGGAACGTAGTGTAAAGAAGCCATCAAATACGCCCGGCAATTCATTATTACTGTACTTGTACTTGTACCCCCAATTCAAGTTTGTATGTGTCTGCAAGAGTTAAAATATTGTATTTGGCAAATAAGGGAGCAGTGTGGCTTCTATAATGACTATTTGCTATTGTCCTCACAGCCCATTTCTGTAATTTCATAATTTTATCCAAGTATGTTTTACACGTATCCCCCCAAATCAATATTCCGTAATTTAAATAAGGTAAAACAAGAGTACAATATAGAGAATACAGGATACGATCAGGTACATAAAATTTAAGTTTGTTCATAACTCCAATATTTCGCGAGATGGTTTTTGCTATACAGTTTATATGGTATTTCCACGTCAAACATTCATTATTAATTAATTGATATTTACTTTCAATATCTTTATGTGAGTACAGAATAGTAGTGTCATCTGCGAATAATATAAAGTCTAATACATCTGATGTGTTGATAATATCGTTTACATAGATAATGAATAATAATATTTCCTCTTAGATTTGCGTATCAAAGCATGAAGTTTATTTATATATATTTTAAATTTGTGAAGGCGTTCAACACTTGGGTTTTGTAAATACTGTTTATATAAAGTATTTTTAATGTTTGTACTCTTTAGTAACCCTTTGGTTATCCACGGCGATTTCGGATCCCTTTTCCTTTTATTTGAACATTTCTTTAATGGAATACATTCATCATATATTTTATTAAATATACTGACAAACTTATTGTAGTCATCATCTGCATTTATATTATCTAGGTATTCTTCCCATTTGACATCAGCTAATCTTTTCTTTAACATGTAAACATTTTCGTTACTATGAACCCTTTTATCTGTCACCGTTGGACTTGGAATGTTAGTTACATCTAGATTTGTTGACAAAATTGTTGGAAAGTGGTCACTCACATCTGTAACTATGATAGCAGACTGAATTACAGCTTATTACAGTTATTCGTTAATATATTATCGATTAGTGTAGCGGTAGTTTCAGTAATTCTAGTCGGTTTGTATATAGTTGGCATTAATGAATAGGAATAAATTAGGTCTAAATAATCATGGTATGCTTTATGTTCCTCAACCTTTAGTAGATCTATATTAAAATCGCCTAAAACATAGGTAAGCTTTTTTTCAGCATTAATAGTCTTTAAAATAGGATCTATTCCTGTTATGAACTCATTAATAGATGTATGGGCTCTGTATACAGTACCAACAATGATATTTCGTTTATTTACATTTTCAATTTCTATAAAGCATGACTCAAAGTTTGGGGTTGACTTACTTAAGTCTTTGCGTACCTGGTATTTAAGTTTGTCCGAAATGTACATGCCTACTCCCCCTTTCTGTCTTCCAACTCTGTGGACACATTCAAAGTTATATCCAGCGATTTTGTAAAAATCAGGTGGCTTATCTCTTAAATGGATTTCAGAAATACCTATTATGGTAAAGTCGTGGTTAATAGCTTTCATACATTCCTTGAGTTTGTCAAAGTTCTTTTTTAGGCTTCTAATGTTAACATTCATAAAATTTAATTTACCATTTTTTAAGAAGGAACATTGTCTTTATCTGTAGTACTATTTTCAAATTTCAATGGATTGAAAATCATTTCATCGTATTTCTTAATAAAGTTGGCATCAGTAATATCTGCTGTTTTAAGATGATGTGTAATATTTATATCATCGCTATCATCGTCAGAACTTGTGTCTTTATTTTGAGCCATCGTACAATTGTTACAAGTCCATTCATTGTGTTTTATATGCTGTAGTTCTTTAGGTTTCAATTTGGTACATTTTTTATGAACAAATCCTTTGCATATTTTACATGTTATATTTTTATGACAATCGTAAAAGATATCGCGAAATTTGAATTTCGTTCTGGTGCACCGGAACGAAATTACAACGTATTGTCTATGGAGCAGTGTAATACACATAATCATGCATAACTCGCAAACGCAAAATCAGAATCAACCGAAATTTTGGGAATATGCTTTTTCGTGGATATGTACTGAAAAATGTCATAAAAAGAGGATGCTAGGATCACGAAATACTCCTTTAAGTAATGATAATAATAATAATAAATATCATAGAAACTAAACACATAACAGCACTAGGCAGCCATTCAATGATGTCAATGCCTTTATGCGTTATGTAATTAAAAACCCCCAGTCAGATGTATTTCACACCTACCAAACACAAGTCAGTCAAATTCGAAAATTGGACGTCGGAGGTACACTCTAATGACCATTGATTGGCAACATTTTCTATCATGTTAGCGCTCTAATCTACAGGGTGTATCAAAATGATTGGTACCGAAGACTTCTCATTTTTGCCGATTTTTTTGTCTACTTTTTGTGCCAGTTTGGGGTTAATTGTTTAAATATTTGTAATTATAGTAGTTTTATCTTCTCTAAGAATTTTAGATCATAAAGATAGCACATTCTATTCAGAAGTTACATGATTCTAAAGGAAAGTAGGTGTTTTTACACTTTTCGTCGTAACGCTGGATCAGTAGCGCACCATTTTCAAAGATCTATTTTACTGCAAACACCTTGTGAGGATGATATGTTGGAAATATTTAATATTTTCCTTTTCATAATATATATTAATGTAATAATCAATATTTATTGCTTGAGAGCAATATTATTGACTTGAATAATTTAATATTTTTGATATTACTAAGTAGATGGTGTGGCAGAATGGCTATAGACTGTAGACAGTGTAGGTTAGTTTAGACCTGGTAAAAGTTATTGGAATGGCTCCACAGTATTCCACACTTCAGTGTGCATTCATAGTTAAGAATCACTGGTCGACACGAAGCTATGGAGAAGTGCAGAGAAGATTTAGGAGACAGTTTCTAAGAGCAAGGCGTATCCCATGCAAACATGCTATAACTTGGAATGCTTTAAAAATTGATATGGGCAGTTACAGAATGGACCCATCCCAGGTGTTAAGTTCTTTCACGATAGGGCTTCACCTCACACTGCCAGAGTCGTAAGGCGGCCGGCGGGGACTTCAGGAACTATCTTTCTAAAAGCATGTGTAAAGTAATTTTATGTTTAATAATGTTATGTATACTGAGGTGAGATATTGAAGAGTATGTATGCAATAAATGGTTCAAGCAGTGAACCTATTCATCTTGTGTTGTGTAAGGCAAACCATGATTACGTCGATCTTCGTTTAAATGACAATAGCTCCTAGATGCATCAACCTATCAACTTCAGATTAATAGATCAATAAGTTAACATATGCCCCTTTCTATTTATAGTACAAAAGCTATATTAATTAGCAATTTTATAATTTTGATATATTTTTGAAAATGTCACATAGCCCGGTACCAATCATTTTGATACACCCTGTATGTGGTGTCTCTAAGCGAGTGCTTGTGTACACCAGCGCTTTGACCGAACGCTAGCGATTTGAGGCTGCGCTCAATGAAATTCGCACTGTCCTGTAACTGCCACATCAGAGTGAAAAATGGTATAACATATCGCAAACCAGCCAAATTTGTCATAGGTTTGTATTGCTAGTAGAAAAACCGAGAATATAGCGTCACAAACTCTCACACATCTGAGTATAATGTTGTCGTTAATGTGAATCCGCAGCCATTGCCATTCTGGAATATACTTCAACATTGTGTGGGCAAACATTGTGGTTAAATGTAAGTAAAAAGCTAAAATCGAAAAGTATGTCCAAAATTCAACTTTTTATCACAATCTCAAAACTAAATTTTGAGAGGGCCTACGCTTGGGAGCTAATATGGATAGTATTTTCAGTGTGTAAAATGCATTGAAAAATTGTCGGCTAAAGAGTGCGTAAATTAAAATCACGAACAGTAATAGCAACAATAAGTGTCTACATTCATGACTTCCAAGCGGAAACGCTTTTCAAAAACATACCACCATTTTTCGGGCAATCGCTGAAACCTAAATATGCAATTTCAGGCGATCTGTAGAAAAGAGCGTGAACGTAAATGACTATGAACTTGTGTCAACGAAAGCAATGTTAACATTTGTGTCAGGCCTTTCACAGTGATACAATAATGCACTCAGTACGCTACTGACCAGCTTCTATTGTTATGCATAGTTGCGCTAAAAGTCGATCGATTCATGTTAAAATCAGCACAATTCAGAGATACACCTTTTTGCTATGAAATTAATTTTCTCGGTCAAATATGAAGCGGTATTTTTTTATTCTTCAGTAATGTCAGTTAAAAACATAGTGCTTGGATATACCTTTAAAAAAATCCTGGTGTTAAAATTAGACATGAAATTTTGTTTATTAGTGTAAGATTTTTGATTTTTATAGGCCTTTACTTCACCCGTGAGCTTTTTTCGGAATTAATTTTTCCGGCCCCACCAAGTCTTTCTTTCTTTCTTTCTTTTTTTTCTTTTTTGCTCTTTTTTCCCTTACTTCATTTTCGCTTTTGCTCGGGCCGCTGAGCCCTCGGGGCCCATGGACTTCATCCATCCTGTCCACCCGCTTGTTACACCCCTGAACATTGAAGTGGGGGTGATGTATGGGTGAGGGGGGCAAGGGTGGTGGTGAGGGCAAGGGTGACTATAATTATAGCCCAAGTTGCAAGGTGTCCGTGATGTTTTCTTCGCAGTCGCACTAGGGGAATTTATATTTAAAGGGTGTCTCCGGCAATCACAACATTATGCCTTATATGATAGAAAATTAATTATCAAGCACGAATCCCATGGATTTATTTTGAAACGAACTCATATTGACCATAAAAACGAAGTAATACAGCCGTCTCTCAACACGCGATATTCAAAATTCCTGGGCGCCGAAATTGTTCAATGTATATAAAGCCATATTGTAACATTTGCTGAGGAGGATGCCCTCAATATTTGTCAAAATTCTGTTTTTTACACGATTATATTGTACTTAATTAAACCAACATACCCTGCCAAAATCAAACCCTTGGGTGCTGTAGTTTTGTCAGAAGATCCGAGATTTTGAATAAAACGCAGGAACCGTCGTTTTATTATTACGATTGAAATATTGGTCGAACGCATACGCGATTTTCATGACACAGTAGCGAGATTGCGTATCGGAAGTACGTTGATCTATTCAAAACCACTCTCCTGTATGGAAGCGAGTTCACGTACGAAATCAATGTAGATAAATCTTTGAAAATGCAAAAAATTTGTCCATTTCACCTGGTGGCGGCTGGTGTTAGTTTTTTTACTTGGTGCAAATCGGCGCGAAGCGCCGCCCGGAGCACTTGTGCGACGCAGGGGGGTGTCTAAGGGGGGATGTGGTCCCCTCATAAATTGAGAAATTTTGAAAAATGAAGTTAAAATGGTGCGATTTGGTGCATACTTTTAGGGCAAATTAAAAAAAAAACCTCGTCTGGAATATGACAAACACTGAACATATAGGTTAATTGATTCTTCAAATAAAACTTACCTTATTATATTGTCATCATGTATAGAAATGTGATTTTGAAACAAATAGTCGACAGTAGTCATCTTGAAATTGAATAAATTTGTAAATTGGCTTGCAGAATACTAGTATATCTTGAGCTACACACTAGTCATGCCAGCTGGTATATTACTAGTTTCAATAGCATTTTTGGTGTATGATGCATGCATTTCACACCAAAAATATATAGGGTGCAATAAGTTCTTGCTTAGTGCTTAGTAGGTCTGCATGAGGTTACATTATTATACAGGTTTAGTTTGAACAATATTTTGACATAATTGTGGCACTGACTCACCCTGAATGATCACACACTTCCATTAAACTTAATCCAAAAACCTTGAAACCACAATAACTTTCTTAAACCACAGATATTCCGTCTGATGTCTATTATAGACTCCACAGAAACCTCAACTTTTTGACTATTGAGTAAGGAAATTCTTCTTGACTCTGTGGGCCACATAAGATGTTGAACTGTGTTGAAGATTATGAAAAAGAGGAGTGAACCTATTTTCTGCACCACGGTGTAGTTTAGGGGTCGCATAGAAGCTAATGGAAAAGCTTTTATAGTCATTGCATAGTGGGTTTATGTGGGAGAGATAGCAACTGCTGGAGCGAAACTGGAATCTGAACCATTTTGAGGTTGCCAGTTTACTTCTAATTATGCACTGGACAAAAACTTAAAAATCCCTATGATACAAGGTTAAGACTCACAGAATAAGCTAGAATAGCCATTTTTAGTGGAATTTGTAGGGTTTTATTGTTTTTTAAGTAACATGATAATTACATTTGATCACACTATTTTTTGGGATTCTAGGGTGGTGCGCCATAACCATATCAAGATCCGCCCCTGCATTTCACAATATGTTAAAGACATTCAAGGATAATGAACATACGAAAGAAAGACTAATTATTATTATGATCCTTTTTGTTTGTAATTATCATTATAATAAAGGTGCAGCGATGTGTTAAAAATTGAATAAACTTACACGCAGAGATTGCCCATTGAAATGTGTGTGATACTTTGCATATGAAAAATGACATTGCGATTTCACATTTTGGATTCCAACGTGGAATAAAACGCAGGTGCTACGTTGAAATGCTGATTTTACCTCATGTCGAAGTTCATGCAACGCGCCCATTTTTCAGGACGAAAAAGTCTCATTTTGAAAGTAAAGTCATATATATGGATGTAGTGATCCTTAATCTACCAAAATATATGTTTTTGGGCAACTATAATATTTGGGGAGCACAGCATGTAAGCAGCATGTTAACCTTGGTTTTTGCAAACAGAGGAAGAGGCTTACGCATCATACACTGGAACATGGAAACATTCAAACATTACAAACTAGCGCACGAGATCAAAATCAAAAGTGTGCTGTTTGAATTAGGCAAAGACTTGGAGCACAATCCAGTTTGGAACCGAGACTAGCAATATTTAACACCGTATTCACGTACGTTAAAACGTGCGGTCCACGTGCTGCGTATGGAACATCGCAATCTCTCTGGTACGTACATGGCGTGCGGGACGGTGATCTACACAACAAAGGATCGTACCGCAACACAACCGAAGGAGTGATATGTATTGGCGACATCGGCGCTGCGCGGCGCTGGTAGTAAAATTCAATTTAAAAAAAGGGAATATGTCTGACAATAAAAGCTAACATTTTATGGCAAAAACATACTAATCTATTTTGTATGAAAATGTTATAATAATGGCTAATGACGTCCTAGTAATACAATGAAGGCTGACAACAATTGAGCACAAGTAACCATAACGTCATTGCACTAGACGATTTCCGCGCGGGAATTTTGAATATCGCGAGTTGAGTGCCGGCTGTTTTTATTCGTGTTGGTCAATATGAGTTTGTTTCAAATAAAACCACGTAATTCGTGCTTGATGATTGTTTTTCTAACTTATAAGGCGTAATGTGGTTATTACCGGAGTCATCCTTTAACGAGTTATAGCGAATCTCGCCTCCAGTGTAAGTTGCTCATTATTACTTGGTTATTATTTTGTTTTTAAGGTTAAACAAAGTGTTGAAGGGCTTTACCTCCAGAAAAAATATATTATTACCTTATACGTAAGAAAATATGTCTACTTATCATGTGAAATAAAAAAATCCGGAAAAAAATGTGTGAAAATGTGTTTTAGCCTATTTTTTAGCTGTTATCAAGCACTATTATTCGATTTGTTTACAAGCGCCAAGCAACTGTCGTCTAGGAGAGTGATTGACATCTTTATTATTAGAGAAGAATGGAATCTGTATAGTTCATGAATATTCATGTAGTATTTACACAACCTGTATCCCAGCCATTTTTGCCAAGTTATCGTAATCGTTCATATAAGACGCCCATATGATCCATGGTGTTAAACTGATATTCAACAACTTTATATCTCTCGATCTTTGCGATCCGATATATTGAATTTCAACTTTAGGCACATCTCTAGCAAGATAATTAAATACCTGTCACAAATAGAGGTCTTGAAATGTTACTTGCAACGTTAAAAATGTGAATAGAGAACAAATCGGTCAAACATGCTTCAAAAATATGAAGGTAATTGTCAACGCTTACTACCAGAATAGCCGGAAGAGGGCAGACTTCATAAGGGAGTGTTCATAATATATTTTAGTGGGGGACAAAGAATTTGGAACTTATTTCGGGAAATTTCCTGGGTTTTTGTTTTTGTTTTTTATTTTATCTTCCTGTTCGGGTGTTTCGGTTGGCACATTTTCAGGGCATTTTCATGCACTTCACAGGAGTTTTCGTGGTTTCTCTGTAGCTGCCGTGTGTACTTTTCCCCACGTACAGGGTATAAATCCCGGGGTATAAATAAATAAATGAATAATAACATATTTAAAAAAGAATCTGGAACTTCAACGTCAAAAAACAAGACAAATTGTACCCTGCTAAAAATATCAACCCCTATCCTCTCTGAGAATAAAAATAATAAGACTCAACCTCACCTGCAAAAAAATATTTTTCGGGGATAATTTGGGATAAGTTCGGGCCTATTTTATTGTGACAATTTTCAAAATCTATAAGGTGAAATGTGTCGTGGGGATGTGCGGCAGATTTGGGGTGCATTTTCAGCCATTTAGTTTAGACTCTGTTGTATTTTTAGCCATGATTTTATTGACCCTCAGTGTCATAAAAATTAGGTTCAAGAAGGGTATTTTTCAATAATTTTCTCGAAAAAGTAAAAATTTGCGAAAACTTTCAGTCCAAAAGTTGATACAATTTTGGGTCTGTTTTCTTCAAATTTGGTTTAAAATCGTACCGTAGTCACAGCCTCGCATCCTTACCCAAACCAGCTTGAGAAGGTTCCCCCGGGTGTGTGCAAATTTGCAATTTATAGGCCTACACTCGTTATTTAAGCCTAAAATCAAAGTGTTAATACCATTAACACTGCCATGGCCGTTTTGTCGTGATGACTGGCTTCCAAAATGTAGGCCTATTTTAAATTATAAATCTGGTCCCGCTAGAGGTGTGTTTTTACCCGCGGAGGTCTCTCCCTCGGGTTCGTGGATGTGCCACAGTTTTGGGGAAGGCCTACCTTTTCAACGATTATGACCAACTTTTGGGCGCATTTTGGCAAAAGTGCCCTTAAAAAAGCGTCAAATTAGGCCAAATTTGGATGATTTTGATCCCCGCGGTACAAATGTTTTGAAGAGACCCGCCCCGAGGTGTTTTTATTTAAAAAAATGGTCGGGGCTGTTAAAAAACCTCCCGGAATCAAGCATGGGTAGGCCTACCAAAATGCCTTGACCCCCCCCCCCCCCCAACCCAGCGCCGGGACCTACATGACATGATATTCTCCGCGAGTCCACCAGAAAATATAAAAATACAACATTTTGATAGGCCTACTATATTTGTCTGTATAAAGAGCTAGGCGTACCGGGATTTGCCGACTCCAATGTTCATTTTGAACCATTAATATTTGAGCCACGGCGCTCGGGAATGTGAAAAGCGGGGGGGGGGGATTGTAGGAGCAACAAATTATTCATGACGATGCGTGAGATTTTACTCATTTTCCAGCTTTTTGCGTGAGATTTATTACCTAGGCGTGAGATTATACTACCTTGGCGTGAGACCGTGAGAAAGTGACCCAATGCGTGAGACTCACGGCCAATGCGTGAGAGTTGACAGCCCTGCTTGTAGGCCTACCGCGTATGTCTACCGTGATGACAGTAGCGTAGCTGCCGGGGGGGCAATTGCAAAAAATGCCTATTTGGGCCCCCGCCCCCTAGTGCAATTAAGGAAAAAAAGAGGGAAAGGGGGGGGGGGGGGGGAAAGAGGAAAAAAGAGAGGAGAGGGTGAGAGGAGGGGCAGAGAGATGGGGAATCCAAACGATATGCAATACAGCTCAATAGGCCTACCATATACGATTATGATAAGCCTGGCAAAAATTCTCTATTTGGGCCCCCGCCCCCAGTGGGAAATTTGGTGGATTAGGGCCCCGCCCCATAGGGCCTACAGTCTTGCCCCTCCTGGAAAAAATCCCAGCTACGCCGCTGCGTGATGATGTTGCAAAGTTGCGGAAGTTCATTCATAAATTTCCCATTTCCACTCGACAACAACAGACCAGCACGCAGCGCGCAGTAGCTAATCCCCGAGCTAATCAGAGACATGTGCGTTTCTCTTTCAACAGAAAATAATGTGACCATGTGACTGACACGATGTACGCTTCAAATAATTATGCTCTCGGCGTCAAAAGTATGATGTTATGGAAAATATTTATAATGAACACTCCCTTATTTAGCCACACCTTTCTCGTGTTGCCTGGTATATCAGCAAAATCCTACACCTATCGCCTTCCCTTGGTAAAATCCCTGATAAAAACTCGTGATATTGAAATTGAATTTCAGCGCCAGAACTTCCGTCATTCTAGCATCATGGATGGATATGCAGTGGCCCTGGGGGCAGTATTTCCCCAATATTTTTTCTTTCCCATCCAGTTTTTAGGCAAAATCCCCACAATTATGTAATTTTCCACTTTTTGCGGCAATTTCAAGTGCAATAAGTACCCCTTTGTCAAATTCACGTCCCCCCCCGTTCCCCGCGTCAAAAAATTCTGATTCCGCCACTACGGGTATGGCCATAGCTAGGAGGCGTTTCCCCCGTTGCCCTTGGTTATGCTGGACGTATGAGAAACTTGTTCATTCCGCCAATTTTAGAAATTTTAAAGGTAGGCCTATATACAGTGTAGGCATGTATATAGCCTATAGAAAAACGGATCACAGTCAAATAAAATATAAAAATCGTAGGCCCAATAATTTTACCAATGGCATTTATTGAGCTGCTCACTTCTTGAAAATCCTATGGTTTAATATTGATATTATATAATTGAGCTCCTTGTCAAGCTCCTCAGTAGGCCTACACATAGGAGAGTGACTAACTGAGCTCCCGCTATTTTCAGAAATGAAGGCCTGGCCTATTAAATGAATAATTAGGATTGAGGCAGCCTTTTGTTTCATTTTACAGAACTTTTTAATCCCCCAAAATTAGTGGGTTTTTTTAATGGGGAGTAGGCTTTTAAAACGAAATTCAAATTTGGCAATATTTTCCATTGCTTAATGAATTGATCTGCGTGAAAATGCCTAAACATGTGGCCAGACCGGGATGACTGGTATAAAAATCTTAACTTGTGAGAAAGGACGTAGGCCTATGGGGTTGTATGAGGCTGTGGATCACGAAATGCCCCTTTAAGTTAATGTGTGCTAGGTAAAGTCATTCTTCCTTTCGACCTGCCAAAATTTATTCCCTCCCCCGGCCCCGGCTTGCCAAAAAATTGCTTTCTCGAAAGGCTGTGCAATCAGTACCGGTATTAGCCTACTAATTATAAGCCAAAATTTCCAAGCGACTCGCTAAAAATCGCTTGCCTCCCGTCTCGGCCAGCCGAAAATCGCTTGTCCGCACCCCCCTGGACTGCCAAATTTTTGTGGCCCCCTCCCCCTTGGCCTGCCAAAAATGCCCCATCCCCTTTGCATATAGCCTATACATTGTATATAGGCATATGCCAATTTTTTGGGATCCCCAATTTCCATACCCATACCCATACCTTAAATGGATTTCTAAATATCTACCTGTTGCAAGCGCAGCATTGGCGCTAGATTTTAAGCTAGAAAATACCTAAATATCTTAAAATCCAAACTCGGCAACACCACTTTGTGATGAAAGGAATCGGGCAAATACAGCCCGTCGTAACATGTCGTACATAAACAACGTGTTTAAAAAAAAATGAGAGTGTCACTTCTGTCCAAAAAATTTCGAATTTTGGCATTGAGCAGCGACAATCAGAGGTAAGAAAAACACAGTATGACGCAGCTTGAAATATAGAATCACTATATCAATTTTGAAGTTTGTACTTCAAAGCACAAGCCGAAACGAGGTGAAATGGTTCGAAAAAAAATTGATTTCGCTGTATCTTTTATCGCGAAACTAGACAATTTGGCAGCAGCGAGTCGGAAAAATAGCAAATATCTCAATTTTCTGCTATCGAAATAAAAATTTAAATAGCACCTGCATGCAGAAGAGGGTTTATAGAAATAATGTAGGTCAGAATTTTGTCTATGAAATCTTGCACGGAATTATTATTACTGGTTACAAAACGACATACAAGTGGAGGCCATTTTACTTCAAATTCGGCCAACATTTTAAGCTTACATAAAAATCGAGACAACCAATATCAAGAATGAATATGCACATTCTTTTATTGACTTGTTTGTAATGTGCGTCGAAGTTCCCAACAAAATCGCCACTTCCAATGAGAAATTATGGCCGTGTTCCCAAAAATCTTGATGCTCCGGATATCGAAAAAATTTAAATGTTTGAAAAGTACATTTCATTTTGAGCCAAGTGGAAAATTCAAGCATAATAATGACCCTTACACTTTCAGCTTTTAGACGTAGTTTGCGTTTTCTCTCTCCGATATTTATTTCCAGAAATAGATAAGTTTAAAGGGGGCTACGTGCATCCCATTTTGCTTCTGAAAATGGCAGAATTGTGTATAACCTTTTAAGGTTATAAATCAATCTAAGTGGTTATAAGGCAATCTAAGTGCTTAAAAGCACTTAGATTGCCGACTTCTGGCGAAGATAAAGTGATTCGTCATGCCAAGAAGATGATTCAGAGGCAGCAAAAGATCTCATGCAATCTCTATGTGATCATGCTGAAATATTGCCAAATGGGACTGACGCCTTCACTTCAATTGTATCCAAAATACATGGCGACATAATGTTAAGAACACTAACTTATTCAGGTACACATGTTCATTTTCAATGAGCCAAATCGGCACTGGAAGTTTGCAATGCATTGTAGGACAGTTTTTGCAGTTTTGGGATACTTTGCCCACTGACCTATTGGGAAAATTTAGAAAAATTGGTTTTTGTCCGTACAAAATATAATCTAAAATGTTTTAAAAGAATGAAACAAACTCAAAAAACAATATTATTGAATAAATTAATTATCTAAATATATTTAATGATAACATTATGACAATAATAAATTAATTAATAATAATTACAGCAATTTCCCTGATATGTTAGAGGTCAAAGTCTCCCAAAACTGCTCTCAAAAACCGGAAGTTAGAATGGCGATTGGGCTTATTGTTAAAGCTAATTTCCCTAATGGTTATTCATCATATCTACGCCCAACATAATAATAAGTAAATTGATTTTTACCAACAGCTGGCGCCTAAGTCATCTCATTCGTAAGGCCAGTTAGAATTAGCTATGAGAAAATGGAGAACATACACCAAACACATCTTTGGTTATATTTAGAAATACTTTCTGTGAAGTAACGCCGGGGATGACACTAAATTCACGGTTTTTGTATTCAACGCAAACCTACGAATTTTGTTGGCCTGCTCTTAACAAAGTGAGGCGAGGTATCGATTGGTTATGAATGAATAATTCACATCAACTCTCACTCAGCCCATGTCATATTGGTCACCACATAAAGATGTCGTAAGATTAGTGAATCGAACCTGCTGAAGAGAGTAAAAACGCCCTCTAGCACGGTCAGACCGGGCGGAAGTGGGTCAACTACTATGATCCCACCAGGCAAAATTGGTTCAATTTTTCCAATGCCCCTGTGGTTCCAAGGAGGGGTCGAAGGTCACAGTGGGGGAAAAACTTAAAAATAGTCCCATCGTGTTGTAATAGGCCCGCGGTGATCTCAAAACCATGCTATTGAGATCACCTTGGGCCTATAATTTTAATCACGCCCCTCATAGCAGTAAATATTTATATAATATGACCTTCATCCAGCGAGAATCATTCAGCCAAGCACGAAAAGTTTCTCGTGTAGTGCAACAATGGAGCTATTACATATGGAAAGGTTTCAATACAAAAACGATTCGGCTATGTACAGTTTCCACCTCCAAGAGCTTCCAAGCAAGCAGCGAATTGTGTCTACACAGTCTTTGATTACACTACACGGTTGAGTGCATAGAGCTGTGGAGCCTCTAGCTGGAAAATGGGCCTCTGTGATTGGTTTTTGTCAAAACCTCAACTGTTCCCTTCATCCAATCAGAATTTTGTTTATATCGAACGAAAGCTATTTAGGGTTCTCGTTTAAATAAAGTCAATAGAGTTGCTGATCGATTACCCTTAACAACGTGGCGTGGCTGCCACGTATATATAAGTCTATCTGTGTCCCTCCCTTTCATTAATGAACTATTTCGCAGTATATGTTGTTATCATGGTTATAGGCCTATTCAGTAAAGTCAAATGAGTTTCTTAATATCACGAATATCCATTTTAAAAGCCAGAGGCAAGTGAGGGAGTGAAGGAGGGGTCGAGAGGTGAAAAGAGGAGAATCGGATGGGTGATCGAGATTGGAGGGGAGGAAGGCAAAAAGAAACAGAAAGGAAGAAGGGGGAAGGGGAGAGAGGAAGAAAGAGAGCAAGGAAGTGATAGGTCCCGAAAGTGTAGGCATAAGAAAGAATAAGTGCAGAGAAAGGAAAAGAAAGGAATGAATAAAGAAAATATTATTTTATTAAAATGAATTATTATTATAGAAACTAAACATGTAACAGCACTAGGCAGCCATTCAATGATGCCAAAACCTTTATGCGTTACGTAAAACACCCAGTCAGATGTATTTCACACCTTGCAAAACACAAGTCACCCAATTACGAAAACTGAACGTTGAATGTACACTCTAATGAATATTGATTAGCAACATTTTCCAATATGCCAGCGCTCTAATCAAGCACAATTGAACAATAAACCCTGCAGTGTGCATATCTCTTCACAGTATTTTTGCTGAACCATGAATTGGTATCAGCATATTAGTGTACTTACTAACTTCCTTACTTACTAGCCTTTTGGTCTGAAATGGGCATGTCTTGAAATGCCACGAAGGTATGCCCACCAGGATTCATAAATAAAGCTATGTTTGTTTGTTTGTTTGTTTGTTTTCACTAGATTCTACCTGACAAATGAAACGAGAAAACTCGTTTATGATGAAATGATGTTAACTCTAAAACATCGGACAAAGAAGGACAAAACTGGCGGTATGGCTTTTCACAAGGTAATCTTGGTAACAGTTATGGAGACATAATGTAGAACTGTCACTTTTCCCGGTCCCACACTTAGACTTGATCCACCAGTCCTTCAACTGCTACGTACGGTCATTTTATTCCGCCATTTTGAATATTTTCGAGATCGAGGCCAAGGGACTCAGGTAGTCCAGCACTCCGCACTTACACTCTGTTATGTATTTGACCTTGATGAAACTAAAAAATTGAAACTTAAACTTTTGTGAGGTTGACACTAAATTGTTCATGTGTTTTATTTTAAATAATGATTGGCTGAAATGTTGATGTCCTTTAATATTATTTTTATACCTTCAGAAAAGCTTACTCCCAGAGCCACCATACAAATCGTGCAGTGTTGTCGGCAGTAGCGGGATACTGTTGGGTTCAAAATGCGGAAAAGAAATTGATGAAAAAGACTTCGTTATAAGGTACTATTTTGACAGTCTAATAACTTCCTCTCTGCTACCTGGCCGATCCGAACTCTCCTCTCCTCTTCATTCTTTTCCCTCTTATTTTCCTCTCTTCTTCCTCTCTTTACCCTCTACTTTTCTTCTCTTCCTCATCTCCTCGCTTCCTCTTCTTATCCTCTTTTCTTCCCCTCCTCTCCTCTCCTATCCTCACCTCCCCTCTACCTCTCTTCTTCCACTCTTCTTCCTCTCCTCTCCTCTTCCTCTTCCTCTCCTCTCCATAATGTGTGATGCGATCAAGCAAAATCAGTCGGAACTCGGAAATATCAAATTTTGAGTTTCTGATAGGATAGTAAAAAGCATTTACAAAGCTGGATTTTGCAGAAATTGAAATTGAACAACCAGTTCCAAAGATATGCCCAATTAAAGAGTTTCCAAAACAATAGGAATCAAAAGGAAATAGTTGTTTGGCTATGTCTCAAAATCAATATTTCCGAGTTTTGACTGATTTTGCTTGATCGCATCACATATAATTTTTAGTATGATTTTGTATTCAATTCATTCGATTTCAGATTTAATTTAGCTTCAATAGCAGGATTTGAAGAAGATGTTGGTAGGAAAACCAACATGACCACAATGAATCAATCGATATTAAAAAGGTAAACCTTCTTTTTCCTCGTACGTTCCAATCAGGGCGGCCCATTATCATGACGTAATGCAGAAACGTACATTAAAGGGATACTGCGTAATTCAGATATGAAAATTAAAGGGACATTACCTAAGAATAATATTATGTGCTTGCTTAATCTACCAATACCGTTTCACCGTCCCCTTCCCACAATGTGCCGTCCCGGCATATGGACGCACAAATAATCAACGGGATTGGTTGATGCTGCCTTATCTTAATACTACAACTACTTTACTACATGTGAAAAAAGTCTTCATTCTTGTACTGCGGTCTTCGTCTCTATCAGTCTGTCAGTTCTGAGTCATCTGTAAAGCTGGTTGTCCTTCATCATTTACCACTCGAATATAACTGCTACCATCCTCGTAAGTACGTATGTCTTGGTCATGGGGTTTGGTTGGTCAGCAAGTTTCTACTTGATTGGCATTGGTAACAGAAACGGTTTGGACCTTCACTCTATCAAGCTATCATCATCAGGTAAAGACATCCCCACCACTTATATCTGGTACGACCGTCTCCAACTCTAGAGACTATCATTAACTCCCTGCAGTCCAAACGACATTTCCAAATCCTATAAGGAAATAAGTGTGACCCAGGTACACACTGCCTGTCACGTCCGTGAGCATAAATAAAGATGACGTCATTGTCACAGGCAATTTCGGCGCGGGAATTTTGAATATCACGTGTTGAGAAACAGCTGTTTTATGGTCAATATGAGTTTGTTTTAAATAAAACCATGTGATTCGTGTTTGATAATAATTGTTTTTCTAACATAAGGCATAATGTTGTGATTGCAGGAGTGTTACTTTAAGAAAAACCATTTAACATAACAAGTGATTGCTAACTTACGTTGTTGCATTTATTATGTCTTTTTTCAACTAGCTACGGTAAATTGGAGAATGTTTCCGACTGCGTTAATTTCTCAAAATCGAGGCTTGTTGATCAAGATGGTCTTATATGGTCTTATATGGACGCCAGCGATGAAGATAAGAGATCTAAACGCCATTAAGCTACTCAAAAATTCCAATTTGACCCTGGTCAGAGCAAACATGGACCATTTCAAAATTATTCGCAAATTCTGGAGCAGACACGGACTTCGTCATTATCTAACATCTGGATTTTATTTCGTAAATTGCGCCCTGGATTTATGTTCAGAGGTCCACCTGTTTGGGTTCTGGCCTTTCGGTAACTCGTTGGATGGTCGAACTATTCCAGCCCATTATTATGATAACGGTAATATATCAACACTTCATGATGCCTCCCATGAACTTAAGTTGTTACTAACAATGCATCGGCTAGGAATGCTCAAATTCCATATGGATGATTGCTCTACGAAAGCAAAACAAAACAAGGCAAAACAAAATAAAATAAAACACAAGAAAACAAACTACCAACGCAAAACAACAGAAATACAAATAACAGCTACTTAGTTCGATAATAATTATTTGGGACAAACAAAACATCAAAAGAAAGTAGCTGCCTGGTGGTGGGAAACCAACTAATTAATATGTGGGGCACTTAAGGGGGTACTACACCCCTGCCCAAATTTGTGCCTATTTTTGCATTTCTCTCAAAAATTATAGGACATTGGTGACAAGTAAGATATGTATATTATAGGGGCAAGGACTACAGCTACTGCACTGGAAATTTTATTTCAGTACAGACAACAGTTGTGGCGTTACAGTCAAAAATGAGGGGAAACCAATATTTGATCAATAAATCAATAACTACTTGCCTTGAGTTGCCGAATTTTCAGTGCACTAGTTGTAGTCCTTGTCCCTATAATATACATATCTAACTTGTCACCAATGCACAATAATTTTTGAGAAAAATGCAAAAATAGGCACAAAATTGGCCAGGGGTGTAGAGCCCCCTTAATGCAAATGACCATTCGAGTTTGCTCCGTCGGAAAGACCCCTGTTTTTGACAGCGCAGCTCCGAAAGACCGCTGACCCCTAAATTGTTCATTCCTTAAATTTCTGGCCTTTTTTCAGGCGATTTGTTTTGTGATGTTACCATACATGTAGTTACAAGATTATAAAAAGATACGAAGTGGAATTTGTATAAATATGCTGTAAAGATTTTAGCTTCGACTATAATTATTTATAAAATAATACGTATTTGTAAATACACACGTGACCCATGGGCACGGCATACTAAGACCAGCAAGCGTGACCAAATCCTCATGGCATTGACATGGATAAGAACGGTTTAGATAAATGTCATCAAATTTAAGTATTAACTGAATTGCAAAATTGCCATGGGGATTCCGAATTTATAATATGTTATCAAAAACAACATTTTGAAAGTATTTGTCGACGGAAAAAATATTAGTTGACGGATAATATTATATTATCATTCTTCTTCATCATTTGGCGACCGGGCCTTCTATGCTTGTGCACCTGCACTTTGGAACTTGCTTCCTTTAAATCTGCGTATTTGTGATTCACTTGATATTTTCAAAAAGACTTTAAAAACTCATCTGTTTAAGATTGCTTATGACAATTGACTTCTATATGTGACTGTTTATATAATTGTGTGTTAATTTTTAATTGTTCAATGTTTGCGCCTCGGAATAGGTTGTCTAGATAGATGGCGCATTATAAATGCATTATTATTATTATTATTATTATTATTATTACAATCATATCGCAAAGTTAAACAAAATACACATTTGTCCTGTATAGTCTAGTTTTGTTTACTGCCTTTGCATTCAAATGTACAGGAAGACCACTCGCTATGTCGAAGGTCACTTCCAGACTTCCTATACAAGCTGTTATGACAGCGCGGATGGCTAGGTAGCCACATGCGTATTTATAAATACGTATTATAAATATAGTCGAAGCACACTGTTGTTTTTGTGAGTCTATTCCCACTTCAAGACATAGTCTTTCCTCCTGGATAGTTACCAGTGCCTTATAATTAAGCGCCTTGTCATTTTATCCCAAACCGGGGAGCACGGTGGCCTAATGGTTAGGGCGCTAGCTTCGTAATCGAAAAGTTGTGGGTTCGGGCCCCACCACGGCCAGTGTGTTGCGTCCTTGAGCAAGATAGCTTAATTCCCAATTGCTTCACTCCACCCAGGTGTAAAATGGGAAACTGCTGGGGTAATCACAATCTAAGTCGCTGAGAGCACCTACGCATAATGATTCTGAAACATCCTAATGGCAGCGGAATAATTGCTGAAGTATAACTAGGTCAGTCTTAAATGAAGCGCAGTTTAAATCACCAACATTTATTTTTTTTATTTTTTTTTAATGCAAGAATTGTTACTGAAATGTTGACTCATAAGTGTACCAATTGCGACATAAAAATCTAATGTTAAAAGTGTATAATCATGGAAATGTTATGTATGTTTATGCATTTATAGTCATGTTAAGCTTTAAAGTTTTGAATTTTAACAGTCCTCGAAATAAATTGTATAAATGGGCCTAAATCTGATGATGTATACTTAAAGTGAATGTAACTGGGTTGAAAAGCCGTCCATCACATGAAAATGTTGGCCTTTCGTATTCAAGAAAAATTAGGTCTTTTTGGGAAAAAAAGTATATTTTTCAATATGAAAGGTCAAAATTTTCAATTGATCGTCGGTTTTTCATCCCAGATACATACACTTTAAGTTAGATTGTATATAAATTTTGCTTTGAGGACTGTTGAATATCAAAAATTAAAAAAGTATCCAATTGTTCCCTGTTTAGGTCAAAAACAGTGTGTTTTTCGTGCTAAAAGTAGGATGTGCAGGGCAGTTATTGCTTTTTTCCTTCTATTATGATTATCTCACACTATATTAAATAGTTTGTTTCCAAAAGGTGCCAATAGCTGCCTTGTGTCAGTGTCACATTTTGCTGGTATATTTTCACATTTTTAAGTTTAAATGACATTTAACGATTGGAATGGATATGTTTGTACCTCTAAATATTTTCAACATAATTTTGTCCCTAAAAATTGCCCAATGCAAAGTTTTAAAATGGCTGCCATTGGATTTAGCTCCTTTTAGACAAAAAATACTAGTAGTTTTCTTTTACATTGTTATAACTATTGTTATAACTATTCTAATGGTCAAATGTTATTAGATTGGCAAGGTTACTGCTACTCTTAGGAATATCTTCAAATGAATATTACACAAAGCAGCCTTTGGATTTAGCGCCTTTTGGAACCAAACTCTTTATATAATGATATGTATCAGTTTGTTTATGTCACCTGGATGTTTAAAGGAGGGTGACCTGATATATTAGAAAAATAGCATTCTTTAAAACTTACGTATAGCATAAAATGTTGTCCCTTTCAAGCATTCGTGCAAAAAGAACATGTAAATGTTACTTCTAAATGTGACTAATTCTTTATGGAATTACTGATATTTATACAGCGTGATACTGACAGTCTAGAGTGCTTTCATTAATGATAATCGTTTTAATCATGTAATAAATTGATATCAAATGAAAGATCTTATTTTTCTTATTAACATATTAACATATTGAAATTAGGAGTTCCAAATCGACGTATTTCCAAAGATATCATCAAAAACTGTTGCATTAGTCTCAAACGTGGTAAACCACAGTCGAGACTAATTCGGCAATTTTTTTTATTTTGATAATTTCTTCGAAAATATACCGATTTTGAACGCCTAATTTCAATTTGTTACTGAGAATATATGAGCTTTCACCTGATACCAAGCTCTGCATTTTGATGGGGGTAAAGTGGGGGTGAGGCTGTCAATCAAGTTACCCACCTGTATGTATTATCCCAGCAAACACAAAACGGTTTTAAAACATTTTAAACAGATTATATTTTTGTTTTGGTTTTGGTAAGAACGTTTTAATAACATTAAATGTCGGGTTATATAAAGGTCATGAAAACATTTAAAAACGTTTTATATGAAAACACACAGCAACGATTATTTTTAAATGTTTTCAAAATGTTATTGTGAAATATTGTTTGCAAACATTTTTTGCCAAATATTCTGTCAACACTTAAATAACATTATCTTAGAATATTTGCAGTAAACATGTTTTTGAATATTACGAAAACGTTTTAAATACCCTTTATATAACCCGACATTGCTGCTGTTGTTGTTGTTGTTTGTTTTGTTTTGTTGTTTTTTGCAGTGACCTCATTGTTCATGTTTTTTATGTATATTTTAAGACTTTTATTGAACTTTTTAAGACTTATCTTTGTACAATTTTTCTTTGTGTAATGGTGTAAATATCTGGTAGTTTTTAAACTTTTTGTGTATAGCGTCTAGAGGCATTAGACGCTATATATTGTGATAGTAAGGTATCTTCAGTATCTTTAAATTGAAAGCTATTTTCAGTATACAAGGTGTCTATATAGAATATGTTTTGTAGATAGCAAAGTACCTGTATCAGCTATCTTCAGTAGATAGCAAGGTGTCCACTGTATGAGCCAAAAAAGATGACGTAAGACGAATAGCGACATGAACACAGTTTATACGTCAAGAATATCGATATGCACTCAGTTTATGCACGCGATGAGATCTCCGAATTTAATATAAAGACTTAAATTTTACTTGCTTCACATCACGCTTAGTCTTTCATGTTGCCGGTATTTTAGTACGCCAATGGGCATTACAATCATGCAAAAAGTAGATATTCAAGAAAAATTGAGGGCGTCTATTTCTATTGGCACATTATAAGACAGGTCTATCATGTATTCATTTTCATACGGGTGTGGACAAATATCTGCACATATGAATGAAGTCAAACTTTCGCACCTCGCTGTACCTTGCTTTATTATAATGATTTCTTACCAACAAAATAGATCATAATTTAATAGAAAAACTTGTCTTCGTATGTTCAATATCTTTGATTCTATTTCAATATATTTTAAACCGGGCAAATTCTGTGCATTTTCTGTTTCGTCTGCGCGCTCATTTCGTGCGTGCTGAATATTTTAATAATACTGACTAAATTAGTAACCTCGCAGAAGAGTGGGTTTGAATAGATAAACGGGCAACGGCAAGCTCTCTAATTGTGGATGTTGGTATTGGTGAATATATCATGTATTTACTGCTTATGGGGTATATGACGTACTTGCCAAGTTTAATATTCACTACTGATTTGTATCTTGGTGCTTTCGAAGCAATTAATAGAAATTGTCAATTAAGGCCAGAGTAATGGGAGAGAACATGGACCTTTTCGAGCACCATTATTTTATGTCCAAACTATATAAAACTATATTATATTTAGAAAGGAAATGAGTCGAGGAACTCCATGGTTATGTTAGATTTTTTGTTTTTGTTTAAATCTTATTTTTTGAAAAAATCACAAAAATCACTTTTTTACCCCAATTTTTTTTTGGTGACAACATAAACAAAAATCAGTTCTGAGTAAAAAAAATGAAACTTTTCTGATTGGATGAAGGGATATTTCAAGGTTTTGATAAAAACCAATCACAGATGCCGTATTTTCCACTAATCATCAGCTAGAAGCTCACACAGCTCTTATGACGCTATGCACTCAACCGTGTAGTGTAAACACAGACTGTGTAGAGTCAGTGCTACAAGGAGATAAGGCATTGCTAGGCTAACTTTGCTTGGACAAAATTATGTATTCAGGTATATCAAGGCGGAAACTGTGTATAGATGTGTTTATAAGAGAATCGTTTTGTAGCCGAACCCTTTGTAATCACAAGATTTCGCATTCGCGCATTCCGTACTACAAGCCGTCTATCAAGAAAAAATGGGAGGAAATATTAACAAGTTGTATTTTATCACTTTCAAGTAAAAGAATACATCTTAGTATTTATAAGTATCAAGAAATCTCAAATTCGGGTACGGACGAATATTTCTCTCCTTATTCTGCCTAAAAGTCTCCGGCAATCACAACATTATGCCTTATATGTTAGAAAAGTAATTATCAAGCACGAATCACGTAGTTATATTTAAACAAATTCATATTGACCTTAAAAACAATTAAAAACAGCCGTCTCTCACCACGCGATATTCAAATATCCCATACACCGACACTGCCTGTGGCAATGACGTCCCAGTAATATAACGAAGGCTGACGACAATTGAGTACAAAAACAATGACGTCAATGCCCTAGACAATATCGGCGGGGGAATTTTGAATATCGCGTGTTGAGAGCCGGCTGTTTTTATTCGTTTTCATGGTCAATATGAGTTTGTTTTCAATAAAACCATGTGATTCGTGCTTAGGGAACTTTGAATAATTGTTTCCTAACATTATAAGGCATAATGTTGTGATTGCCGGAGTGTTCCTTTAACATACAGAAAAGCAATTAGGCATAATTGAAAATGACACTCAACACAAAGCTATAGCAAAGGCTTTTAATATTCTACACTTGACAAACGACATTCAGTTGCTGAAGAAGTGTATTTTCTAGTGTCCAGAAAGACGTTTATGATACGCTTTAATATTCATATTAAAGTTTGTACCAATCCATCAATCTACATAGATTACCAAGCGAAATGTAATCATTTATACCAACGATTTTGAAGATGGAAAAATTAACAGATATCGCGTTTATTATTACATGTAAGTATACAGTCATATGTTTCGTTCCTTAATTCAGTCTCTGGTGGAATAAAAAGGCAAATTGTATTGATTGTTTAGTGTGGACTCTGCTTCCTATGAATTAGGAATGTGTCCATGGCTTATCATTATTACTATGATTATACCACAAGTGCATTCAAAATTATATTCCTAATTATTCCGATATACAATATATACAATAAACTATTATTAGCAATACAGGGTCTTTAAAAAAAGTGCACCAACTTTTGACAGCAATGCAGTGGGCGGAAAAGTGACGTTGCCCCTATTGCTACAAAAGATTGTTTTCTGGAAAGAACTCATCAGCAGAAGTATTTTGGTGGTTAAATGGTCAAAATCGGTTAAACACTTTTCGAATTATGAATTTTCAAAGTTTCCCATTCTGACCGGTCATTTGAACGAAATAAAATGACCGGTCCAAAAATAGCAATGCATTTTCGTGCTAACTGTTGAGTACTTCTGGACAGTACGACAGCAACTTAGCTCACTTCCGGTAATTTTTACCGGCGTGACCTCTGCTGTTACGTAACGCAATGTTGAAAATCAGGTGGCAAATACGGTTTTTCAGAAAACGTCAAAAAAATGGAATACACGAGTCGTTTCTCCCTTCATTTCCATATTGAGCCCATAGATAAGATATGAGACATGAGTATAAGGCAAAGAATAACGTGTAAAAGTTGAATTATTGTGGAAAAAATGAATGCTTTTGGTGCGCGAAGTAGCCTAAAAAATGAGAGAAAATGCATGTCACGATCACTAAAATGGTTATATCTACAGCTTTGAGGAAACGCCGGTGTAATGCTTTTCTGTTATGATAAATATTAATTAACCAGAGCTTGTATTACATTTTCAGCGAGAATGAGCGGTGGAATAACCTAGTCGTAGGTTGAAAAGTTGCGTTCTTTGAGTCCTCGTGTTGTAAGCGCACGTTGCAAGTGTCACGATGCTTCACGAAATGGATCCCAGCCGGCGCTGTCTATTATACATGTTATATTGATTAATATAGCAATTAAAAACGTCTATTGTTATATATTTTATTAATGCACAATACTCTATTGTGTAACAAAATATTGTAGTCGTCAAAGAAGGTAGTATCATCTCATTTAACTGAAGTACAAGCAGTTTTGAAAATATTGTTGAGTGAGATACTTGAACATGTTGAACGAGAAATAAGATAGCAAAATAATATCCTTTGGAAGAACAAGATGTGATGGCTTAGTGGATAGAGCGCAGGTCTGCAGTGCGAAAGGTTGAGAGTTCGATTCCCATGTTGTTCTTAGTATTTTTCAGTTCGTTTTTCTTTCTTTTTTCCTCTCCCTTTTGCCTTTAATAATATAGGCCTAATGAATATCTTGAAACTTGAATGGCCACTTTTTTCATGATTTATTTCTTGTTGCTAAGTATTTCATATTTAGGCCTAATCCTACATTCGATTTGATATCTTTTTAAAAAATTGCATTTAAGTTCAGTAGCTTTCAATGTGAAATAATTTCAAATAAAGCATGTCAAACTTTTTAAAAGTTCAAGATTATATATAGGCCTATCAAATAAATGAACGGCAACACAGATTTTCACGATTTTTTAATTGGACATTTTATGCATACATATTAAATCACGAGATGCACGAATTTCAACTTACACCTCGGATTACACCTAATTGGAATCAGCCAAGTTCGTTTTCTAGATAGAGCAACTAACTTTGATGTCTTATTAAGACTAATCCTCCATAGAACACCACAGTTAAGCGCACAAGATATTAGGTGTTTTCTTTCATTTTGTCTCGCTACTTCTGCTTCAAATGTAATGTGAAAACCTTCCTGACAGTTATTTATTAATATTATAAATATTGTTATAATTTTTGGAATAACAAAACTTCAAATTAGCCCGAAATCGTATATTATGGCTTTAATAAAAATATGAAAACTAGGATTTAAAAAAATGAGTTAAAATAAAATCAAAAATCAAAGAGAGGTGCTAGCGGGGTTCGAACCAAGATCGAACTTCCAAATATTTACCACTAAGCCATACCAGTGATTTGATAGATACGGTAATAATAGCAAT
This sequence comes from Amphiura filiformis, assembly GCF_039555335.1. Lineage (NCBI taxonomy): Eukaryota > Metazoa > Echinodermata > Ophiuroidea > Amphilepidida > Amphiuridae > Amphiura > Amphiura filiformis. The sequence goes on from NC_092638.1 coordinate 6,222,353, forward strand.
GTTATTCCCACTCATGGCTCACTCGTGTATTCTATTTCTGGAATGAATTAACACCGTCCAAATAATGTAACACAAACCTTTATGCTGACTTGAAAATTGTTTGAACGTTGGGAGTATTATTTTCAAGGTAAATAACCAACAATGGACAATTGACAATGAAAGTTTCTTTGCAGGAAAAACAATATATCGCGTGACAATAGTCACGCACAAAGATAAACATTTCAACATGTTCAATATACGACTAAGAATATACCCCAACCAAAATTCGTGAAATTTTCAGGCAAGCTAACTTTAGTTATTCTATAACATGACACCCATTTTTGATTCCGGCGCTTTTTCTTGCTTGATGATATGAACATTTTTGTGTTCGTGACATGCAATTTTTCTCATTTTCCGAGCTACTTTGGACATGTTCAAGCTTCTTTATTTTCCATTTAATTCAACTTTTACAAGTTATTTGTTGCTTTACACAAATGTTTGATATCTTATCTGTGGTCAGGGTACATAAATGGAGCAATATACGACCCGTGTCTTCCATTTCTGGAGCTATTTTGATCAAACGTGTTTGCCGGCCAAAATTTCAACATTGTGTTACGTAACTCGTGTTCACCAACCCGTATAAATTTTCTGTCGAACAAAAGAGGTCACAAAGTTGCCGTCGTACTGTTGAAGGACTATTATATATGACTGGTCAAGGATGACCCTCGCTAACCATTGACGACCAGGCACTCTAGCAGAAAAAGCAACATTTCAATGGGTTTAAGTGCAACTTTTGAATAAGTATCTTCTTCATGCAAAGGGTCACCATGGCAACAAATTTCGGCCTATTAAGGGGGTACTACACCCCTGGCCAATTCTGTGCCTATTTTTGCATTTTCTCAATAATTATAGCGCATTGGTGACAAGTAAGATATGTATATTATAGGGAAAAGGACTACAACTACTACACTGGAAATTTTATTTCAACACGGTAAATCAATAACTACTTGCCTTGTCTCCAGTAGATAGAAAAAGTACACACTTATTCGGTAAGCTATCTCCAGTAGATAGCAGAATACACACTCATTCAATAAGCTATCTCCACTCATTCAATAAGCCATCTCCAGTAGATAGCAAAATTACACACTCTTTCGATAAGCTATCTCCAGTAGATAGCAAAAATACCCACTCATTCGATAAACTATCTCCAGTAGCTATCTCCAGTAGATAGCAGATATACACTCATTCGGTAAGCTATCTCCAGTAGATAGCAATAATACACACTCATTCAATAAGCTATCTCAGGTAGATAGCAAAAATAAACACTCATTCGATAAGCTATCTCCAGTAGATAGCAAAAGTACACACTCATTTGAAAAGGTATCTCCAGTAAATAGCAAAAATAAACACTCATTCGATAAGCTATCTCCAGTAGATAGCAGATATACACTCATTCGATAAGCTATCTCCAGTAGATAACAAAAATACACACTCATTCAATAAGCTATCTCCAGTAGATAGCAAAATTACACTCTTATTCGATAAGTTATCTCCAGTAGATAGCAAAAGTACACACTCATTTGATAAGCTATCTCCAGTAGATAGCAAAAGTACACTCTTATTCGATAAGTTATCTCCAGTAGATAGCAAAAGTACACACTCATTTGATAAGCTATCTCCAGTAGATAGCAGAATACACACTCATTCGATAAGCCATCTCCAGTAGATAGCAAAAGTACACACTTATTCGATAAGATATCTCCAGTAGATAGCAAAATTACACACTCATTCGATAAGCCATCTCCAGTAGATAGCAGAATACACACTCATTCGATAAGCCATCTCCAGTAGATAGCAAAAGTACACACTTAATCGAAGAGATATCTCCAGCAGATAGCAAATACACACTCTCATTCGATAAGCTATCTCCAGTTGCTATCTCCAGTAGATAGCAAAATTACACACTCTTTCGATAAGCTATCTCCAGTAGATAGCAAAAATACCCACTCATTCGATAAGCTATCTCCAGTAGCTATCTCCAGTAGATAGCAGATATACACTCATTCGGTAAGCCATCTCCAGTAGATAGCAATAATACACACTCATTCGGTAAGCTATCTCCAGTAGATAGCAAAAATACACCAATTTCTTTTTTCAACCCTCGTGTTTGTGAAGACGGAAACGTACTTTGTGTTTTGGTACAACTTATACATTTTCTAGAAGCAAATTTGCAGGTGTCCAAGCTCTCAGATGAGGCACACGTTTGACTGTATTTTTTAATATTTGAAAGAATTTCTAATTCACCCAATATTTGTGTTTGTTAAGGGGCTGTGGAATAATCACGTCACCTGCTTAATTATTCATAGGTACATTGAACGGCTGGAATACATGGATTACCCAATTTGCGCAAGATCGAACCTATTCACCGAACCGTATGTGAGTGAATCGGACGTTTTCAGTGCAAAGTGAGAATTAGCCTGAATACGTCCTTGACATTTTATGAAATATGAGTTATAGCATATGGTTATGGTTTTCTTATTATCTGGTTATATAAATTATGTGTACTGTATCACGTTTATATTCATTTGGAACTGATGCATCGCCCGGATGCACCACGCGATGGAGAAATATTTTGATAGGAATATTTTGAATCTTTGAATGAAACACAGCAATGAATTTTTGAAGATATTCGTAAGTATTTTGTTTCGAATGTATATCCACGCGAATTTTAACAGTATAATTTTAACCGTGCTGAATTAGTGAGTAAGAGATTATAATTGTTATTTTAGAAGACGTGATATGATCAGTGATAGCCTACCTTTAGGCCGTATAAAATTAATATTTTGGTTCTCGTTCAGAGGATTTTCATGAATTGATGAGGGAGGGAGGTGTTTTTTTTTTCAGTGTAAAATCAGCATTGTCTGTAGTTTTCGGTCTTTTCCAACAGTGCTCGAGGAAACGATGAGGCACTTTTTTTTTCAAATATGAGATTCTGAGGTATAAACCCCTAGGTAAAAAAAAAAGACTTGGAAGTGGTCCTTGTTCTCTAATAAACTTATTTATATGTATGAAAAATTCATAAATCATTCCAAAGTCTAAATTAATTGAAAAACCAAAACATTAATTTTATACGGCCTTATGCTCACACCGTCACCACCGTGAGGAGGCCAAGGCGGACCACCAGAGATTTTATATAATGAGATATTAAGACACTCTCTACAAACTGCCTATACCATGCTATACAGCAGTTGAAGACAGGCAATTCGCAAGCGTCGTCGCCGGCCAAGTCTTACTACGATCGTGTAATGAGAAGATACCATACAGTCCTACCTAGAGATCTGAGGAAGAGACGGTCCGAATTGACCTACCTTGACCTATAATTAATCAGAGAATCACATTTTTGTACCGCTCACAAAACAAAGAGTATAAGTCCGCCCACCGCTGTCAATCATTCTAATGAACAAATAAACAAGCTCTGGCAATGACGTAATCCTAATTATAAATGAGAAAATCACATTGTACATGTACTGTCTGCTGTACTAGATGTCTTCCAACAAATGCCGGAGTGTCGCGGTCCTGGGACCACACTGGACCGTTTGAGCTCACGCTTCGCGGTATAGTGTCATAGGCCGTATAAAATTAATGGTTTGGTTCTCGTCCCCTCCCGCCTCAATTTCTGGGATTTTTTTAGATTTTTCATATTTTTAGACTTTGGAATGATTTATGAAATCTTCTTACGTATAAATAAGTTTATTAGAGAACAAGGATCACTTCCAAGTATTTTTGTGGTACTCTAGGGGTTTATCCCTCAGAATTTCACATTTGAAAACAAAAAGGCCTCATCGTTTCCTCGAGTACTGTTGGAAAAGACCGCAGTGCTACGCACCCGACTCATTCCAACCTCTTTCAAATATTAATTATACTTCACGAATGGGTCAATGGAGTAAAAGCAACCTGACCCAATCTCATCTATATATTTATATACATGTATAGTAGTAGTGCATATATTGTAGTGTAAGGCGGTATGAGTCATCTATTGCGTTACATTACACCACACGTGGCCACTGAAGGAAAAAGTTACGTTACACCAAAATCGACCCGTTTCTATTTATTTTTATGCCTGCAAATTGATATTTGTTCCAAGTTTCTATTTAATGTGCAGTCCCTGCGCCGTAATAATATGGTATGTTTCTGCCAGATTGCATCGCTTATGATTGACCATTAAATACGCTAATGCTCACTATTGTTTTGAGTAGCCACGCGCACAGTGTCAACACCCTATATTATAAATATTTTTTTCCATACAGCTCAATACTCCGTTGAAATCAATATTCTATTATTGACACAGATAAAGAAAGTTTCCATATGCATTGTGTTATAGGACGTGCACCTGGAACTTAACTAAATGGGCTAAACGCATTCCTTTATACCTATAAAGTATAATTGTCATTCTCAAAATTAAATATATCTCAATTTTTACATTGGATTTCAAATTGTTTACATTAAAAATGCAGTAAAAGATATCCACAGCAAGCTGCAAGGCCCCGCTAATTAGTGTACTGCTTTTCGAGTGAGTGTACTGGAAACAAAACCCTGGTTTTACCTGAAAACAAATTTTTTTCTTGCAATAGAAACCCCGGGATAGAAACATCATATGGGGGTACTAGAGCATGCACAAATCGTAATAATGTGTAGAATATAGAAACGCTGTGGTATCTCATATGATAGTCATGGTATGCTTAGCCTGAGTCGCTCGGCCTATCTCGAACAAAATCGCGATGCGTAGCTGTTAAAAAACGAGAGGATTCGCTGTACTATCACGGCAATTTTTAACACGAAGATATAGGGATGATGACGATGTGATGCGTATTTGGAAAGTTCTGACAAATTTGTCATCGATTGTTTTTTGATTGATTGTAGTTTTCATGTTTGGCATGCATGAATAACTCAGTTTCAAAAAACGCATATATAAAACTATACACTTCCCCTATATGGTACTTCACGATATAACATTAATGTAATTAGATATGCCAAAATCATCATTTCATCAAAAATTAGTTTTTGTCATTTTTAGACACATTAATGTATGTAGTTTTCATAACATTAATTAGGGATGACCAATGAACCATCAACTTGATTAGAACACTCCCATAGACATGCAGGGAGCTCAACTGTGCACTGCTTGCACAGACATTTCTAAATTGAGCTCATTCTTTTATGTTTCATAATTTTTCTGTAAAAATTGGAGATGTTAATGCCAATTATGTTTTGTAACTATCCTGCAAATTACAGCATCATAACTTATTTGGTTTTTCTGTAAGTGTGAGTCAAAATTGGTCCATCGCCACAGTGCGCTTAATTGCCAGTGGCCCAGTGCAGCACTGCTCAGAATGGCACAAAATATTCAGATGAATAAGATCAGGTGAACACCTTAACCTACTGAGCTGTAATTTGGCAGAGTTGTTGTTATTACCTCTATCATATCCTCTGTAAAAAAAAAAAAAAAAACGGACAAGTAGATCTCGAGTTAAAAATTAAATCACCAGCTTCCCTTTGGAATTTCCAAACACCTTTCGAATCATGTTAAATAGACACCTTTCTGAACATAAATGTGAAGTTTCATGCTCATTTGTTGTATTATTCACCTGATCTCAACCCTAAACATTTTCTTATATTTATACCATCTGCACTGACTTGCTGCTATACACGCACAGGAGCTGTACTTTTAAAATACGCGCCTAATCAATAATGAGTCTTTCACTCCATTGTTAAAGTACTGTGCTCCCTGTAGCATATAGAGTGACCAGGCCCTGGAGTGTGATGGTTTTGTAGCACATGACAGTATTCATTCAAGCCTATCAAGGTCAGTTATTAGCCACTTGCTGAATGGCTGGGCATTAACAGCTATCAAAGAGATACCTTATGCTGCTGCCAATCACAATAGAGGTTAAACATTTTGTTAAAACCCCAGAAGTGATATCAGGACAAAGCTGTGCATGTTGGTACTTGATTGTTTGGATTCCTATGTTGAAAATCCCTTGTAGTACATTAGTATTTTTCTTATGTGTAGTGTATATTGTTGTGGAAAAAAAGTTCACCTGGACTTTTGATTTTGTGCCACTTTGGCCATTATGGATGATTTTTGGCAAATGTTTTCTAAAAGCATGATTTCAGTGCCTCGGTTTGAAGAAATACTTCATGCTATTGACTAGTAAAGTGCCATTTCATAAGAAACCCCGTTGATACTTTCACAATATGCTTGTTTCATGTTTGCATATATATTAAAATAAAGAAATATAAAAAGGTAAATATATGCTTATACCAATTTTGCTCACATTGCTATATTTAGACTTTGTCAATTTATTTCGTTCCAATGACCGGTCAGAATGGGAAACTTTGAAAATTCATAATTCGAAAAGTTTTTGACCGATTTTGACCATTTAACCACCAAAATACTTCTGTTGATGAGTTCTTTCCAGAAAACAATCTTTTGTAGCAAAAGGGGCAACATGAAATTATGATGGTCATCCCTACATTAATGTAATTAGATATGCCAAAATCATCATTTCATCAAAAATTAGTTTTTGTCATTTTTAGACACATTAATGTATGTAGTTTTCATAACATAAAAAAAATCTGGAAAAATTATGCAAATTGTATAAAAAAAACGTGCTAATTACAACAAAAATCTTATTATTTTCATTGTTTACGAACCAGTTGCATGACATTTTTTACGCATTTCATTTTCTCAACAAATATCGAATTTTGAAAAAATGTGGAGCCGCTATAGAATGTCCTATGAGGCCCATTGAGGTATCAAAATAAAGCTTATTTAATTATCTAGGGCATGGACCTAAATTAAAGTAAATTCAAAATACCTGAAATTGTGATTTTGGTACATTTTCAAAATTGCATTCACCTGAAATTGGAAAATCCAATGGGGTAACCCTACCTAACCCAGCATGTAACCAAAAGTAGGTCCATGCTCTAGATCTTGCAAAGAGATTTAATTTGACACCTCAATGAACTTCATAGGACATTGCATAGTGGCTCCACATCTTTTTGAAAAATGGCCAATTTACGCTAATTAATTATGCAAATTAGCTAATTAATATGCGTAAAATATGTAATTAAGTATGAAATGTGTACTTCAGCATATACTTGTTTCATATACTTAGTAAGGGTTTCCTAGTATGTTTCCACTAGAAAAAGTGTCAATTCCACCTGTCCCTCCTTAATAATAAGAAAAGTGCAAATGTTCCTCGTGTTTCGCATCGTGTCGCATTATCCTAATTAGCCAAATTTATCAATATCCAGATAAGCCATAATATTATCCAATTATCAAAAATATCACAATCTTGTGCCTCTTTTTACATATTAGCTAGAAATAGATACCAGACTCATCTCAAGTGGTAGGTAACTTCAAATTACCCCGAGTCACATGGGTTTGGAATTTTCTCTGTATTTCGTAAACCATATAACGTTTGGGATGATTTGAAGTGACACCCACTTTAGATGAGTTTGTTATTTATTTTTAATGACGACAGTTAATTTGAATATTATGTTAATTTAACCCCTTTCCACCACAAATACAGGGTGAGTCAAAAAAGAGCAATAGAGCAAAGAATCGATATTTATGTAAGAACCAAGTTAAACTTTCCCATTATTGAAAATTTCTATAAATGCCACACTCAATGGCCACCTTCTGTGAAAAAATGAATTGACTCGCTACTACCGTTAAATTGAGTCCTTTTGCTGCGATACCCAATTTCATTATTTGTCCACGAGGTACCATGTATTTTGAATGAGAGCACACAATGCATGATAAAGGCACCAGCTCTGAAACTGACTTTAACTTAAATAAGGTTGATTTTTGCGTTATTTTAATTTCTTTCTTTTTTCTGTTAAAACAAACTTTCTAACATTACTTTAAGTCATTCATACTTCACTCAACTCCAACTCCAGTGTTTTTAATCCCAATATGTCCAACTTACTGAATATTTGTAATTCACTCCACTTCAATTTGCGCGCATTTCATTTCAACATTTGAAAACCCCGCCTTCAAATTGATATGTTTTTGATGGGAAATAAACATCTTTAAAGTAAAGGGAAAATGAAAATAACAACAAATAATGTTTCTTCTCCTTAAACAAGACCAAGGGCAATAACATATGGGGTGTTCTATTCTATTTCAATGCCAATGAAAAATGGCAGTTGCTCCAAATCAACCTTACACAGAGTGGGTTGACATTCAAATTTTAGATGTCTCTTGGACAAACATAAAAATTGGGTATCGCTATAAAATGTGTCATAAAAACAAAACGGTAAATGCTAATTCCTTTTCACACAAGATCACTAATGGATGTTATTTATAAAATGTTTTAAAACCTAAAAGGTTCAACTCGGTTCTTAAATAAAATGGATTCTTTTCTCTATTGCACTTTTTTTTTTTACTCACCCTGTACTCAGGTATGCATTTATTATGGTGTTCAGGAGTATCACTGAAATGCATACCGTCTAAAAATATTCTGTTGAAATTAGTGGTGGGTCAAACACCAGATTAATAAAAAATATTTGTTTTCATTGGTGACAATTACGCCAGTCATTCATTACACTACAATGTTTACTCCAAGACGTCTATGATTTAGATAAAATTAATCTTTCGGCCCTCTATAACTGTACGTAAAAAAGATAGTTACTTACGAATGTTCTTATTTCAATCTCGTTTCAGTAAGATAGTGGGAATTCAACGCTGAGTTCAAACTTGTTGTGGGTGTAACCGAGAAGTGATGGAGTAAGTATTTTAGAGAACACTTTGAGGGTTGAGAGCCAGAAAGCTTGATTCAAACACAGAGATTGGTACAAAAGAGTTGATACAGTTTAGCATGCATGGGACCTGAGGTTAACAATTATGCTGAAGTACTGGACACTTGACACTTATCCATCTTAAAGTACTATTTTGATATTGAAGTATCCAGAACTATCATAAATAACTGAATGGCTTGTCTGGTGATTATAAAGACACATTCCATCCACCATTGACAACATTGAAAGTTAGAAGCCGTAACTCAGAGATTATTGATTTTAGCTAGTATTTAAGGAACACTAACGAATATCTTAAATTCCACTATTCCTAATCATAATGTGTTCAAATGAATAGGACACAACTTTTGGCAATAGGACCAAATTTGAGTTAAATCAGACACTTACATTGTGAGTTATAAACAGATTTAGTTTGCAAAAATATTAAAATTTGTTTTTCTCTAAATGACATTACTTGAGTCATCTTTCCTGCTTGAGTTTTCTGGCTCTGAACACTCGATTTTATAGTCCTTATAGTAATAGTTTGATTCCGCTTAACCCACTCAAGTAGTCTGCTAGCATGATAACGCACGAGCCCTTTTTGATTGGCTAATATGGCCTTGTAGTTACACGCATAATGTTTATTACTTTACATTAGAGTTGGTAGTATTAAAAAAATGTCATTTGGTTTTCCCCCAAAATGCTCGATTTTAGTGCAAGGTCTAAACTGTCCCAAGACATATTTCCACGATTGTGGTCACTTAACCCTAACCCGCCTGAATACTACAAAATACTACTTGGTATATGCGCTGTTCGTGCATGCATCCCACGTGGTGTGATGACGCAATCGCCCTAAGTGATATATAGGCACGGTTTCGCTGGCCAGCGAAGCCCAAGACCCGTGGCAAAGTGTCGCCGACCGAGTGCTTGGCATGCGAGGGGTCTCGGGTTCGAATCCCACCCAGAGCAAACAACTTCTTTCCTTCTTTTCTCTCTTTATTCTTTCCCTTCCCGTCGCCAAAAAGCCCTCCGGGGTTAGGGTTAGGTTACCACTATCGAAACTCAGTATAGGCTTCCTTAACCCTAACCCGCCTGAATACTACAAAATACTACTTGGTATATGCGCTGTTCGTGCATGCATCCCACGTGGTGTGATGACGCAATCGCCCTAAGTGATATATAGGCACGGTTTCGCTGGTCAGCGAAGCCCAAGACCCGTGGCAAAGTGTCGCCGACCGAGTGCTTGGCATGCGAGGGATCTCGGGTTCGAATCCCACCCAGAGCAAACAACTTCTTTCCCCCTCTTCTCTCTTTATTCTTTCCTTCTTTCCCTTCCGTCGCCAGTGAGCCCTCCGGGGTTAGGGTTAAGGGAGAGTAATGGAAGAGATCATGGGCCTTTTCCGACTTCATTAGTTCTGAAGTTTAAGTACAAAGTATATGATACATTTTTGGAATTGGAACGAACCAGTTAAAGAATCCAATGGTAACGTCAGATTTAAACAAAACTGTTCAGTTTTTCCAGAGTAAAAAATATTAGTTATAAAGTAGAGACGTGAAATTGTCGAAATATTGGAGAAAAAAAACATGTGAAAAAAAATTTTGTCACTTTGAACAGCAAAAGACTGCACATAATGGTGTATATTTTTATTTAAAGAAGTATTTCGTGATACTAATATTTATTTTATTTATTTATAGCATGACCAAATAAACAACTGGCAACACTGACCGGGGAAATGGGGGACATATTTGAAGTACCCGTATCAAAGTGTTCCAACCATTTTGTCCGGGATTGTAGTATCTCACGTGATCCGACTGGGTAAACTAATCATCCGAGTACACATTATAGGCACGGAAACGTTGACCGGCCAAGGTACACAATCGTGGCTTGCTATCCCCGGTCATTTGCTTAGCACCTGACGGGTCCGTGTTTCCAAACCGGACCAAAAAATCTTTTCTGTTCATTTTCTTTCTTCTTTCCTTCCTTTTTTCCTTCCCATTCGCCAAGCCTCCAGTACAAACCTCTTCTTTCCTTCCTTCTTTCCTTCCCATTCGCCAAGCCTCCAGTACAAACCTCTTCTTTCCTTCCTTCTTTCCTTCCCATTCGCCAAGCCTCCAGTACAAACCTCTAATTTCCCTTCAAAGAGTGTAACACTAGCCCGAACAATACCAGGGGTTATAACATGCTGCATCACAAAGTGACTCAGTACAACAGCACATATCCCACGCATGTGATCCGATTATCGGAACACAAAAACATGCACGAACGCTTGCTATCCCCGGTCATGCACCAGAGGATGATTTAAGCACTACCCAGCAAGTCTTGCGGTTAGCACAGCTGTGTGAGTGAACATGACACCACTGCCCGCCCACCCCATACACGTGCATGGTTAAATTTGAATTTGGACAGATATATTTACAATAAAAACACCTTCAAAAGCTAGTCGATTTCACATTTTATGTTATCTACAGAAGGTGTGAATTATCCTTTATGCATACATCACTTTAGATCTGAAATCGACCAAGTAATAATGACACACACACAATTCTAAAACAACATCTTTTGCACAGAATTCAATGGGATTTGAAAAGTAAAGTGGCAGTTGAAACTCTAGTGATAACACTTTTACAGTGCATGATGGGGCTTCCTTAAATCATCCTCTGGTCATGCACACGACAGGTCTGTGATTCAAAACCGGACTGGAGAAAACATTAAACCTTTCTCTCCAGTGTATGTCTTCCTTTCTGCCTTTCATCTTTCCTTCCCCTCAACAAAAATCGTCCAGTAAGTCATGGTTAATTGACTTAGGAATATCAGTTAAAATTAATGCAAAGCTTTAAAATGCAAATAAAGCGCAAAATATTCCACCTTGCATTTTGCGTTATATGCACATAATTTGTAGAGAATGGGGTGTAATAATAATAATAATAATAATAATAATAATAATAATAATAATAATAATAATAATAATAATAATAATAATGATAATAATAATGATAATAATAAAAATAACAAAGCTAACGATAATGATAATAATAATACTTATCAATGATAATAATTATAATAATAACACTATTGCTACAATAATGCTTATTGCTGTTTTTGATGTTGTTGTTGTTGTTGTTGTAGTTGTTGTTGTTGTTGTCGTCGCCGTTGTTGTTATTAATTGAACCTCCATATTACTTACCTTTCAGGTCTCAGATGAAAGTAAAAGAAGGATCATCAGGCTGTGTAATTTCTCGTCGGAAATTGTCATTGATTTGTGGTATCGTCATCTCTATATCAATATATTTGTATCTGGATGTATTCAGAGCGGAAATAATTAATATATTTCATAAACCCCCGCATAAACCAGTAAAACCACCTGCATATAAAAAGTGCACCGATGTCCATCAATTACCGATGGTTGACGGACTTACAAGTTTAAATGAGTCGTGGACAGGTTGGTTTGTAAACGGTCATGCCATTGAGCTTGACGAGTCCAAACATCCACACTCTCAATATCTTGAAAAGAACAAGAACTTAGTGCCAGCATGTCCAAAGTATTTCGATGCATTCATCAAAGATCCTAAACCAGTTTATCTGCTGTGCGATACAATAGAGTTGATAATTACGGCAAGAGATTGCAAGAAAAAGAGATTAAACTCTGGAGGTGATTACTTGTGGACGTGGATAAAAACAGATTCCATGAAAGCAAGTCAAACTCAAGAAGGTAACATTACCGATGTGGGTAATGGGACCTACATTGCGCGGTTTACCCTCAGATGGATTGGGGAGGTGACCCCCGTTGTAGCTGTTGTAAGAGCTCGACAAGCAATGAATTATTTGAGGCAATGGAGACAGAAAGTTCCTGCTAGATTTTGCTATGATGGAATATTTAAACTAAAACATGTCACTGCAACAGTACCATGTCACATGACGCCTTGGATGAATCTCAATAAAACTAATATTAAAGTTGATAAAACGCGCCATTTGTGCAACTTCACAGACCCTTTCACTGGTATACCATGGTATTGCATTAAACCACCAAACATGCCTTGTTCTGCGTATAACTTCGGTCGAGGAAACTTAAGAAGAGAAATACTTTATGATAATTCAAAGTTGTATTTCAAGGCAACAAAAGGACTTGACTATGTAAAAAACATCCAACCTCGTGCTATAACTGTTGTTAACAACATCGACAAAAACCACTCTCTTTCCGGTTCATTTACAAGTTGTGAGTTCAGCAAGACACTGCCAATGTGTAACTCTACTGATCGTGGAGTTATGCTCTCGCCAAACAGCGCATCGGGATTTTATTACAAAAATGTATGGGTATCTTTGCAGTGTAAAAAATCAAAATTTGAAAAGAACAAAATGATTCAAATTTTGCAAAACAAAACTTTGATCTTCTTCGGTGACTCAACAGTTCGACAATGGCTTGAGTATATAACGGATACTTTCAGGAATGACTTCTGTATCACGAAACTCGGTGCTACTAAGTTTAGATACTCAGTACGATACAACATGACATTAACCCACACATTCCATGGTTTTCCAATTCGAACCGGGCATGCTACAGCACCCATTTGTGAATACGTAGCAAACAGAATTGACGCTTTGAAAACTGGAGGACCTGATGTGATTATTGTACTAACCATTTGGGCTCATTTTACAGCAACCTCATTAGAATTTTATCAAGATCGTTTATTAAGCATCAAAAATGCAATCATTCGTTTCCAAAAAAGATATCCTGGGACGAGGATATTCATAAAATCGGCTAATACTAGAGAAAAAGGAACACCCACAATGAGCAATTGGTATGCTTGGGAATGCGACCAGGTAATGAGAATGATGTTAGGACATATTCCAGGGATTACCATAATAGATGTTTGGGGTATGACTACAGGTCACTACACGGGTTTTCACGTCCATCCTGACCAAAGTGTTGTAAGAAATGAAGTTGATATGCTACTGTCACTTATTTAGTTCAAAACCGCGATTAGATCCTAATATAGGGGAGGAGACTAGAAAAGGTACCAACTAGTTTCTGCTGCTTTTGAAGTTACCCACGGCGTCACACAGTGGCATAGCCAGGATTTTGGTGTGAGGGGGCAAAGCCAACTTTTTGTCCCCATTTGTTAACCTATTTCATACTCGAGAAAAAAATCCCGTGATTTTGGCTATTTTTATAACAAAATTGTCACTAAAATGTTGGAAAATACAAGCAAATATAAATGAATCCACCAGCAAGAAAAATGAACGCGTCCGAAAGCACTACGCGTACTACGCGGAGGGCGCGCCCGTGCAATTGTACAGCATTTATGCGCGGCTAGTATTTACTAACGCTTGCTCTGATTGGTTCTCACTATATAGGAGTGTATGAAATTATGCTTAAACATTGGCGGCTGTTCTCACATAGCCTAAACATGGTCTTTTGCTGACCCCTGGGCACATTATTCTGAATAAAGTGAATACATCTAGTGGCGAAGATTTCTTTTTGACATAAGGGGATGAGGGGTTGGAAACGATTTTTCGAAGTATAGAGAATCCATCATATTTTGGAGACAAAAGAAGTTTATGTTACAAATACGCCGCGCAAAATATTTTGCCATATTGAAGCTAAAATGTTGAAATATGGTGCAAAAGGGGAAAAAGAATTACTTCAACGGGGCAAAAAACGTCGATCAAAAATGTGTGATTTTATTTCATATATTGTCTCAATGTACACAGATAGATATTTTTCAATGTGGTAAAATAGGTATACATAATGCCAGAGGATGATTTAAGGAAGCCCCATCATGCACTGCAAAAGTATTATCACTAGAGTTTACTTCACTTTTCAAATCCCATTGAATTCTGTGCAAAAGATGTTGTTTAGAATTGTGTGTGGGTCATTATTACTTGGTCGATTTCAGAACTAAAGTGATGTGTGTTGGGTGTCATGTCACACTGCTCACATGCTGCACAGTTAACCAGTGGGGTATTGGGTAGTGCTTAAATCATCCTCTGACATAATGCCAAGAAGCATTTTAAATTTGTATCAAATAACTGTACAATTCGTTGGTCGCTACACAATGGCGTACGTGAAGGACAAACGTGTTTGAAGTATTATGTTACTAATAACGGAGTCGATACTCCTCCACTGTTATCTCTCATTGGCTCGATTCTATTTGAAATTGAAGTTTCAGGTTCAAATATTAAACTGAATGTCTTTAATAGTTTAATAGGAATAACTATAGGTTGTAGCTAGCTCTAAACCTGTACGTCACTATGTGAAACGGAAAATGTGGAAAAATCACTCTACGCTACTATGTGTTGCGACCGACGAATTGTTGCGAAACAATAAGGTGGTAAGGTATACTTTGTGATAAGCAAACGTTATCTGCCGACATGTAGGCTACATGATACTACTTGGATTGGAAGCTGATAAAGTTGTAAACATGAACATTTTGCTAGCTACATTTCATTCGAATGTGCAATTATTTTTTCTACAGGGGTAAAGCGCCAAAAACTGCCGTTTTGATACATTATTGGCCTTAACTCAAGAACTGCCAGACCTATAAAATGTAAATGCAATTATTGGCTTCCTCTACTCATTTCCTGGACTCGATAATTGTCCCATAGCCTATGCTAGTTTAATTTATTGTGCACTGGAAGGTGCAGGTACTACACCCCCTGATAAATTGTGTGACTAATTTTGCATTTTTCTAAAAAATAACTACACACTGGTAACAAAAGTTATGTATATTATAGGGGAAAGGAATCCAATTACTTCACTGAAATTTCATTAATAACGTACCGCTTGTCTTGAGTCACTGAAATTCCTTGTCCCTATAATATATTTTTTTTTTTTTGAGAAAAATGCAAAAATAGTCACAAATGTATCAAGAGGTGTAGTACCACCTTAAACTGTATATCTTTAATAGTTTAATAGAATAACTATTAGCTAGCTCTAAACCTTTACGTCACTATGTGAAACGGAAAATGTGGAAAAATCAAATAAAAAAATAGAATAACTATTAGCTAGCTCTAAACCTTTACGTCACTATGTGAAACGGAAAATGTGGAAAAATCACTCTACGCCAGTGTGTGTTGCGACCGACGAATTGTTGCGAAACAATAAGGTGGTAAGGTACTTTGTGATAAGCAAACGTTATCTGCCGACATGTAGGCTACATGATACTACTTGGATTGGACGCTGATAAAGTGGCAAACATGAACAATTCCTCACTCACCACAAATCAAGATCATACTTTGGAGCAGCTGCAAAAAAGAGCTTGCAAAATAGTTCTGGGCAAATTGTATGATGGTTATGATAACGCTCTTAATCTGTGCCCGCTAGACTCTCTAGCTGATAGGAGGGAGGACCATTGTCGTAAGTTGGCCGAAGGGCTTTCTGCTTCTATTCGAACAAAAGATCTCATCCCTCCTACCAGACTGGAGAGTCATGGCAGGGTCCTTCGCAATGCAAATCAAATCTCTCAACTTTATGCAAGGACCGATCGTTTCAAAAACAGCGCTATTCCATACTTTATCAATTTATTGAATAACTAAATGCCCTGAACTGTTTTGCATAATCTGACTTTTTAAATATGGAATATTGAGGCAATTTTAGCCTTTTAATGGTGTGTATTTATAATGTTTTTGAATGATGTCTTGAATAAGTGCAATATTTTATTTTCTATCAACAGCAGTTGCTGTATTTTTCCTTGTTAATATTGATACTGTATTTTTAATGTTTAATTGTTTTTAATATTGTAAACCACTTGTAATTTGGCCTGAGGGCCACGATTTGTGTGTGAATAAAATATACTATACTATACTGATTATAGTGAGAGAGTACAAAATAGAAAACCACACTATGTAACCGTTATTTTAGAATTAAAGAGCTATTTATATAAATTAAATTATACGGATGAATGAAAATGGGGAAGTTTGACAAAACATGGGGATGTGTGTACTCTGAGTTTATTCATCAATTTGATTTTAAACTGAAATCTTTTTCGGAAAATCTTGCAATTTGCTTTTGTGAGTAGTGTTGTTGATACAATATATCTTGTAATTGAGTATGACAATGTAATATTAATAAAGACTTGCCTGGGAGGAAACAAAAGTTGAATTGAGAGCATTGGGGAAATCTTGTGTTTCATTTTGCTACCCCCCTTTTTGGATTTCGCACCTCCGAAAGACCCCCTATATTTGACCAAAATATAACTCAGAAAGACCCTTGATTTTGAAATGTCAGCTCTAAAAGACCCCAAAATTGACCATTCCTTATATTTCTTGTTTTTTCAGGCGATTTTCAACCAAAATGCCAAGAAAGACTCTTTGAGTTTGACTGTTCACAGCCCAGTTCACAGCTCCAAAAGACCCCCTTTTACTGGTACGCCGTCAGCTCCCAAAGACCCACCACCTCAAAATTCGGGGGGAACATACCCACCAAAATTTTTTGATGTACCCCCGGACCCAAATATTAGTGACCAGAGGCAATTTGTTAATGACCTCCTCCCCCTGTCCCAGTTTGATCATTGCTATGGTCCGTTTTGCACACAGAGACCCAAATTCAATATTATTCAAAGAGGTCGGTAAATATATTATTATGAGGTCCCTGTCGTTTATTTGGCAATAATGCGTGTGTAACGCGCGAAATTTTGATGGGAATGGCAATTTTTGCCAATATTTTAAATGCCATTTGAAGTCACAAACCTTTGTTTGATACAATTATGCTATTTTTTGTTAAAGAAGAGCCACTTTACATATATACTTGGGACCCCCTCTTCCGACGAAAATAACAGCCATCTTATATAAATAATAAATGAGGGATAACCATAATGTCTCAATAATTGAGTGCAAATACCACTACGGCGTGCTTTCCTCTAACCCGCCTTAAAGCAGGCGGCATAGGAAGCGCAACACGTGACGTACGAGGCTGGCGAAGATACAGGGCTGATAGCCCCATTCAAAATACACGGTTAGCAATTACAAATGGAAAATTAACATACTTGCAGTGGGGTACTTTGTCGAACCCCGACGGTTTTAGAGTAAGATAATTTTGCTTTGACACCACATAACAAATTTAGAATTGTTTGTGAAGATTTCATGATTATGTGTTAATCCAATGGCGACCTCAAAATTGGCGATATCGCTTCCATCACCGCCTGCCTTAAAGTAAAATAAGTATAATTGCGCCACCCGCTATTCACAACATGAATGATGCGGTATGGCAGGAATACTACTAGTATTAAGCTAAGAGGGCGCCATGACATTTCATTTCATTTCTTCTATTATCATTCGTTTGCGACCTCGACCTTTGAACTGAAGTAGGAGACTAGTCTTGTTAACATGCATTTGGTTCATCCTCAGTAAAACAATGTTGTAGGATAATGCTTAAAATGTAAGTGGTGGGTGTGCAGGAGGCCCCCATGACATAATTCATTTGGCTATATATTCAGCAGTGAACTCCCCAGCAAACACAAAACGTTTTCGACATCATTCGCAAAAGGTTATAAAAGGTTGTCAGAAAACGTTTAAATGTCGGGGTATATAAAGGATACATTAATGGTATAAAACGTTTTTATAACATTAAACAACATTTTTGATAATCTAATGCTCAGCAAAAAAAATGTTTTGCAGAAAACGTTTAAATGTCGGGTTATATAAAGGGTATAAAAACGTTTTAATAACATTCCAAAAACATTCTTGAAAACTTGACACAAAACATTCTAAACAGAATGTTATTTTGGGGTTGAAAAAATATTTTGCGAATAATGTTTGGCCAAAATATTTTCAATAACGTTTTAAAACGTTTTCATGACCTTTATATAACCCGACATTTAAATGTTATTAAAAGGTTTTGAAAAAACATTTTAAGAACATTTCTGTGTTTGCTGGATTCAAATATTTTAACATAATGTTATTTAAGTATTGACACAATATTTGGCAAAAATGTTTGCAAAAATAGTTTACAATAACATTTTTTGAAAACATTAAAAAATATTGTTACAGTGTGTTTTCATACAAAACGTTTTAAAACGTTATCATGACCTTTATATAACCCGACATTTTAATGTTATTTAAACGTTTTTACCTAAACCAAAAGCCAAAATATAACTTATTTAAAACGTTTTTAAAACGTTTTTGTGTTTGCTGGAAACTCTTTGACTTGACCATGTTAACCCAGGGATGAAATAGCAACCTCCCAGGTACCCTCCTTTCCCTCATAAAGCAGTGCTCAGTAGTGATTGTTTTTTGACCTGGGGGATGATGAGTTTTAATGACTGTTGACAGGTGTACCATATAAACATCTGGAACTTGCTTTGTTCCAAGATAAAATTTAACCAACTTATTATATTGTACTTGGACATGGAACAATTGAATACATGAATACAAAAGCCACCCAAGTCCATGGGAAGTGATTTTGAGAGAAAAACCTGTGTATCATTTTAATTCCTTCAGTTAGATTTACCTGGTCAATATGGTAAGTTTTACGTGCAAATGAGTGGATTATCCTGTATTAGGTATGACGATTAGCATTTCAGGGACTTCGTGGGGTTCATTTTAAATTTTGGACTTGGGTGGTTTTTTGAATCATATACAAAGACAATAATGTTAGAATGAGATTACCACTAGTAAGATAATACAAAATAAAGCACACAGGTATGTATAATGTTGATAAGCATTCTGCCATGTAATATAAACCACACACTTTCCTTTATTAAACCCATTTTTTTTTTTTTATTCACTCTCTAGCAATGAATGTGTTACAAGTGGACTTTTATAAGTGTGTGATGCATCGATAAGCTTACATGTGTACATCATGTGCGTGTGCAGATATACAACGGCAACGCATACACCTGGCACCAAAAATTGAAATATCGCTCTGCATTTAAAAAGAACATGACAAAACACAAGACACAAACAAAAATGCTGCTACCCTCACCTTCATACTTCTCAATATATTGGGACAGCCCCCATCGCTCGAGAATGTCTTCCACCGTGTCATCCGCCATCGTTTCGTTTTGCGCTGTTGCCACGAAAAACTACACAGTAACTATGCAAAGCACATGTACCGAGTTTACATAACTTTTCGGTATTTTTATTTTTACTTCAAAAATTGTAATTTTGCACATAACAATGTGTAAAAAACGCTGAACGTTTGCAAAATGTGAGGATTACATAACAAACGTGCAGTTTAAAATTTACACAGAAGTTATGTTCACTTTTTTACCTAATATTATGTTATTTTTACCAAACAAGAGAATACATATTGTTTTTTCTGTGTACTGGATTTCAATCAATGTGTTACAAGACTCAAATCATGGAATTGGGTGATTCTTTCATTCATGCTATTTCTCACATGCTCAATAGACAAAGAGGATGAATTTGAGTTGTTCTTTCATGACAGGCCTATGTATAGCAACAATTTCCCATGCTTAACTCAATTTGGCCAAAGTATGGACTTAGGTGGCTTTTGTATTCATATATTCAATTGACCAAGAATAATTTTGGTGGTTAATGAACTTTCCCATCACAGTATAAGAAAATATTCATGTGTTTTACTTCCATGGTCTATGGTACTGCAAAATTCTTGATTTAATAATGTGGTTTTTGTCAGTCATGTTTGACGTTTGGGAGAATGGATAGCTACCAGGTTGGTATTTAAGTTGTGGGTTGATAGTAGATTGTATAGGTATAGGTTTAAGGTATTTCATAGCACTGTCTGCACAGACCATCTATATGGTCTATATATAGGTAGTTATATATGGCCTATAGGTAGGAAGGTAACAATGCATAGGTCAGGTACGCCTAGATGGTAGTTGCTGTTGGAGCAGGTGTGGTGTAAAGGGCCAGTGCTGACTTGTACTGATTGGATCAGATCGTTTCATATAACCGAGTATATAGGCCTACTGCAATGTCAGCCTATGCTGTGTTCCTGTAATGAAGTCCCAATGAAGTATGTTCTTTGTATTTATTTTTGATATATTTCATTAAGTTTGGGTATTCCAAGGCCAAGCTCTCCCTTTTAAAGGGATTTTTATTGTGTATGTGTGTCAGCGGAGTGAAGTATGCCAGCCTTGATGACTTCTTAAGCAGTCCCAGAACAACGCCAAATATGGATTAAAAGACCTTTGACCTTGGATGTACAACAGCATGTTATGATCTAATGGGAAACTGTGCACATCAACAAACACCATTTCTATCAAAAAGGCAACGGCCGATATAATTTGAAACCACATAAATTACTAGAGTTGGTTCTTCTCTTGGATTTGGACCAAGCTTTAGAATATCGAATGTTGCGTTTTGAAATAAAACAAACCAGAAATTTATCACCCATTGTAAAGATATGGCACATGTACCGAATACATGTACATACATTGGCTGACCTTGTGGATTTCCTGGCCCAGCCATGCTAACCACATAAGGAGATTATACGATTAACCTAGTGCAGCTATTGTCATAGCAGGGTATTATTATGTAATACTCCTGATCCATATTTGGCGCTCTCTTGGACTGTTAAGAGGGGTCGAAAAGGAGCAGGTGTTTGGACTCAAATATTGATATAAAAGAGCTGACACACAAGAGGAATAATATGGGTTTTTATAAAGGATGTCCCAAAACTATGTGAAACGGAAAATGTGGAAAAATCACTCTACGCTACAACAGGGTGAGTCAAAAAAAGTGCAATAGAGAAAATAATCCATTTTTATTTAAGAACCGAGTGGAACCTTGTAGGTTTTAAAACATTTTAAACACAACATATCCATTAGAGATCATGTGTGAAAAAATCAAGGAATTAGCATGTACCGTTTTGTTTTTATGACACATTTTATAGCGATACCCAATTTTAATGTTTGTCCAAGAGACATCTAAAATTTGAATGTCAGCCCACTCTGTGTAAGGTAGATTTGGAACAACTGCCATTTTCTTAACCTCATTGCATTGAAATGAAATGGAGCACCCAAAGTGTTATTGTCCTTGGTCTTGTTTAAGGGGGTACTACACCCATGTGGAAAATTTGTGACTATTTTTACATTTTTCTCAAAAAATAATTACACACTGGTAACACAAGTTATGTATATTATTGGGGCAAGGGATCCAATTACTACACTGAAATTTCAGTGACTCAAGATAAGCGGTTCAGTATATATGATAGGAAACGAGGTACATCCTAGCGGTACCTTATTTCTGATCATAAATAACAAACTGCTTGTCTTGGGTCACTGAAATTCCAGTGTAGTAATTGGATTCCTTGCCCCTATAATATACATAACTTTTGTTACCACTGTGTTATTAGTTTTTGAGAAAAATGCAAAAATAGACACAAATTTATCGAGGGGTGTAGTACCCCCTTTAAGGAGAAGAAACATTATTTGTTGTTATTTTCATTTCCCCTTTACTTTAACGATGTTTATTCTCTATCAAAAACATATAAATTTGTAGGCGGGTTTTTCAAATGTCGTAATGAAATGCGCCCAAATTGAAGTGGAGTGAATTACAAAATATCCAGTAAGTTGGACATATTGGGGTTAAAAAATATGAAGTAGGAGTCGAGTGAGGTATGAAGGACTTAAAGTAATGTTAGAAAGTTGTTTGAACAGAAAAAAATTAAAGTAACGCAAAAATCAACCTTATTTAAGTTAAAGTTAGTTTCAGAGCTGGTGCTTTTATCGTGCATTGTGTGCTCTCATTCAAAAACCATGGTACCTCGTGGATAAATAATGAAATTGGGTATCGCAGCAAAATGACTCATAAAAATTAAATGGTAGTAGCGAGTCACCTCATGTTTTCACAGAAGGTGACTATTGAGTGTGGCATTTATAAAAACTTTCAATAATGGAAAAGTTCAACTTGGTTCTTACATAAATATCGATTCTTTGCTCTATTGCACTTTTTTTTAACTCACCCTGTATGTGATGCGACCGACGAATTGTTGAGAAACAATAAGGTGGTAAGGATCTTTGTGATACGCAAACTATCAGTCTATCTGACTTCATGTAGGCTACATGATACTACATGGATTGGAAGCTGATAAAGTGGCAAACATGAACATTTTGCTAGCTTCATTTTTTACTCGTCATTTCAGTCGAATGTGCAATTAGTTTCTCGTTTTGATACATTATTGGCCTTAACTCAAGAACCGCAAGACCTATAAAATGTAAATTTAATTAATGGTTCATCTACTCATTTCCTCGACTCTACTTTCTTTCAGTCACTGCAATTACATTTCTTTCACAAAAAGTAAGAAAGGCTACCAAAAGAATGTAAAAGAAGCCACAAAGTTACGCGTGATTTCATCCTTTTTCAAGCTTGGTCCATTTCGAAAATCTAGGGAATTGCAGCCTGCCTAGAAATATTTGCTTTTCACCACCATAAGCTACGACAGTCGAATCAGTTCTGATTCATGGTGCAGAAACCACACACCATCACCACCACTGCAATCTCTCCCCAATTTCCGAAAGGCTGAAAACTAAAAGGCTGAGATTTGCTGGACACTGTGCCAGAAGTGAGGCAGCTTCCAGAGTTTAGCTAGCTGTGGCAGCCTATACGCATGGTATATCGAGGACACTGGCAGATTCTGTACATCGCTAACCTGAATTCCCCGCGAGCATGGCAAGTCACATTCACGTGCGCGTGAATGTGACTTGCTCCTCCTCCTCCTCTGCTCCTCTTGTGTGTGTACGCTCGTTCGAGAGTCACAATAGCTTTATTATTCTACTACACATGATTACACATTAATTAAGAATATTTTAGAGAGTGCCACATACCTTTGAACACTTCAATTTGGGATTCTAGTCCCCACTCTTCCAGGACACGCCTGGAAGAGTGATTTTACGCTTGGTGAAGATGCCAGTTCAATTCTTGCAGGGGATGTAGCCCTCTCTTGCAGCCTCTTACTTCGGCTCATTTTAATTTTTCGGTGGTATTTTGAAGACGTCAGCAAGATATGGGTGAATATATGGTCTCTGGAACAAAATAGAATGGACTTCCGTTTTGAAATATGCACAAAGCAAGATGGAGAAAATTGAGGCATGCAGCTTGATTAAGTTCCCGCATTTGAAGGGTAGCCTACAATACCCAGAAAATCTATGATGAAATGAAGGCACTGTTGCTTTTGAAAAAGGAATTTCCAAACTGGCCACATGTCCCTCACATGATCCAAGAAGTGGACGTCCATCACTTGGGGATGATGCGGCCACAGTGAAGGTGGGGGATCTTATCATGGAAAGGTTATGCGCTTACCGCCCATCTAGCACCACCTGTTAAGAAAGTAGACATTATGAGACCAGTTTTGGACCGTAATGTTCATAGGATACCACCTCGTGTACATTTTCTCATTTTTACAGAAAGTTGGTCATTTTGTACCCATTTTGTCCCAGAAAAATTGCACCACTTTAGAATTCCACATCCACTCGGGTGATGATATTAATGTTAAATCAATGCATTGAAATCGAATTGAATTGAAATGAATTTTGGGCGATTTTCATTTCAATGCATTGGAATTGAAATGAGTGGGCTTTGGCATGAATTGAATTGGATTGGAATTGAAATCATCATGAGCAATGAAGAATTGAATTGGATTGGAATTGAAATCATGTTGAGTGATGAAGAATGAAGTGGAATTGAAATGAAATTCAGCTTTAATTTCAATTCAGCATTTCAATTCACAATCAGATGTCTGTGATTCCAGATCATTCCCGGGATCATTCCACCTGTAAAAAGTGCCCTTCCCCATTCTGAATTCTGATACACTTCAGGTCTATTCACACAATAGAGACACATATTAAAAAAATTTGGCACTAATCATAAAGTCCCTATTTTGGGTGTAAAATCTTAGGAGGAGCAGGTGACAAGTAGGGGCTATCTAATAGTATCAAAACCTTGATTTTTGACATCTTTGAGGTCAGTGTGGGACAGGGTCCCATTATCGAAGGTACCACGCACCTTAAGTTTAGAAAATAATGTGCATGGAGGACAAATATTAGGAAGTCGGTCACCTCTTAAGAACAAATAAGTTCCAAATAAGTTTCATAAAATAGGACCGTACTAAAAGGATCACTCGCATTGTTTGAATGTTGCAATGCTTTTGTGACAAGTAGTGTACTTGATTTTGACTTTGTGTTGCTGAACTTGCTGACTCAAGTGTTATAAAATTGGTAGTAAAATTTAAAACATGCACTGCAAAAACAGTGTCTAGATATTAAACACCATTCTAGACACCATCTTGTCCTAGATTTGTAAACATGTCTAGTAATTTGATGCCTTGTGTTTAGATATTTTGAAGCTTGACAATTGTGATTAGATTTAACATGTGTTTACAAATCGAGGACAAAAAAGTGTTCAATCTCTAGGCACAGTTTTTGCAGTGTGCCTTTGGTCAATTAACACAAACTGCAACTGTATTGGAATTGGAATTGAATTGGAATTGAAATGAATGCTCAGAATTGAATTGAAATTGATTAGCTGTTAATTTCACTGCATTGGATTGGAATTGAAATGAAATGATTTTGAAATTGAAAAATTGAATTGGAATCGAATTGAATTAATTCTAAAGCAAGGTGGATTGAATTGGAATTGAATAGCAAGACTCCAGGTGTAGAAAGAATTGGATTTGAATAGAATTGAAATCAGTTTTCCGGAGTGAAATAACAATAGATGATATACATGTACTTAACAATGGCTTTCTTTATGTATACCTACGGCTTATCTAGAGCCCTTTTTCATTTGAGCGCCCCCTATTGTAAAGCTTGCAACATGAATAGAAATGAAAAGGGGACGAATACACATGTTATGCGCAAACACTACCTTCGATGTACCATGGTAATATAGACGAATCCAAATTCACGCATTCCTATACCTTAATGGCTGTCAAAGTTGGGTCCCCGTCGGCTTAATCTCACATAAAATGTGAAATAATGGAGGGTATTTTAAACTGCATTCTATCACTCACTCGTGTTACACGTAGACAAAAGAAAATTAAAATTAAAATTAAAATTAAAATTAAAATTAAAATTAAAATTAAAATTAAAATTAAAATTAATATTAAAATTAAAATTAAAATTAAATTAAATTAAATTAAATTAATTTAAAATAAAATAAAATAAAATAAAATAAAATAAAATAAATGAAATGAAATGAAATGAAATTAAATTAAATGAAATGAAATGAAATGAAATGAAATGAAATGAAATGAAATGAAATGAAATAAAATGAAATGAAATAGAATGAATTAAATTAAATTAAATTAAATTAAATTAAATTAAATTAAATTAATAAAATTGTATCACATGTAACTGTGCTTTTATCTGTTAAAAGGGCATTTCGTAATCCACAGCCTCATCACCCCCACTTTTCTCAAAAGTTTACTATTCATTATCCTATACACAATTGAGGTGTGACCTCTACAAACAGTGTATGTTAGAGGTATAGGGCATTTCCTAGTTAACGTCACTGTGTGAAAAATAACCGGCCAATATTTATTGTACTCTTTGAAATTCTAGGAAATATAGTTTTGTAACATGTCCTAAATGTTTGGCTAATTCAGATATTTGGAAATATTCGCACTTTGGTGTTTTAGTAAGTAGGGCACGGCATGGCCTGCAAAATTCCCTATGTAAATCGAATGCAACTTTTAGTGACTATCACTCACTTGTAGACCGCTCTCTTCCGAAGGGCTTTAAAGCTAAACCAAGGGGTGACACTAAATTCACGGTTGTTCTATTAGCAACGCAAAATCTATGAAAAATTCAGCTGGTTTACTAGCTAGAAAGTGAGGCCAGTTATCGATCCGTTATAGCTCGTTATGAATAATTCATGTTCGACCCCTTGGATCATGTTAATTGAGTTTGGCAAATAACAACGTTGTTAGTTTTGCGAACTTTGCCTGTTCAATGAGAGTATAGCGCGCCCCCAATACATCTGGGCGCAAAACAGGCGAAAACGATCCAGTTTAATGAAATGGCGGACGGGTATTCCCATCAGGCACCAGTGATATGTTTTTTCAAAGAAAGTCTACTAATTTGATATGAAATGACATTTTGCAATAGCAAAGTCAAAATTAGGACTTGCTGTCAATAATATGAAGGAAACATGTGACAGAGGCAAGGTGGGAAATACAAGTAGTATTTAAGTTATGAATAACCTTTGATACCCGACCTGACCTTCCATCATGGCGCCTTATTCGTTTTTATGTATTTCTATTATGCTCTCAAGTAAAATAAAATACCAATCTGCTCTGAGCAGACAATGTTACTTGGCTCCCAGCATGAATTATTGATTTTATACGGAAGTAAAGAAATGCACAGTGTATGTGCATGATGTGCAAGCATACTCCAAATATTTACGGTAAATCTGAATAGTGGTCACATGTTAACATATCATGTGTTCGGGAAATCACGTGGCAACATTTTAAGATTTCAGGCTTGTTTACTAGTTAATTGCCATTTGTACTCTTTATTATTTATCTTTGTTAATTAACATATATTTTAAATGCTGATAAATCGTGGTTGGCTACCCACGATATCTGTTAAATTCAATATTTTATGAATATAATTCTACCACCACGCAGAGGGGTCACGCAGCAGAATTTCACATCACCTGACTTAGCTACATTTCGAAGCTCTGCTCTTCAAATTCATGTAAATTTCAAAGTTTATACATTTAATATATTTAATATGATACTAATTTTTTGTTATAACCAACTGGTACACGAAATATACTAGCTTATTACCTATACAGAAAGGTAATTATCAGCCTTCACTCAGCAAATTGACATGCCCGGCATATGCAGCCATTCTCCGTCTGGATAACATGACTGTCGCCCTCAATACGTCTGGGCGCAAATTTAAATAACAATACGCTATTTACATATCAATGCGGCCTCATGCTAATTAAAGCTGCCCCATCCAGGAGTTCATCTATGGCTAAACCACTTGACGGATATTTGTTGTACTTGCTGTCAATCAAGAATAATGTATACATTACATGTAGGCTAAAAACTGAGTATGTGGGGCATCTGCAAATGTTCGTATCTCCCTGATATGCGTGAAATTATTGATTGGCTCCAAACAAAGGATTTGAACCGGTGTCCTTCACCGTAATCATGGCGCAGTGCAGTCCATTCAATCAAATGTTGTCATCAACCTATTTGATCGCAGTGCATTGTTATGTGTGTGAGACGAACTGTCGCGGTTGATTGCAATCAAACAAACGATGTCTTATGTATTACTTTGTTCCGTGATGAAAATCGTGATGTTTTATTTAATCACTCTCGAAAAATTTATTTCTTTTGTAGGCCTATTACTTTGTTTTGTGACAGGCTGCGGATGACATGATCGAGCCGGCAACTTGTGAAACCGCCCGGCCGTATGGCATTTTCCAATATAGTCGGTTAGTTCATGGAAGTAATACACATGGAAGCTGGTCAAATACTACATCAAAGTGAGTATCATACTTGCCGCGATACTGAACAAAAGCAGTACAGTTGAAAGTGGAACAATTGAGTCAACGCATGGTCAACGTGTACCATGTCTAAAATCAAAGTTCCCGCTTAAAAATCAATAGCAGTACGAGGTCGTGTACTAAGTCCTGACAATGGGCTGTGTTATATTACCGCAGTGCATGACTAGTTTTATGAACACAAACAGATTTTATAAAATCCCTACGTAATGGTCAGAATGCTATCAGTTTAATTTATACAATTTTATTAAAAGTATGTAATTATGTGAACACCTACCGATTAAATGTATATTATATGCTAGACTTTCAGATAGCAGTTTTAAAACAGAAAATGAAATGAAATGAAATTTATTTTACGCAAAATGTAAAGATAATACCCGACTCTGGAACATTCTGGTCAACAGCAATTTCGGGCAGCCCCGGGCACACAAATAGATGCGGGATTCATTTTATAATGTAAAGCATGTGCCAAGTGCGCATATCAATTATTACCGCTAATTAGCGGTTTAGACGTAAATGCATGATTTCCAATATTTTGAAGTTTAAGAAAATCTGTAAGTATAGGGTAAAAATCGATATTTTGAATGGATTTCTGTAATTATGGATTACAAATCTAACATCCCTGTCACTTTTTTCCGAATAAAAACAACATACTTGAAACATAATCAAGAAAAACACGATTTTGCTCAAAATAATAAACCTGTAAATAAACGAACTGGCAATAAAGGCGGCAAGTCTGATCCACATCAAAGACACGCTGACTACATTGTTATCACAATAGCTTGATACGTACCCTCTATAGAATGTTACGTAAATAATTCAATA
Source organism: Amphiura filiformis (assembly GCF_039555335.1). Lineage (NCBI taxonomy): Eukaryota > Metazoa > Echinodermata > Ophiuroidea > Amphilepidida > Amphiuridae > Amphiura > Amphiura filiformis. The sequence continues at coordinate 6,251,394 of NC_092638.1, forward strand.
GGTGTTGGATCGACCAGCTTCCATGTCTCTTACTTCCATGGTTAGTTTTGTGGGGTTCATTATCTAACCCCAACGGTTTTAGCTTGTATATTATTTATCAACATAGGCCTATTTTGTTGGTGATATTTCAAGCGTTTTAAAATTTCAAAATAATCCCATTCAATTACACGGTTGACGATGAAAATTTACTGAATTTAGAGAATGCAATGCGGCCACCACCTGTTTTGTGATGAAAATCGTGATGTTTTATTTCATCACGCTCTAAAACAATCGATTTCTTATGTATTACTTTGTTTCGTGATGAAAATCGTGATGTTTTATTTCATCACTCACGAAAAATTGATTTTTTTATGTATTACTTTGTTTCGTGATGAAAACCGTGATGTTTTATTTCATCATCACGCTCTAAAACAGACGATTTCTTATGCATTATATTTGTTTTTGTGATGAAAATCGTGATGTTTTATTTCATCACGCTCTAAACAATAATAGTTGTTACATGCATTTTAAGAAAAAATTCTCATTAAAACAGTATGTTGTTTAGACAAAATGTAGAAAGTGATGATGATGATGATGATGATGATGATGATGATGATGATGATGTCTACAAAAGTGTCTCGGTTTTTTTCTTGCCCTAAATCGTGCGTATCTCTTCAATAATCAATAATCAGTCCCGCGACGGCCTCCACTAACTAGCTACTAACTTGGGTTATGGGCGCTGACTTTCATGTTCACTGTCACTTACTCATCAGCAAAGTGCGACCCTTTGTCAATCCCCTACAGTACCCAATTTTGGCATACCATATAAGAAACTCATCATAATGATGGAACAGAGAGTACTTTAAATGTAGCTTGTACCGTTTTCTTGTGGCATTCTTCAGAAGTGAGCGGTCCGTTTACCAATATATTCGGTCAAATCTCCATTCAATTAACACGGGAGTTGGCTAGCTATGCCTTGCCCTCACTCACTATTTTACCAAAGTGCGAATATTTCTGAACATCTAACCTAGCTGTAATTTTAGGTCATGTTAGAGAAATATATTTGCTAGAAGTTTTTGAGACACTTTTAATATTGGCCGGTTATTTTTCACACAGTGACGTTAACTAGGCAATTGCCTATACTTCTAACATACACTATTTGTACAGGTCACAGCTCAATGGTGAGAGCACTGTGTATTGTGTATAGGAAAACGGACAGTAACTGCAGTATAGTATTCGTATTTGCTGAAACACAGCTGTTCCATTTAGTTCTTTTTGTATTACAGATATTTACCACTACTACCAATTGTAGCGATAACTCGTACTCGAGCTCAGTTCGTCCGCAAAGAGCCAACCAAGTGCTACAAGAATGCTGCCGGTTCTCTCGTTACTTTCTGCTATTTACAGTTTGAACTGCTGGGTTGTATCAACCACTATAGGCGTACCCTAATTGGACAATCTTACAGGTGCGAGTGATCTGCATGATATGGTTCAATGCAGAGGTACTGCGTGAACGTACCAGTGCAGCGCGGTATATTCAAAAATTGTTTTCACTGATTGCTATGGTAGTTAATCCGATTATTACATAACTTCACCAGCGTATAATAATGACATTAATATCATGTGCATGACTGGTTCATGATTCGATAAAAATGATCTCAAAAATGAAAAACATAAAACGTACATGTATGTAGTTTTGTTGATCAGTCCGTAAGGCCCCGTATCCATAGGCTGTTCCCTTGTGGCGTGTGCCCTTGTTCCGTGTTCACTTGTTCCCATGTGACCTGCCACACAGACAACCTATGGATACGGCCACTAAGCAAACAAAGGTTCGTTGTCTGTGTGGCAGGTCACATGGGAACAAGTGAACACGGAACAAGGGCACACGCCACAAGGGAACAGCCTATGGATACGGGGCCTAAAGCTATAAAATAAACAGCTTGTCTCATGTCCCATGGGAGTTTGAAAATCTAATGCGGTGTGTATTTCGAATTTATTTTTAACAATTTTATCAAGTCCATCAGAGGCAATTCTATCATGTGGTCTAGCCATACATATTGCATCAAACCTATCAAATCCGCCAACCTGTTCCGTGGATGAAATAATCCAAACACTGGCCAACTTGTTTTTTGTTATGCATGAGTTTTCTCACATCTACTCAATTATTGACGTCAATAAGTTGAGGTGAGGTGAAAACCCGCTTTTGTTTTTGAAATGCAAAATTTCTACATACACTAACTTCTTCTTTTAGAGCCAATTACGCACCGTTCCGGGTACCGTATCTTTGTACTACCGGGCGATTGCATCTGCTGTAGGTCCATTGCATCTACGTCATAGGCTATATCTAGGAACATTCGAATTCTGAACTTTAAAGCAGATTTCGGCCAAAGTTTCGCTGAAATGTAGAAAAAAAATTACATAAAATTCAACTTCTGCAATCTTTCTATTTTGAATTGTTATCTTTACCTCATCATGATATTGCACCTGATTTGACCATTAACATCAAATCTTAGATTCCATCAGGTAGGCATGGTAGGGGTCTAGACTTTGTTTAATTCTCAAAAATAAATTAAATTTAAAATAATCTGCCGGTTGTTCGAGACCACGTGGGTTACCTGGTAAACAAGTGCTGCAACTTCCTTTCTAAACCATTGGCATAACCTTTACACATACTCTCACGTTCATTTATATATTTTCTGGATACTTTCATGGGTTTAATAAATCGTGTCCTTGCTGTCCATCGGGTGCATTTCAATATATGAGGTGACGCGTGTTAGGCTGTTTATGGGACCCTTTTTAGCATTGCTGTTTCTCTTTGGATCTGTTACCTTGCAGTCAAGTTAGCTCAATCGATAAGGCGTTCGACTATGGTGCGAGAGGTTGCGGGTTCGAACCCTGACGGTGCCTATTACGCTCTCGTGGAAAAAATTGAGTTAGCGTGAAATTCCCCTGGACAAGGAACTTACTGCTAATTTGTCTCGTTGTAACCCGTACGAAACTCGGGGAGCTGATCCTGGTTGCGATGGTTATTTGTGGAATGTCTAGGGTGTGCGCTCTTGAAGCAGCAAAGTCCCTGATTTGTTGTTTAATGGTTTGTGGAATGATGTGGGGCCGTAGTGGTCAGCGACAACCTGTAAAGTGTGCTGAGGCTTGTGGATCAACGTCTAGGCGTTGTGCCTGTGCGTAGCGCACTATAAATCACTGCGCTTTTTTTTTAATAGCAATTCCATTCAGTACTGCATTTTTTTCAATAATAAAGCCATTTGAAATAATTTACTCTCTAAATGTAAAAGAGTGAAAAGGTCACTCTGAATTGGGAGTGAATCCGATTTAGCTCTTTTTGAGCTGAATTTCACTCTGAAAGAGCCACACATATTTACTCAATGATCCTCGCAATTTCACTCCCGTCAGAGTGGTTAATAAAACAGCTCAATTTCAGGGAGCGACTGCTGTGTGTTGGCACTTGGTCACTCGTTTCGAGCTGTGTTCCAGGGGTTTACTCTTTTTCGAGCCAACATCATGCTTGTCAATCCATATTCACTCTCGCTCAGAGCGAATCGGAGTCGCTCTTTTGACGACGTTGACACGTGACCGTACGTACATATACTGTTTCTCCCCTTTTATTAAGTTTTCAATGAACGCAATACATAATATCAAATTTATAGAACTATCCTACATATTTCCAATCTTTTTACGCTTTCGTGGGGATCACTATAGTGCCTTTTAAAGTTATAGTTAAAGTTATAGTTAACATATTGTCAAATGAAATGTGCATTACCTGAAATAAAAATCCAGGCTTCACCCTCTATCCCTCGAAGATTGTCGTAAATGATGGCCCAACGATTAGCCGTAGACGTTTGGTAGTTCATAATTATGATTGTGCTCCGGATACCATTACTAAAAGGGATTTGTCAGGTTTGAAAAAAAATGACCAAGCTCATTTTGAAAGATCGTAAATTATGGTTTTAAAATGAAAAAAGCATCAAAACGATACGATTCAACACACGGCTTTTTGTTTTTATTCAACTCTTGTTTTATTTTTATCTTAATTTTTATGATTTTTACATGAATGTACAATATCCAATGGTTATCTTGTTACCAACCATGAATACCCATAAATATTGTTGATAATAAAGAGCCATTTCGTGATCAACAGCCTCGTCCCCCGACTTTTCTAAAATATGATGTGATTTTTATACCGGGTTTTTATACCATCGGAAACCTCTGGGGACATAATGTTTGTGTGCAAAAAATACCATGCATCGTCAAGTTTGTATTTACGAGTATAATCGTGGATAACTCGAAAACGCTCAATTGTAATCGACTGAAATTTTGGGAATAAGTTTTGTTTTGTGGATATCTACTGTAACATACCATACATGACTGTAAAAATCACGAAATACTCATTTAACTCTTCCTTTTAATATATACATTTTTAACTTATCCATAAAACCAAAGCCTCTGAACCGTTACTTCGGTGAACTGATAGTAGATACAAAATAAGGAGCTGTGCAATAATTATGCTCGGGAGAGGTAACATTTCCGAAGGGAATGCTGAAAATGTCTTGCCTTTCCCCTCTCGGTATTAATAAGTGTCCATTTTAAGGTGCCTCTAAATATGATAATCCACCCCTCCCCTTTCTTACATGCCGCTTTCCCACTCCAATTTTCCCTCCCCAGGACACAATTCATAATTGTTACACGACTCCTAATTGAAATACCCAGCACGCATATAATTCGATTGATAACAATGGATACTATTTTACTCAACTCAAAATGTTTTGATTAGTTTCACAGGTAAATAAAATATTTCTGCTTCACACGTGCCTTGATCATGCCTTTTATTGAACGACAAACGTAGAAAGCTATAATTCAATTTTAGATATGTTTTCCAGAACGCAAATTGCTTTTCTACTGATTAAGATTCGCATACACTCTCCATGCACAATATAATCAACTGGGTCTTATTCATTATTTCTATAGAACTATCGTATTCCACCTTGCTATCAACTATAGCATAGCACGACGGCAATGAAAAATCACTAATAAAATAACTCGTCTTCGCCTCGTTGCTCTACTTAAAATAATGATGTTGCCCGTGTTATATGAGACGAAAAAATACTTTTATTCTCTAAATATTCACCGTAGAAGTGATGATGTAATAGGATGCTAGCATATCAATAAACAACAACAACAAAATGCATTTTTAAAGCGCTAAGGCGCTAAACAATACAAAGTCTAACCAACACATTACATACCCCCCCCCCACCTTACACAGAAATGCATATTAAATACACACTGCAGCAGATTATTAAGAAAATTTTGTTAATAACCTGCTGCAGATTATATACAAAGCAGGAAACCAATGCACAAAGTCAGTGTTCAAATGATGAAGTTTGCAAAAAATTAAAATAAGCCATTGTCGAACAGGAATATCTTCAGAGTTGATTTGAAGTGAGATATCGAGTCTATTGCACGGATGTGAGTGCAGCTGGTTCCATAGTTTTGGAGCTGAAACCGAAAAAGCACGATTGCCATAATGTAGATGTGCGCACAGACGGTGATTTTTTGCAAAACAATCTGAACCCTATGTGTAGAAGCTATGAAAATCTGCATATGAATAAGAAGATTCATGATGCATGACTACTTGTCAGCAAGGTCCGTGAATAATTTTGAATGTCAAGAGAGTTATCCGTTTGTGGCCTCTAATACTAGGCGAGCCAGGGCGCGGCGTTTTGGACTCTCTGCAACCTATTTAGTTCGAATTGTGAAAGTCCGTGTAACAAGCTGTTGCAGCTATCTAAACGCGATTTTACAAATGAGTGGACAAGCTTTTCAACAGACGCCTGGTCGAGGGTATTTTCCCGGGGTATTCTCTCTAATGATGTTGTAGAGAGCAAACGAGGCACCACGACAGAGTCATGTGATCATCGATAATAACGCCCAGATTCAGTGTAGTAGTAAAAGCAGGTACATTTTAATTACACACACACACACTGTTACACTGTCATTGTCTTGAGTAAATCGAGAAGTGAGGTGTAGGATCTAGGTTTTGTTGTCATTGAACATGAGCTTGTTGGTGATCATCCAGCAATAAGCTAAAACAATTTTTGAATATATCGCCCCTGCACTACAAGCTGGTTGCACGTATCACCTGCGTATGCCTGCAATCATAGATTGAATACAATGCTGCTCTTTTCAAAGATACTAATCTTACAGATGCGAGTGATTAGCAGATATGAACATTCTATCTAATCTGTTCTTTGACATCTATCGTTCAATGCAGCGGTACCGCGTGAATGTACGAGTGCCGTGCGATATATTCAAGAATTGCTTTAACCTATTGTTATGGTAATTAATCTTGTTACAGCATCATTTCTACGGCGAATGAAGAGTAAAATCCTGGATTTGATATAACAACACTTCTTTACTGTGCACATCATAAAGATGTCGATGCAGACTGAGCAAGTCAGGAAAAGGCTCTCACTGACTTAACCTCATAATACAATTCAGCCTATTGTGTTGTAATAGATTTTTGACTTTTGTCATCTCGCCTGTTCTGTATTAAGCTTAACAAAGTATACATAAATGGGTTAATAGCTGAATTGATTGGTAGAATCAATGCTACAGTCCATGCATAAACTACTGGGTCAACATCAACAACCTCACATTGGACAAGAATACAGGTGAGAACTAATGGTACCCATGTGCAGAAATCAGTGAACACGATGGTGAACATCTTCACTGCTCTACGGATTTCCTGATTCTGACTTGGGGTTCTGCCTGTCTTGTTTTCAGACATTTTCACGGTGACAAATATTTGAATATATAAATATGCAACAAGTACGAAACAAGCGAGGTTAATCCCTATGAATGTAATCATAGAAAAGTACGTTGCTGGTTTTTCACCTATTTGTTCAAAAGTTACATATGTGATATTTGTAGTTTTGGGGACACTACTTATGAAAACTGTTCTAATGCTGATCCAGTCAGCTCCATTGTAGACGTTTTCAAAACCTATGATTATATCAGTTTTGATGATTTCAAATGAATTGATGGTAGGCACTAGCATAGGTCGTTTAACCATTGGAATACCGACGCACACTTCTGACACCTCATATATGCCATAATCTGGTCCAGAATAATAAATGGGTACAACGCTAAGGAGAATTCCAATCGTCCAGATTACTAGAACACATATCTTGGCTGAGTTGATTTTCAAACGATAAACACTGAATGGGTATTTGATGGCTTGAAACCTATCCACAGTTATAAGTGTTATTAGAAATACGGAGACTTCACTAGATATCATTGACAAAGTACCAGCTATTTTACAGGTTGGACCGTTAACCCACCTCCAGGTATATGATGGAAAATAATATCCATAAAAAGCATCAACGGATGACAACAAAATCATGTTTACACCCATCAGGAAATCGGATATCGACAAATGAAGAATGAGGACGTTTTGAGCTTTATTGGATTTTTTATCTCTATACCGAAGGAATATGACCATTTGAATTGAAAATGACAGCAAAAATGCCTAGTATCCACATGGAGATTCGTAGTAAGATGTCATTCAGCATTCTGTTACAAGTTGAATACGGTGGTCGAGGATGTTCGGAGATGCAAGTGGTCTGTGTTGCAAAGCAGCACGTTGCTGGTTGCTGTACCAACATTGTGGAATTTCCCAAGCCTTCAAAAGAAGATCTTTTGACACCATACAGAAGATTATGTGTCAAGTCTAAGATTTCTAAGTTCAAGTTTTGAAATAGTTGATCCCCAAGATCCACAATTTGATTGTGAGAAAAATTAACAAATTTCAAATTTGTCAGATTGGCAAAGGTCCCACTTGGAACAAAAGAGATTCTATTCCATTCCAAATTGAGATTTTGTAATTTTAATAAACCTACAGTCATGTCTCCATTGAAAATTTGCAACTGGTTGGTTGCTAATCTAAGGGTTTGGAGACTATATTGGTTGGTAAATAAACCAGCCGGTAACTTGATGAAGGGATTGTTACTAAAATAAAGAATTTTTATATTGTATACTTCTGCAAATATTTCACTTTGGATTTCCAGGATATTATTGTGATCTAATGACAAGAAACGAAGAGCATGCAATGATGTAAAAACACCTGGTTCCAACTTCCCGATATGGTTATGATTCAAATCAAGTACCGTCAGATTCATATGTGAATTCAAAAAGGATATTTCTGTGAGATTATCATGAGAAACATTTAAATATTGCAACTGGACCAGAGAAGAGAAGGTATCATCTGGTATGGTAGTCAGATCATTCCTGCTTATGTCCAAGTATCTTAAGAAAGTTAGGTTGTTGAAAAGGCCTTGCGGAAGTTCCAGGATCTGATTGTGATCCAGATAGAGTTTCTCGAGTGATGTTAGAGAACTGAACAGGTTACTGGGTATTACTGTTAAGAAATTGTAGCTGAGATCAACATTATGAAGTTTACCCATATCTTGAAAAACAGTTGATGCTAGAGAAAGTAATCTGTTGTTTTGAAGATAGAGCCAATTCATGTTTATCAGTCCGTTGAATATGTCAGTGGGCAAAGTATCCAGAAAATTATCATTGAGTGTCAGGTCCTCTAAGTGCACAAGACCAGTAAATGTATCAGACTGTAAAGATGTAAGTTTGTTATTATCCAAATATAATCGTGTGAGTTGTGGGAGATTGTGAAAAAGATATCTTGGAATTAAGGTAACCTGATTTTGATGAATTTGCAGTGACTGGAGATTAGTCAGATTTCCAAACACGTTTGAGGACAGTGAGGATAACAAGTTATCATACATGTATAGATTTCGTAGTTTTTTCAAGTCTGTAAATACACCAGAAGATAGTGAACGGAGACGATTATTCTGAAGTAACAACTGCTGAAGCTGTGTGAGTCCGTCGAATACTCCATTCTGCAGCAATACTAGATGATTTGTATTCAAACATAGCTGAATCAATTGTCCCAAATTGCGAAAGGTACCTATTTCAAGTGTAGTGATTCTGTTGCTATTCAGCCATAATCGTTGCAGGCCATCCAAACCAAAGAAGGCATCAGAAGTTATTTTCAACAAATTTTTCCGTTCAAAAGTTAGTCCTGTCATACTAGATCCATAGATCAATAGATATGTTGATTCTTCCTGGAGATTGCGAAGGTCACACATTGACACAGACCATCTTCTGTAGCTTAACGTACACGTACACTTTTCCGGACAATCAATGTCAAAAGTGACTCTATAGTCTGGCGTTCCAACTCCAAAAATGGCTCGATCGAATTCACTGGTATTACATGGTTGTTCATTCAAGTTCCTCACTATAAAGAATTTGTTAACAGTAGAGTCATGACAATTGTGTGTTTCTGATATATTCACTGCTTTGAAGTCTTATATTTGCTAAAGTATGGTGAAAATATATTCTAAATTTGTTATTGAGTGCACCAGTAAGTATGTCTATACAAGGTGATGAGCGTAAAGGCAAAAGTATGAATTTTCCAAAGCAGTCATTGATTGTCTGATCTAACCGTTCCAAGTATATGTAAGAAAAGGAGTTATTTTCTTGTGAATTCAATAATTCTATTGATATGGCGTTCCCTTCTGTTAATGAGATATCTATGGAACAAACTCTATCTTGAAGTATTGCAATACTTGGTGTAATAATCGTTACATTTGTTGTGATGTTTGCTCTATTTATGATACATGGGTCAAGGGATTGGGAATCCATGAATATTGTCAATTCAATAGTAGCAGAATTGGCAATGTATATTGGAAAAATAAGTTCATTTTGCTTTTTCTCCACGCCACGTACTTACCATAGTGAATAAAAGCCTTGAATTAAAATTGGTGAATAAGTAAAATATTGTAAATGAATAGTGGTAGAGAATATATTCCTTGTATAAGTTTAGTGTGAAGGCTAGAAACACTGAATCCTGATGTTAAAATCATTTTTGTCAGTATTTTAGGTTTTGTTTATCATAGAAAGTTTTTTTTTCGAATAGATATTGGTGTCATCATTGGAACGAATAAGAATTTTGTGGTTCAAACCATTAATAATACATAATCGTAGAATTAAAAAAAAAAAGAAACTTTGTTAAAATACTGATTAAATACGTCAAGATCCATCAGAACATCAGATAAGCAACAAGAGTTCTGGATGCTAATCAAAATCTTATACTGCTCATATTACAAGTATAATTATGGTAGACTCCAAGAATCAAGCTGAAGCTTATAGCTGCTTGCACCAATCCGCTCTTTTGCTATATAAATATAGTTCTCATTCATATAATGATTACCGGTACTTATTTTTTGATTGTTTATACTTCGTTTTAAATCACATATTGTTTCAAACGATGACCTTAAGTGTGCATTGTTTTTATGGTTTCATAACAGAAGTCAGTGGCTTGTCTTGTTATTTCGGAAACGGTGAAAATTCACACTCAATGAAGACTCTGTAAAGGAAACAAATGAGAAAAGTAAAATAAATACTACATTATGAATTACTGTATTATGGTGTCAGACAGACGCACTGAAATTGAGTATTTGGGAAAAATAAAGTTGTGGGGAATGTAAGACTAAACATTCGCAGCAATTTATTCTTGGAAATAATGTCAATCACAATATAAACAAATTAGTCAAACAATAAGCAGTTGAAAGTTTGATAAATGCCAAATTCACATTTTCCGAAAACAGAAAGAGACATTAAAATATAATTCAGTGCACTTGCCACCTAAGGATAGAATGAGAACGGACCAGTTATAGTGAAAGACAGAGAGAAAAAGACTAGATCGCCTCTGACGTCAGGGCAAAGGCGGAGCGTGAGTGGTTGCCGCCCTGCGAAGTAAAGAATTTTCTGTCTAGTTGTCAGAATTTCAGACGCGAATATTTTATCTCTGTCTTTCATTATATATTGAAGGTGTTTTATTTTATACCAGATTGTCTCACTCATTTTCCTACAAATGGTGTACATTTCTTGCTTTGAAATAGGTTACCTTTATAGCTTTGTTTAAAAGTGGCACTTGTAAATTAACATAAATTTGTAGATTTTAACTGACTTTCAACTTGTTCAAAGAATTTCTTGAAAGTTGATTCTCCCTTGTTTCTGTAAAGGTTTCTGTAATAAATTATGTAGATGAAACATTGTAATATCTTATGCATTAAAATGCATTTGTGCTTTGTCTCGTGTGTATGACTTATCTGATCTAGTAATATCATGGTTAATGTATTATATATCCTGATATTTAAATCACGTCTTTACTAAACCCATGAAGATATCTCAGTGAATAGGAGTGGACTGATTTGATTTGTCTTCATGGTCATGGGCGTCAATCCCGGGGGGACAGGAACGTGTCCCCTCCACTTTTCAGCAAAATGACCCATTTTTTGTTCTTTTTAGCCATTTTTTGGTAATTTTGGCCCATTGCCCCCTCCCTCCGCCATTAAAGCCGGATTCATGGTATAAGTAAAGACGTGATTAGAGTTTGAAATACAAACTAGTAGTGGAATTTAGAGATGGATGAGATGTTTTAGTTCCGAGTATTTGTATTGTCGAATTTAGAAAGGACAGTTTACTTAATCAAATATGATATATTGATATGTACTTTAATTATCATTGGGTTAAATCTTATACATGTACTTCCCTTATTGTTTTTGACAATGTGGTTATTTTAGAATAAGTGCACAATCCATTGGGATAATTTACAAATAAATTTTCAATGACAGCATTATTATACGCTTGACATGTTTAATATAACTAAAAATCTTAAAACGAGAAACCTGAAAAATAGCTCTGTTCATAATGAAATATATCCAGTTCGTAAGCATACGAGTTATAAATAAATGATGCCTATTTGAAAATCTAGGCACCAACATAATGTTAGATGTCTAATAAGACAATAATAACTGCGCACCATCTATTTTGAGGTCATTGTGTGAAATCGGAGGGTTTTGTTTTGGGCCGAGGTATTTTTCCGAGGGAGCGGTAGCCCCCGAGGAAAAATACCAAGGCCCAAAACAAAACCGACTACACAGAATAATGTTTTTAAAAACCAATATATACGTTGTAATGATTGCAAATAAAAATTATATAATATATAGTATATATATATATAATTATACTTACTTACCTATATAATGTCCTAGGCCTATTGGATCGTAACAATTGCCAAACTGGCACCAATTTAGTCCAATACCGTCTTACTACTTGGCTAGTTTGGTGGCCACGGACCTCTTGGTTGCTATGGTTTAGCTTTGATACCAGTATGATCACACTATGATAATGTCTTCCTTATCCATGAAATCATGCCAATTATTGCAAATAAATACACAAAAGAGACGGTTAGTTTTGAAGACACAATTTCCAAATGAAGTCGTGAACAGAGCGAGCGAAGCAGTTAGACCATCTTTCAAGTGAGTGGAAATGTGTAGCAATTCAAATATTAACATGGACGTTCAATCTTGCCATAATATAATTCGCTCGCAAGCTGGCGTCCTTTGATATCTATCATCCAGAGCCAAATGAAATTAAGATAATTCACCAAGCATAATGAAATCGTCAAGAGACACGCGACTGTGTAGTTGGGTAGGACTACATAATGTCAAGTGACGAACCTTATACACCTATCCGACTTCGCCATTACTGCGGTGTCCCCGATGTAAAACTGCGGTGTCCCGAGGTCGGGGGTTCCATCCATTATTTATTGTGTGCTATACAGAATTGTACCCGGGAATTGTACACAACAGTGATATTCAATACACAATCATGAGTATTGAATTACGAATTAAATCTCCCGCTCTGGTACATCTGTGTTGCCGTCAATAGAGGGCCAAATACAGTAAACGCTTCTCGGATTGGTGTATATACAACCATTTTGCCATCAAAATAAATTTATTTTTTGACATCCAAATTTAGATAGCCTTTCACAACGATTTCACAAGTTCAAGTAAAGAGAAAGGTGAACAATATTTAAAATTGAATTGCCTATGTATGATGGCAGCAAGTATGAGACACCATACCCGACGCTTTGGAAATAAATGTAAATGCTGAAGACAATGTTAATGCATCCCTTTTCCAATACCTACGTTACCATTCGTCTTGCTGATTTGCTAATATTAAATAATTTGTGACTGCATTTTGACGTTTTCAATTATTTTTTGTTCACGCAAGTGAACGTTAATGCCGCTTGCACCCACATTTCATATTCACAGTTTCTCCCTTACGTATCCTGTGTCTTGAATAGCTATTGTAACACAACCCTGTGGTTAAGAGGCTAGGAAATAATTCCTAATATCTCATACCCTCGTTGGTATGCCTGTATCTTTATCAGTGAGGTACCAATATCGAGTTAAAATACATAAATTATTCACAAACCATTTATCAAACAAATCAAAGTTACAGAGTGACCAACACGGAGCTGAAATACATTAAATTAATTATTGGTATCAAATGTTTCTTGATTACCAAACTTGATTGTACAAACGTACCATTTAATATATACCGTACATCCATGTTACAAAGGTACCAACACGGAGCAGAAATTCATTAAATTAATAGTTATTGGCATCAACTATTTCTTGATATGATAATAGCTTCCATTAAAGGGCATATCTATTGCAAAAACAAGTTGAATTCCATTCGAAGAAAATAATTATTCCATTACAAGTTGACACTTGTTGCAATTTTTTATTCGTATTTCTCCTGAAAAAAGACAAATTGTGTTGGTAAAATGCTGGATCGTACAGCCCTTTTCAGCGTTCGAAGCGAAATATTGAGTTCCAATGCAACAGACTGATGACGTCATTATTTGAATAGAAGTATCTATAAAAAGCATCAACTGAGGCCAACAAAATCATGTTGTCACCCATAAAGAAATCAGACATCGACATATGAAGAATAAGGACGTTTTGAGCTTTGTTGGAATTTTTATCTCTAAACCGAAGGATATGACCAATGAAAAGGACAGCAAATAAGCCTAGAATCCACTTGAATGAACAACCATGTAATACCAGTGAATTCGATCGAGCAATTTTTGGAGTTGGTTCGCCAGACTATAAAGTCAGTTTTGACATTGATTGTTCAGAAAAGTGTACATGTACGTTAAGTACGTCAATGTGTGGCCTTCGCAATCTCCAGGAAGAATCAACATATCTATCTTTTGATCTATGAATCTAGTCTGACAGGACTAACTTTTGAGAGGAAAAATTTATTGAAGATAACTTCTGATGCCTTCTTTGGATTGAATGTTTTAACAACAATTATGGCTGAATTCAAACAGAATCACTACACTTGAAACAGGTACCTTTAGCAATTTGGGACAATTGATTCAACTGTTATTGAATATAAACCACCTAGTCTTGCTGCAGAGTGGAGTATTCGACGGACTCACTCATCTAAATGGTGTATAAATTATAATCATTACGTCCATGAGGATGCGGTGATCAGGTGCACATGGTGCAAAAAAACTATATAAGTGATACAAAATCCTCCGTTAAGATTCATTTATTATAGCTCGTCGAACTATCTTCATTTGCTACTGTCTGTGCACTTGCAGAGAGTTGAGGAGGCGCCAGCTTGCGAGCGAAAAATGAAGACACATAATTCTTTTGTTATAAACTACTTGTCAACTTGGTTGTATTGAAAATCAAGGTTAAATATTTGGAGTGCTGTCATTTTTCGCTCACTTGATAGCAGGCGTCTATTCAGATGTTCTAACTCTTACTGCTTCGCTCTGTTCACGGCATCGTATTCAAAGTGTGTCTTCAAACCTAGCCGTCTCTTCTCTACAAGTTACATGATTTCATCGATCATCATCATACCACATCCAGCCACACTAACTTGGGACTCCGTGGCCAAACGTGTCAAATTTGGGGCTGTCTAGTTGGCTTCCCGGAGTGATATTGGTGCTAATTTCGCAATTGTTGGCGGTGACTTTTTGTCTTTCACTTTTAATGTTTTCCTTTGGAGTATAGGATAATATTCATGTGAGTAAGTATATCTATTATTATTATATACTCTTTCTACAGGTTGTTTCTTGAAAGACTTCTACCATTGGAAACTTTTATTTTTCGATATCATAAAGCTCAAATCAAACAAGATGGAATACTTATGAATTTGCACAACAAAACAGCTTTCATTTTTGAAAATTGACCGTGTCCGACCTGAAATATAAGCATTTTACGAAAATACCTCAATTTTAATCCGTCTACCAACCAAAAATTTAATTAAAAAATTATTTTAGGGAAACTTAACCGGGAAAGCACCTCCTTAAGAGTAAACGAGGTGTTGTTGGTCGAAGCAACCACAAAAATCGATTTTCATTATCTAGATCAATATATTATTGACAAATAACACCTTGATATTTTGCAAAAGTTCATTCCACAAAATACTATACTTTTCGAACTTGCTTAATTTATTGTTGTTAATTAGTTATGTAGGTTTTACAAAAGTGTTGTTGTTTCAGCCCTCTTTACAACATAACCTACAAAAGTATATCTGTGATATTTGTATTCTTCTACACGCTCGCTAAGAAGTGAGCAATGCAGGTTTTACCAAAGCTCACTACCGTTTGCAAGATGCTGTGAACTACCAAATCGCAACAGTTTGAAATAGTTAATAACCTTAAAGCATAATGTGTGACTTGCTCCACAGCGACGTCCTCAATTTTTCTTGAATTTCTACTTTTTGCATGATTGTAATGCCCAATGGTGTACTAAAATACCACGTGAAAGACTAAACCTGAAGTGCTTTATTGCCGATTGGGTTCTTGCTAACACGTCCCGTGGATGTCAGCTCATGTGTACATGTATCATCTAATCAGTGATGTATAAAGTGCGTCCATATCGCTATTCGTCGTACGTCTTATATACGTTCCAGCTGCTTGAAGCTCCGCGCAATAATACATGTAATACGATCGGCGAGCTATACACGTATTGTATGCTCTTTCTTCGTTTAACCTCAATTGTTTGGCTTGAAATTAAAAGGGAACAATGTGATCGGTGAAAACTACTTATATAGATAGGAATCTATAAATGCAAAATCACACATTATTGCTTTTGGGGCTTAAACAAAATTATTTTATTCTTAGTCACTAGGAGTGGTCTAGCTTGTAAGCGCTGAATTTCATTAGTTCCTGCATGTCGTCTATCACACGGTAGAGGATATGGTCTGCGTCGTTACGCAACACGCTTTTCGAGGTGCGCACTAGCTTCGGGTAAGAAGCGTTGTAAGCATAGTGCGTATCACGCCACGCAGTACGCACAACTGAATCTGCAAACAGGTTTCGTCCATTTCAGAATAAGGGAGTTTGTCAAATCAGGTTTTTCTAAACTTTTTTTAAAAGTAATTACAACAACATTATGCCTTATATGTTAAAAGATTAATTATCAAGCACGAATCACGTGGTTTTATTTGAAACAAACTCATATTGATCCGATAGTCGTCTCTCAACACGCGATATTCAAAATTCCCGGGCGCCAAAATTGTCCAGTGCAATGACGTACAATGAAGGCTGACAACAATTGAGCACAAATAAGCATTACGTCATTGCACTAGACAATTTCGGCGCGGGAATTTTGAATATCACGTGTTGAGAGCCGGCTGTTTTATGTGATTCGTGCTTTAATTAATAATAAATTTTTCTAACATATAAGGCATAATGTTGTGATTACCAGAGACGAGACATCATTTAAATAAAACTAGTTTTTTTTTTTTTTTTTTTTTTTTTTATTCATTTTGCTTTTAGATTAAACAGGACAAAAGACAAATAACTTGAGAAAAAATAAACAAAAGATAGAAAGAATAAAAAC
This sequence comes from Amphiura filiformis, assembly GCF_039555335.1. Classification (NCBI taxonomy): domain Eukaryota; kingdom Metazoa; phylum Echinodermata; class Ophiuroidea; order Amphilepidida; family Amphiuridae; genus Amphiura; species Amphiura filiformis. The sequence goes on from NC_092638.1 coordinate 6,268,181, forward strand.
AACACACACAAATACAAATGCATCTCTTATATCACTAGTACAATACAATATTATGCATATTTTTAAATTCGTTTAAATACTTTGTTTGTCCGTGGGCACATGAGAAAGACAATAATTAATATGTTATATTTATATATCATTACTTTGTTGTTACATTATTTTCTTACACAAAACCTTCCCATTTCATACGAAAGATATTCAATTTATTTATTCTCTGAAAACAAGCTTTTCTTCTTCAATTTTTTTACTTAAAAAATGTGAGAACGTGGCGATATATGGTTTTTCATTTGAAAACCTGTTCCTAAATAAATAATACTTAGCACTCAGAATAATATAGTTAAGCACTTTGAACCTTGAATGTCCTTCCAGTCCCAAAATTATATCTTTATAACATAGATGTATTCGAGTCTGTATCTTTCCATTTAACCATGTCTCTATCTCCTTCCAAAAAGAGTTTATTTGATGGCATTCCCAGAACATGTGATCAATTGTTTCTTTATTTTGACATAAATGACAATTTTCGTTCTCTTTCAGATTAATAAGCTTTAAATAACTATTGCTTGGAATTATTCGATGAAGGATTTTATATTGAAAAAATCTCATTCTTTCTTCAGTGGTAATTTGAAAAGGTAATGTCCAAATGTATTCCCAATTTAGATTACCCAAATGATCAAACAAACGATCATAATAATTCTGATTTACTGGTTTTGTTGATTGTGACATGTTAAATTGTTTAGATACATCACGAGTTGTTAACTTCTTTACTTCTAACGAAATATTTTTTCAATACTTTTAAGTTTTCCCATATCTGTTTCAGAAAGTTTCTTTATTTCTAATTTCCATTCCCTTGGTAAACTATTTATAACACCGTAATATGTTACAAAATCAATACATCGTCCATATTTTTCACAAAGCTTTTCGTATGAATAAAATGAACCTTTATCATCTAATATATCTTTAATCTTTATTAGTCTTGTTCGAGCTCTATTAAGAGCCTTGTTTACATCTTTTGAAAACAACTTGTTATAACTTAGTGGCATATGCAATACATCTTCCAAATTGATTGTTTCTTTGTTATTACATTGTTTAAAACTTTGCCAGCTTAAAATGACTTCTTTGTAAAACTGGGGGAAATTGGCAGGAAAAACAGAATCATCAACATTACATTGTAACAGGAACTCCAGACCTCCCATTGTATTAAAGAAATAATTTGGGACATCTTTCCACGGTGCATAACCTTCACTCAAAAATCTTTTTAGCCACATTATCTTTAATGCTTTGTCTGTATTGAATATATTTACCATCTCTATTCCTCCGCTTTCTTTTGGTGCAATTAAAACAGAACGTTTGATTTTTCTGGTTTTCCACTCCATAAGAAGTTATACAGTATCTTTTGAACATCAGATAACACATTTCCACTCACATAATCTGTGGACATTAAATAAGTCATTTGTGAAATACCAATACTTTTTACTAATAAGACCTTTCCTCTAAGTGTTAGATCTCTTTGTCTCCAAATATCTAATTTGTCCTTTAATTTTGTGAGTCTTGGTTGAATATTATACTCATTACATTTTTGACTATCATAACCAACAAATAAGCCCAATATTTTCACAGGTTCCTTAGTTGGTTTAATACCATAAACATAATCATTACAGTGTCTAAGACTTCCTATCTTCATCAATTCTGTTTTCTCCAAATTTATCTTCAAACCAGACAACCTTCCAAACTTATCTATTTCTCTTACAAGATTCTCCACAGATTTTGAATCGGATAGAAAAAAGGTTGCATCATCTGCAAAAAAGGAGCACTTAAGCTCCACCCCACTTGGGAGTTCTATGCCATTAATATCCTTACATTTTAAAGTTATTAAAGCCAACATTTCTATCACACATACGAATAATGCTGTTGATAACGGGCATCCTTGACGAACACCTCGTGTCAGATCAAACCAACCAGTAGACAACCCCTTATTGATTACACAACTTTTAATATTTGAATAAAAACATTTTACCCATGAAAGCAGGTTTGGACCAAAATTAAATTTTTCAAGGTTGCCATAAGAAAACTCCATTCAACAGAATCAAAAGCCTTCTCCAAATCGGCAAAAAGCAACATACCAGGAATGTGGTTATCATTTGTGTACTGCAGAATATCTTCAACTAAACGAATATTTTCTCCAATATATCTACCTTTGACAAAGGCTGTTTGATGATTACCTATAATACTTGGTAGTACACCTTCCATTCGTTTAGCAATTGCCTTTGTACCTATTTTGTAATCGATATTTAATAATGATATTGGACGCCAATTTTTGATAAGCTTTGGATCTTTTCCAGGCTTAGGTAGAAGAGAAATTATTGCTTGTGATTGCGTTGTTGAAAGTTGACCATTTAAGTAGCCAAAATTTAAAGAGTCAACTAAAATATTTCCAAGCAAATCCCAGAAACATAGGTAAAACTCACTAGAGAAACCATCACTCCTCAAAATAATAATTAACTGGCTATTTTCATCGTAGTGATGTTGTACCTGCTTGTCGTCTATCAAACGGTAGAGTATAGTAAGAACAAACATTCCTATCGTTTGTTCTCTAAATATACTTCACAATACTCATGATTCAAAATTTTATGAATTTGCACAATAAAACAGCTTTCATAATACTGTTTGAATTTTTGAAAATTGAGTGTGTCAGACTTGAAATAATATTATAAGAATTTTACGAAAATATCTCATTTCAATCAGTTAACGGGGCCAGCCAACCAAACATTTAATTTTTTTTTTAAATTATCGAAAACTTAACCGGGAAAGCACCAAACAAAAGTATTTTAATAAATTTTAATAAACTTCACCCAAAATAGACTTTTAATACTGAAACAATACAAAATCATTACTAAAGCAATATTGTTACATTTACTGAGGCGGACATTCTCAATTTTTTTTTATACAAAATTCTGATTTTAATCAACTTCACCCAAAACAGACTTTTATTACTGACACAATACAAAATCATTATTAAAGCAAAATTGTTACATTTACTGAGGCGGACATCCTCGATGTTTTAATACAAAATTCTGATTTTAACTAACACGGTTGTATAATGTAATTTAGTAAATATACTCTGAAAAAAATCAAGGCTTTAGATGCTGTATATAGATGTGAAAAATTCAGAGATTTTGAATCAAACGACGGAGTAAGTCGTTTCATTATTACGATAGAAATTAAAGTTGAATACGTACGCAAAGTTAGCCTAGCAATGTCTAGCCTCTACACAATTTGTATTTACACTACACGGTTGAGTGCATAGCACCATAAGAGCTGTGTGAGCTTCTAGCTGGTGACTAGTGGAAAATACGGCATCTGTGCATTAGAAAAAGTTCGAGGACATCTCCCATTCACCGTGTGTGGTGAATTGACTACGTAAAAATCAGACACTCGTCGGTACACAGCGTCACCGGCAGGTAAATAATGATTTTTTCCCTGCAATGAATCACGTGGAATTGTAATAACACCATCAAGTGACACTTTACACAAATAAGCTGAGCTATAGGCCTAATCCTCTGTTGGTGAGCGACGTGCGATTGGTATTTCACCAATAAGTATTAATAATTCATTTGTTTAATTTGTTACAGAAACCTTCGAAGAAACAAGCCACTAGAACAAACCACTAGAACTTATATCACGTGAAATGTGCACATTGATGTTGACGTACAAGTTCGCCTATTTTACAGCTATTTACACCAATTGTAGTAAGAAAATAATGTATAAAAAATATATAATAATTAAATAGTTAAAACTATCAATAAAGCAGGTCCATTTCATTCCGTATCCATTCTTAACGTAGTATTTCTTATACTTTTCTCATTTCTTTCCTTTACAGAGTCTTTATTCAGTTTGAATTTGTCAACGTTTCTGCTGTACAACGAGATAAAACTAATTGCTTTCGCTCATCACAAGTTTATCTGAACGGCCAAAAAGGCACACACACAAGCAAACTAAGATCATCACGTGGAACTCGTGTGTTTGAAAGCGAACTGACTGTACTGTATTATCAATCACAAAACCAAGTAAGAAGTCCATGAGCGAAAATTATAAATGTATATATCAGTAGCGCAAATTGCAACAAGCAGCTTTTAAGCTTGGTTCTTTGTAGTTGGCCAATAGCAAGCAAACAGGATTGATTGATATGCTATGTTTAATTGTTTTAATCTCGATGTTCTAATATATTATATCTTCACATAGTTTTGTAGGTTCTACGATAATATATATTATGATTTTAGCCATTAACATATTTGTAAATAAATCGATTTTCAATTGGTTTTTATCGTTATCAAATTAAGCAGATACGCACAGAGGAACATTAATGTTGATAATGGGGTTCCAGAAAATAACAATACATATCAATTAACATTTTGACAAAATTCAACACGAAGGACGCCGATTCTATAAAAGTAAGGCTAATTCACTGTACTTATCACAAGTGATTTCGCATGATTAAGGGAATAAAGTACACCTTGGTTTAAAAGTAGGAGATTGGTAAATATCATGTAATGCAAGACACAACTATTTTAAAGGATATAGTTGCATTACAAGATAACTGATTGATCTAACCTTTATTGGTTTTGGTTGATAACATCAATATCTACATAGTTATATGATTTCAACATCAGGGTTTTCAATTTATTGAGGCAAGCCGTCACATTAATTTTGAAATAAACCAATATACTATCATCTATTCCAGATCCAGTGCACACACAATTAGCATTTTACCTTAGGAAATCAATATAAAGGGCCTTAGTGCTAGTTTGAATGCCCCTCCAGTGAACCAGGAACGTTCGCAACTTTCCTGAGTGAACATACGCCTAATTCTACCCATGAATATATGCATGATATAATAAACTAAAATGAATATACCGCTTGTCTTCTAAACAACAGATTTCAATTTTAGACTCTTGTTCTATTTGCTTGACATACTAAAATTTTGCAGTTAGTATACTAATTTTCTTCGTATTTTTTCTTTGAATTATGTGCCGTGAAAAACCAAAATGACGTTATTTCCCCGATATACATTGTCATTTCTGTTAGTACTGGAATGCACTCTATTTATTGATGCCAGATCCACAGACCCATGTATTCTAGATAGAACAAACATCACGACAAATGTAACGATTATTACACCAAATACCGCAACAATTCAAGACGAAGTTTGTTCCATAGATATATTAACAGAAGCTAATACCATATCAATAGAATTGTTGAATTCCCAAGAAAATAACCCATTTTCATACATATATTTTGAAAGATTACATGAAACAAACAATGATTGCTTTGGTAAATTCATGGTATTGACCTTACCATCACCACCACCTTGCATATTTACTGGAACACTAGGCAAAGAATTCCGAGTTTACTTATACCAAACTTCTACAAATATCAGACTTCAAGCAGTGAATACATCAGAAACACACCGCAATTGTCACAATTCTTCTGCCAATGAATCTGTAGTGGGGAACTTGAATGAACAGCAATGTAACACCACTCAATTCGATCGAGTCGTTTATGTTCAGGCTAGGGGAACTGGCTACGTTGACATTAACTGTCCAGAAACATGTACTTGTACACTTGGTTACAGGAAATGGTCTGTGTCAACGTGTGACCTTGGTATGCAGGAAGAAACAACATCTATGTTAATCTATAAACCGAATACGAGGCAACTAACGTTTGCAAGGACACATTTGTCGAAAATAACTTCTGATGCCTTCTTTAGTTTGGATGGGTTGCAACGATTATCGCTGAATGGGAATCAAATCACCACACTTGAAATAGGTACATTCAGCAATTTGGGACAACTCACTCAGCTATTTTTGCAAAAAAATCATCTGGTCTGGCTGCAGAGTGGGGTATTCAATGGACTCTCACGACTACAGCAGTTGTTCCTTTTTGAATCATCTTAGTATTATTTCTCCTGGTGCATTTACAGGCTTAGAACATCTACAAAGGTTATACCTGTATGAGAACTTGATATCCGCACTATCTTCAAATGTGTTTGAAAATTTGGGTCAACTCGTTCAGTTATTTTGAATAATAACCACATTGTCTCATTGCAAAGTGGAGTATTCAGTGGACTGTCACGACTACAGAAATTGTTTCTTCAGGATAACCATCTCATTTTACTGTCTCCTGGTGCATTCACAGGCTTGGAACAACTACAAGATGTATTCCTCTATGATAACTTCTTATCCTCATTATCCTCAAATGTGTTTGAAAATTTGACTAAACTGAATTCACTGCAAATCCAGCAAAATGAGCTTACCTCAATATCAAGATATGTGTTTCATGGATTGGTGTCCTTACAAACATTAAGTATTAACGACAATGAATTGACTTCATTACCACCAGGTGTGTTTAAAGGTCTTGTAAGTTTAAAGAGCCTCAAACTCTATGAAAATCTTGCATCTACATTTATTAATGGTACGTTTAGTGAGTTAAATAACTTAGAAAGTTTGACTCTTAACAACAACGAATTGACTTCATTACCATCTGATGTGTTTAAAGGTCTCGTAAACCTAAAGGAGCTCCAACTCCACGATAATCTTGTATCTACATTTCTTAATGGTACATTTGGTGGGTTAACTAAATTAGAAATTTTAACTCTCCACAATAATCTATTGATATTTCTACCCAACGGGATATTCGATAGTTTGGTGAAGTTACATGAGCTACAGGTTTACAGCAACAAACTCACATCAGTAGCACACGGGGTCTTTAATGGCATGATAGCAATGGAAGAACTAGATCTCCATAGAAATACTTTAACATCATTGCCAAGTGGTGCTTTCAGTGGGCTTGATCAGTTACAAATTCTTCATCTCGAAGACAATCATCTTAAGTCCATTCCTGAGGATGCATTTGTAGGGTTAAGTCAACTCAAAGAATTGTATCTTCAAGGAAATAAGTTGATCTCACTGTCAAATAGCACCTTCATTGATCTTGTCCGATTGGAGGAGCTTCATCTGGAGCAGAATACATTGACATCACTCACATTGGGTCTGCTTGGAAATCTAATTCAACTGAAATATCTCACCCTGGATAACAATCGGCTCTCGTCGATACCAAGTGGAGTGCTGGCTAAACTCGTCAACCTTGAGACACTACTTTTAAATGACAACTATCTATTATCATTGTCAAGTGATGCTTTTAGTGATCTAGACTCCATACAAGAGCTGTATCTTCACAACAACCAGTTGACATCCTTACCGATAGAAGTATTCTATAGATTGCATCAACTGCAGATACTGTATCTCCATAACAACCAACTGACCTCATTATTATACGATCCCTTCAAATATCTTGGCAATCTGGAAGTGTTATACTTGGAAAATAATCTACTAACGTCTTTGGCTATCGACATATTTGATAATCTTTTCCGTCTAAAAGAACTGCACCTCAATAATCAGCAATTAAAGACTTTGCCAAGTGGTATTTTAGATAATGTGTACAGATTAGAAGAGCTGCATCTTCAATACAACCAGCTTCGCCCTTTGGCAAACGACACATTTGAAAGTCTGTATAAGCTGAAAATTCTATACCTGAATAGTAATACATTATATTCCTTAAAGATGGGAACATTTGATGGATTGACCAGGCTTGTGGAGTTACTGTTGAACGATAATGAAATCACCACACTGCAAACAGGAATCTTTGATGGCCTGGTTGCCTTGACAAAACTTGACTTGAGCAACAACAAACTCATCTCCCTACCCAATGGCATATTCTGCAATCTAGTGCAACTAGCAGAATTATTTATTATTGTCAATAAACTTACAAGCTTTCAAGTGGAAGTTTTCTGTGGTGAAACACAACTATCGAAGTTGGATTTAGACCAAAATCAAATAGGTCTATTAACACCAAATTTGTTTGACGACATGATGAACATGGACAGACTGTTTCTTGCTGGGAATAAATTGCATTCTATTCCAATAGAAATATTTCACAATCTTCGTAAACTCAAGCGCTTATACTTGAACAACAACTTGCTTGAATCTTTGGGAGCTGATACCTTTGCCGATCTTATGTACTTAGAGGTCCTGACACTCAATGATAATTTTCTTACCGTATTACCATCTGGCATATTCAACGGGTTAACCAACATTGTATGGCTCTACCTTCATAACAACAAGTTAATATATCTACCATTAATTGCATTTCAAGATATGACTAAACTTCAGGAGCTTGATCTGAGTTACAATTTCCTCTCTACAATGCCCGACAACCTGTTCAATTCTTTAACATCACTTGAGAATCTTTATCTTGACCACAACCAGGTCCAGGAACTTCCACAAGGCCTTTTCAATAACCAGTCTCTCTTAAGATACTTGGACATAAGCGCGAATGATTTGACACATATACCAGATGATACCCTCTCCCCTCTGGATCAGTTGCAATATTTAAACATTTCCCATAACAATCTCACAGAATTATCATTCTTGAATTCACATCCAAATCTAACAGTGCTAGATGTGAATCATAACCTTATAGGAAAGTTGGAACCAGATGTTTTTACATCACTGCGCGCTCTTCTTTTCTTGTCGCTGGATCACAATAGCATCCTGGATATCCCAGGTGGGTTATTTGCAGAACTGCATATTCTACAAGTGCTTTATTTCAGTAATAACTCTTTCAGTGAGTTACCACCTGGTTTGTTTACCAACCAATATAATCTCAAAACTATTAGATTAGCAACCAACCAGGTGCAAACTATCGATAGAGAGAGGACTGTAGGTTTATTCAAATTACAAAATCTCAATTTGGAATGGAATAGAATCTCTTTTGTTCCAAGTGGGACCTTTGACAATCTAACAAATTTGAAATTTGTTAATTTTTCTTACAATGCAATTGTGAATCTTGGCGATCAACTTTTTCACAATTTGAATTTAGAAATTTTAGACCTAAGACACAATTTTCTGAACCGCGTCACAAAGTTTTCTTTCAAAGGCTTGGCAAACTCTATACTGTTGGTACAAGAAGCAGCAACGTGCTGCTTTGCGACACTGAACCACCTGCATTTCTCAACAGCCTCTACCTGTTTATCTCACTTGTAACAGAATGCTGAATGATATCTTGCTGCGAATCTCCATGTGGACACTAGGCATCTTTGCAGTCGTTTTCAATTCATTGGTAATATGCCTTCGATTTAGGGACAAACAATCCAACAAAGTTCAAAGTTTCCTCATTCTTCATTTGTCGATGTCTGATTTCCTGATGGGTGTAAACATGGTTTTGTTGGCCTCAGTTGATGCCTTTTATGGCTATTACTTTCCATCATATGCTCTACAGTGGATAAATGGTTTTACCTGTAAAGTGGCTGGCATGTTGTCAATATTATCCAGTGAAGTTTCTGTATTCCTAATAACTCTGATAACTGTAGACAGATTTCAAGGCATCAAGTACCCATTCAGTGACCATCGTTTGAAAATCAACTCAGCCAAGATATATGTGCTAGTAATTTGGATTATTGGAATTCTACTAAGTGTTGTACCCATCTATTTTTCTGGACCAGAGTCTGAAGTATTTGAGGTATCAGAAGTATGCGTCGGTATTCCCATGGTAAGAAGACCGATACACAAATCTAGCAAGAGTTCAGTTGAAATAACCAAAACTGATATCACCATAGGTTTTGAAAAAGTCTACAGTGTTGTTGACCGGATCAGCATTAGAACATTTTTCATAAATAGCACTCTAACATCTACAAATTCCACATATGGAACTACTGAACAAATTGGTGAAAAATCTGCAACTTACTTTTCTATCGTTACATTCATATGTATAAACCTTGCGTGTTTCATACTCATTGCATACTTATATATACAAATATTTGTAGCCGTGAAAGTGTCAGAAAGCAACACTGGGAGAACGCAGAGTCAGAAGACAGAAATCCGTAGAGCAGTGAAGATGTTCACCATCGTGTTCACTGATTTCTGCACATGGGTACCTTTAGTTCTTATTTGTATTCTTGTCCAATGTGAGGTGGTTGTTGTTGACCCAGTAGTGTATGCGTGGACTGTAGCACTGATTCTACCTATCAATTCAGCTATTAACCCATTTATGTATACCCTATTAAGTTTAGCAGAGAGAAAAACACATGATTAAACAAAAACTGGAAAAAAACACAAATCAACAAAACATAAACAAACAAAACAGTCAAGCAGAAAAGACAAGCAAAGCAAAAATATTCGGCAAAATATGTCATACAATGGGATAGTAAAAGACCAATCCAGATATTTTGACCCACTGCGTGTACTTTATTCGCTTTAATTCATACTTGTATAACTGTTTGCTGAACTAAGCAGTTTATGGATACTATTACAGTTAACAAAAGCAGCAAACACAAATTATTATGTTGTAAACACGTTTTAGTTTTACTTAAAACGTTTAAATGTCAGGTAATAAAAATGTCATAAAACGTTTTTAAATGAAAAAACAACAACATTTAAAAAGGTTGTTAAAATATTATTGTAAAATTATTTTGGCAAACATTTTTACAAAATATTTGGTCAACCTTTGCATAACAGTAAGTTTTTCAAAATGTTTTTTGAATGTTATTGAAACGTATTATAACCATTATATAACACGACAATAAACCGTTTTCAGTCAAACCATCTGACTAAAGAGATGATTACCAGTAAACTATTTCTGTAAGAGTTGATATCAATAACTTATTTAATGTAATTCAACTCGATGTTGATAATTTTGTAACACGATTTGTAAATAGTTAGACTTAAATTGTTGAAGTTATTATCATATCATGAAAATTGATACTTAATGCCAATAAAAATTGAATGTATTTCAGCTCGGTATTGGTAACCTTAAGCATGGATGTCTTTGATAAACGGTTTGTAAATAGTTATAATTAATTGTCTCTAAAGTTGTTATCATATCACGAAATAGTTGTCAGCTCCTATTGGTAACTTCGTAGCATTTATGTGTTTGTTAAATAGCTTAAAAATTACTGCTAAATTGTTATCATGAAAATAGTTGATACCAGTAACGAATAATTAGAATGTATTTCAGTTCGGTGTTGGTAACTTTGTAACATTGATATCTTTACTAAACAGTTTGCAACAGCTCAATTGTCTCTATCAAGACATAATTGATACCAATAACTAATTGTACGTATTTCAGATCCATGTTGTTAACTTTGGAATATTGGTGTTTGTAAATAGTTACTGTATTTCAGCTCGACGTTGGTAATTTTGTAACATTCATATCTTTGTTAAACTGTTCAAGTTATAATCATTCAAGAAAATGGATAGTTAGCATTAATAAAAATCGGTAAAAGTAAAAAGTTGGTAAACTTGTAGTATTATGATGTGTTTGTTCAATGGTTTGCAAATAATTACTGCTAAATTGCCTCTAAAGATATTATCCAGTAACGAATAATTAGAATGTATTTCAGTTCGGTGTTGGTAACTTTGTAACATTGATAACTTTACTAAACAGTTTGCAACAGCTCAATTGTCTCTATCAAGACATAATTGATACCAATAACTAATTGTATGTATTTCAGATCCATGTTGTTAACTTTGGAATATTGGTGTTTGTAAATAGTTACTGTATTTCAGCTCGACGTTGGTAATTTTGTAACATTCATATCTTTGTTAAACTGTTCAAGTTATAATCATTCAAGAAAATGGATAGTTAGCATTAATAAAAATCGGTAAAAGTAAAAAGTTGGTAAACTTGTAGTATTATGATGTGTTTGTTCAATGGTTTGCAAATAATTACTGCTAAATTGCCTCTAAAGATATTATCAAGAAATAGTTTATACCAATAACTAATTTCATGTATTTCAGTTCCGTGTTGGTAACTTTGTAACATCGATGTCTTTGTTAAATGGTTTGTAAATTATTACTGCTAAATTCTCTCTAAAAGTTATTACCAAGAAATAGTTGATAACTAATTTTATGTATTTCTGCTCGGTGTTGGTACCTTTGTAACATTGATGTCTTTATTAAGCAGTAAATAGTTACAGCTAAATTATCAGAAAAACGTTCAACGTGTTTCAGCTCGGTATTGGTAACTCTGTAACATGGATGTCTTTGTTAAATAGTGTGTAACTAATTCAGCTAAATAGTCTCTAACGATATTAGAATACAACCAAGATACGGCTTATCCAAATACAGTTAAACAGTTTGTAAATAGCAGTGTGTACAATATAACCCGTCCGCCCGTCCGAGACGGGCTATACTTTGTCATCGGACGCGTTATTTTCCGAACCAGCCCGTCCGACTGACGCCCTGAAATGATGCCATTATAACTAGTAGTGGCGTACCGACCGCCGAAATATCAGGAAAATATTGACCATATTTGTGATGTTTATCATTCGTGTGGCCTTTTAAGGAATTTAACTTTTTAGTGGATTTTTGTCCACTGATAAACTAGACACTCAGAGCACCGATACAACAAAACCAATGTTACACATATAATATATGGGCGACAGGTTACTTTCAGGCCGGACGGTCTACTGTCAGGATCAGACTGTCATGCGGACTAATTCACCTTTTCGGTAAATCACATAAGCCTTTGCGAGTACACCTGAGAACTCGTCATTTGACGTCACGCCGATCTGCGCCGATGCGCACATCGTTTATCGAACATCGTTACTGCGCATTGCAAGTCGGCGTGACGTCAAATGACGAGTTCCCAGGTGTACTCGCAAAGGCTTATGTGATTTACCGAAAAGGTGAATTGCTATTGGGCTGAATTTTACAGACTGTAAATAGTTACACTTAACGTGTTAAAGGCATTCGCATATCAAGAATATTGATAGTTAATATCAATAACTAATTTAATGTATTCAGCTCATTCAGTGTTGGTAACTTTGTAATAAAGATGTCTTTATTCAACGGTTTAGAGGTTAATGACTGCGTTAATGATTGTCTTTAGGATTTCCATTTCTTGAATTATCACCAAAATATCAAATTTGGAAAAAAATATAAACCAAATATTAAGCTTCCAAAATAAATCCATATTTGCACTCGGCGCTGTGATTTAAGCTCGTGTCATCCCCTTTTCTGGTCATGGGTTACGCCTAAGTGTGCTATTATACATCAATTACGATCCACTAGCACACCAAGGTATATTAAAGATCTTTTTGTTTTGGCTATATATCCGTACTTGCTCACGTAGTATTCCATGCAAATTGTGTTACACAATTGAATGGGGTTCTTTTTCATGAGCCTTAAGTGGCCAAAATGACCTAAAAGAGGCTATAATCTTTATCTCCATAGATTTTACATGTAAAATAAAAGCTCCATTAAAAAAGAACCCCACAAAAACTTGCACAAAATACGAATTGAGCCAGACATATACAATACACTAGTTTTCGGTAGGGGACTATACAACTTATTTTTCTCTGCATTGAATGTCACTGGTATATGTATAAATAAAAATGTTCATCTAAATTCTGAAACATAGATCCAAGCTGCATTTTATTCCGACGTGGATTTGGTGTAGGGCTGCTATCTATAGTAGCTTATAGTGTGTCTCGTCTCAAGTTGAGAGTAACGTTGGATTTGGATTTTGGCTGATTCGAATCAGCGCGTTTACGCGGTTGTGTCGTCAGCGTATAAAGAAATATGTATGTATGTCTCGCGGGATTATGTTAGCGCGCGAAATACCAATCTGCCACTGTGAAATCCAACATGGCGTTACTCTCAATTTGAGACGAGACAGACATCATATGTGATGCGATCAAGCAATATCAGTCGGAACTGAACAAAGGAAATATTTCCTTTTGTTTCCTGTTGTTTTGAAAACTCTTTAATTGCTCATATCTTTGGAACTGGTTGTTCAATTTCAATGGGTTTACTGCAAAATGTAGCTTTGTAAGTGCTTTTTACTATCCTATAAAAAAACTGAAAAATTAATATTTCCGAGTTCCGTCGACTGATTATGCTTGATCGCATCACATATTTGTTTTGATACGGACATGCGGGCGAGACACGGGTCCGTATGTTGTTGTTTTTAAGCGACGAATATGATGTCTCATTCTTGCTGCCACCATACATGGGCTTTTTATTTGTTTGGACGTTGTTCGCCTTTCTCCTTAACTTGAACTGGTGAGACTTTTTAGTATGAAAATCCATCTAGATTTGGATGTCAAAAATTAAATATATTTTCATGGCAAAATGACTGTATATAGGGTTCGCCACTTGACATTATGTAGTAATACCCAATCACACAGTCGTATGTCACTTGACGATTTCATTGTGCTGGTGAATTATCTTAATCTCATTTGGCACTGGAAGATAGCAAAGGACGCCAGCTCGCGAGCGAATTATATTATGGCAAGATAGAACGTCCATGTTAATATTTGAATTGCTACACATTTTCGCTCACTAGTGTTTATTAAGATTGTCTAAATCTTACTGCTTCTCCCAGTTCACGACTTCGTATTCAAATTGTGTCTTCAAATCTTGTTGTCGTTTCTCTGCATTTTTGTGTAACAATGTCCACGATTTCATGGATAAGAAAGACATAGTGTCATCGTCCTGTTATCAAATAAAATCTAGACCATTGCAACCAAAACATACGTAGCCACCAAACGAACCATAATTATAGATGACTTGTTGGACCGTATTGGTGTCAGTTTCGCCATTGTTGCTTGCGCGCTTTGGTTTTTTGTCTTATGTTACGTCTCAAATACAGGCCTATGACATTATACAGGTAAGTACAATTATTCTTTATTTCTATTTTCAATCTTGACAGATTATCAATTGGTTTTCTAAAACACTAGTCTGTGTGGTAAAGAAAACCCCAAAAGAAATTCAGATACGGAACTAAAGACTGCACAAAAAGTAACGCAGCTGTTATAATAACTAAACTAATAATTGTGTTCACAATATTTCAACATAGAAAGAAGGATGATTTATTTGCGCCCATTTTGATACCCTATTTGTCAAATGTCGTTCAATATTAATAGGCATATCACCTCAAAAATAATCGCAGCAGAAACATGTTATTTAATGTTCCTACATTATTGAGCTTTATTAAAGCATCAAAAAACAGAATTGAAATCGGTCAATGCATTGTGACGTAGTGTCAATTTAAAGATGCTCGTAGATGGAATGAAATCCTGCCACAAATGGCTGTAATGACAAAATTGGCACATTTCGAGATTTTGAAGGTATATTTGGACGCTTGCTTGAAAAAGCAGCGTTAATATAAATATCACATGTTAAATGCCTATCTTTCCTGACTTCGTTACAGAAAACCAAATTTAAAAATCTATCATTAAATAATTATAATAAATTAACAAAATATACTATTTTAGCAATTTCGGCCAATCTGCAGACAAATTAAATCTCAAAAAATGACTAAGTTCAGCTAATTAATATGCAAAATTGATGCCAATAGAAAACCGTACATGATATAAAGGTGCGGGTTTTTTGGCACACATATGTATGCAAAGTTCTTTCAATTGATAACAAAAAATACGCAAAAAGTAATTAATTATGCAAATTAGGTAATTACAGCTAATTATGTATCTATGATTTTATTATGCAAATTAGGCATGAGTAATTTTAGGTTTTTTTTCAATATTTGATGAACGTCTGTTCATTCATCATAAATTTTTTGGATGATCCTGTTATGAGGTTGAATAAATGAACTGCAGTTAATTATTTAAAAACAATACAAAAAAATAAAAAGTTTGACATTTTGACGGTGTCTGGAATATAATTTTAATTTTTACTGTAAACATGGTATGTGTCACCATTGCTCAAAGCCAAGTCCGAAAAGTAAAAAATTAAAATTCAGTTGCAATGAGACTTTAAATTAACATTTTGTCATCTGGATTAACATGGGAGGACAATCAGTAAAAGCAATAGCCATTTTACTGTACCGCGTATACAAAAATAGTATGGCCTTGGACACACACAATGGCTTAGTGCTATTGTGGTTTGAAAAATTACTCCCTAAAAATATCATTGATTAATGTTTTGCTTCAACTAGTTTTAAGGAAGTGTTTCATTCGTTGTCGACGGAATTAATTTACATGCTAAGAAATATTAGTATTTCAGCTAAATGGTGGTAGTTCCTTTACTTCAATAGGCCTATATTTACTGATTTATGAGCGATCTTCAAAAATCCATAAAAACAGTCAGTAGCTCTTAAACAAAACAATTTTTAATTTTGAGGACCCGATGTTAGCCTCGGAAAGGCTTCACACACCATATATTAAAAATTTAAACAATTTGGATAAATGAAGCATATGAAGAAATTCATTTAATGACATGGATGTTTTCTAAAATTGGGCAAATTTGAAGCGCGCCCTTTTCAATTCACTGTTATGCTTGCATGCACAGTGTAGCAGAATTATTGTGCAGCCACTGTGACATACCTAATATTAACAACACATCAGAATTTAAAAAGCGGCAGCTATTTGTATTGATTTGAAGTCAGCGCGAAGTAAATGGAGGGTCTTACGTGCCACAATGCTTGCGTAATAACCATTGATCGCTGTAAACTGCAACTTTTAAATACTATTTTGGTCCATATCAAAGTGAAAATTAGTGTTTATTAAAATGCGCTAAGCAGAATATGCATACCGTGATATTTGACCGATTTTTGCCAGGTGGTCGAGGTGTCCTAACCGGTAAGAGCTTTTCTTATACAGTAATGATAATATAACGTGCAGGTAAGCAAATACTTCCATTGAAAAATATTCAAAGGACCCGGGTTTCAGTAGGTCATAATAAGATTTGAATGTCAGCACCCAAGTTTTGGAAGCAAGTTAAATCCAAAGCCGTCAATTCCTAAAAGGGAACCTAACGCCAAGACCGGCAAGTCCTGGAAGCAAGATATGAAAACATCACGAAAGCAAACTGATTTGAATTTTTAAAAAGTCTACATTTTAAGATCTTTTTATTAGGTCCAGGTAAAAGCCACTTTATCTGAGGTTGTATTAGGGTCTGAAGGAGTTAGGTTTGTGTCCACACGGGGGCGTTGCTCATACGACACGAGTCAATGACTCAATATCCACATTTTGGGTCCTGGTTGTGCCAATTTTTGAATCCCCCATAAGTTCAATATCTTTATCCCACAAAAGCCATGAAGTTGGAAGATTTTGAAAAGTTTTTGAACGATATACCAACCCACACAGTGTGTTCTTAATTGTAAGTAGCTAAATTGACAACTTGTGAGATTCAGTTGAAAAGCTGCAAAGGAAAGAAAACAAATTGGATGAATGTTTGGAATATTGAGCGACTTTACATCAATACACACTCCTGAGATCCGCATCCTAAATAAAGAAGTGTCTACACGGTATTCGTATCCGCACCCTGGAAAAGATCACATATAATTGAAGACCGAGTTAAAAAAGACTGGTTTACGTCTGACGTCAGGGCAAAGGCGCGGCGTGATTGGTTGCTGGCCTGCGCAGTAAGGCCAATCACGCGGCGCCTTTGCCCTGACGTCAGACGCTAACTAGTCTTTTTTTAATTCGGTCTTCAATTATATAATAATAATAATAATAATAATAATAATAATAATAATAATAATAATAATAATAATAATAATAATAATAATAATAATAATAATAATAATAATAATAAAAGGAGGGATTTATAAGCGCCCATTGCAAGCAAGGAAGCCACTGAGCGCTGTACAGGCAACATGATAATTGCAATACATTGTAATACATTATATGTGATCTTATGTGATCTTGCAGTGATTTATAGTGCGCTATGCACAGGCACAACGCCTACACGTTGATCAACAAGCCTCAGCTCACTTTACAGGTTGTCGCTGACCCCTACGGCCCACATCATTCCATAAACCATTTAACAACAAATCAGGGACTTCACTTCTACAAGAGCGCACACCCTATACATTCCACAAATAACCATCGCAACCAGGATCAGCTCCCCGAGTTTCGTACGGGTTACAACGAGACAATTAGCAGTAAGTTCCTTGTCCAGGGGAATTTCAAGCGAACTCAATTTTTCCACGAGAGCATACTAGGCACCGTCAGGGTTCAAACCCGCAACCTCTCGCACCATAGTCGAACGCCTTAAGGATACGATACACGATTTACCGACAAGTTACTCATTTCGAAATGCGATCATGAATTTTGAAGGAAAAAAGTTTCCACAGGCTTCGACGATTCAAAGAGTCATTGATTATTAGTCCCTTTCTTTACCGCTCGGCCACAGAGGCAGGTGAACAGAAGAGTGTAATAATAAAAGACAAATCTCATAATGCTATCATTAGCCTTTTGTTTACATAAAAGTGATGCATTTTGTAAAGATAGATTGGCCGTTTTATGCATAAATAACACGAACGTTTGGAAAAGGCCTCAAACAAATAATAAAGACACTGATACGATGATGAAATTGCATAAGTTGGGGAATAGATGCGTCGCAATGTTTTGTTTTGATTTTAGGAATTTGACCTTAAAATTTACGACGTTAAGACATTATCATTCGAAATCAATAAAAGATATTTGAGCAGTATATGGCCACATTCTTTCTCTAGACTGTTTTGAACATGTATGTGAAATAGCTTTAACAATGGTTTGCTGCATAATGGTCAAAACAGCCTTGACCTAAAAAAGGGCGAGAGGTGCCATATTTACGGATTCAGGCTAAATTCAAAATTGGTATAAAACGTTTGGTTTTTGATCGATTACAAAAATTCATTTTGTCATTAAAAAAATTGTGTCTGGCGTGAATTACATTACAATTTTTATTCCTGGGGCTCTTTGATTTCTTCAAATATTTTTTTATAATGATAGAGTGAATCCCCTGGCCCTCTATAATTACGCACAAAAGATCGCCTCTCCTTAACGATTGAGCTAACTTGACTAACTTGAAGACCGAATTAAAAGACTAATTTACGTCTGACGTCAGGGCAAAGGCATTTGTTATTAAGGATGCGGATCTTAGAACGCCGCTCAATATTTCAAACTATTCATCCAATTTGTTTCTTTCCTTTGCAACTTTTCAACTCAATCTCACAAGTTGGCAATTTAGCTACTTATAGAACACGCTGTGTGGTTTGGTGTATCGTTCTAAAACTTTTCCAAAACTTTCAATTTCATGGCTTTTGTGGGATAAAAATATTGAACTTAAGGGGAACCAAACAATTGGTACAACCAGGACCAAAATGTAGATATTGAGTCATTGATCCGTGTCTTATGAGCAATGCCCTCCGTGTGGACACAAACCTAACTCCTTCAGCCCCTAATACAACCTCAGATAAAGTGCCTTTTACTTGGATCTAATAAAAAGATCTTAAAATGTAGAGTTTAAAAAAAATTAAACAGTACTTAACGGTCTTGGCGTTACTCCCTTTCAGGAATTGACGGCTTCGGATTGAACTCCCTTCCCGGACTTGGCAGCCTTGCCGTAACTCGCTTCCAAAACTTGGGTGCTGACATTCAAATCTTATAATGACCTACTGAAAACCGGGTTCTTTCAATACTTTTCAATGGCGGAATGTGGCGCACCTGCACGTTATATTATCATTACTGTATAAGAACAGCTCTTATCGGTTAGGACACCTCGACTACCTGGCAAAATCGGTCAAAATCACGGTATGCATAATTCTGTTTGGCGTATTAAACACCAAAATTCACTTTGATATGGACCAAATAGTGTAAAGTTTGAACATATACCGTGTCATACGCGATCTTCCTGCTAAAGTTATATTACTAGATTAGATTAGCATTATTACACGCACAAATGCAGTGATCGATACGTAGTTCCGTATCTGTATTTCTTTTGGGTTTTTCTTTACCGCACAGAATAGTGTTTTAGAAAACCAATAGATACTCTGTCAAGATTGAAAATAGTAATTGGAAATTGAAAATAGAAAATAGAAACATTATACTTACTTACCTGTATAATGTCCTATAGGCCCGTATTGGATCGTAACATAAGACAAAAAAGTCACAAGCAACAATTGCCAAACTGGCACCAATTTAGTCCAATACAGTCTTACTATATGGCTAGTTTGGCGGCCACGGATATCTTGGTAGCTATGGTTTAGCTTTGATACCAGTATGATCACACTTTAATAATGTTTTCATTATCCCTGAAATCATGCAAATTATTGCAACTAAGTACAGACAATAGATGGCTAGTTTTAAAGACACAATTTCCAAATGAAGTCGTGAACAGAGCGAGCGAAGCAGTTAGACAATCTTTCAAGTGAGTGGAAATGTATATCAATTCAAATATTAACATGGACGTTCAGTCTTGCAATAATATAATTCGCTCGCGAGCTGGCGTCCTTTGATAACTTATCTTCCAGAGCCAAATGAAATTAAGATAATTCACCAAACACAATGAAATCGTCAAATGACACGCGACTGTGTGATTTGGTAGGACTATATTAATGTCAAGTGGCGAATCTTAAATACAACCATTTTGCCATCAAAATATATTTATTTTTTGATATCCAAATATAGATAGCCTTTCAAGTTAAGGAGAAAGGTGCACAACATACAAAAATTAGAATTGCCCACGTATGACGGCAGCAAGTATGAGACGTCATATATGTCGCTTAAAAAAATACGGACACGTGTGTCATCCGTATGTCCGTATCAAAACAAAATATGATGTCTTATACTGTAGTCTGCTCATCTCAAATTGAGAGTAACGCCATGTTCGATTTCACAGTGGCAGATTCGTATTGCGCGTGCTAACATAATTCCGCTTGACATACACACAAGCTTTGAATGGCGATTCGTTTATACGCTGACGACACAACCGAGTAAACGCGCTGATTCGAATCTACCACTGCAAAATCCAACATGGCGTTACTCTCAACTAGAGACGAGACACTATAGATGGCAGCAGTATACTAAATGCATAACAGAATAATATAATCATTGTGTGCAAGTGGATTGGAATCGATGACTTTTTAAACTATAATAGCACACCGTAGGTGGGGGCAAACCATGAGCAAACCATACGTACAGGCTACTGGAAAGGGGATGACAGAAGTCCAAATCACGGCGGTCAATGATCGGACCACCGAGTGCGAATGTGTATTTATTTTGGAAGCTCAATATTTGGTGTAAATTTTGCGGCGTTTTCCCCCAAATTTGATATTTTGCTGATATTTCGAGAAAAGGAAATACCAAAGGCAATGTTAATACTTCCCT
This sequence comes from Amphiura filiformis, assembly GCF_039555335.1. NCBI lineage: Eukaryota > Metazoa > Echinodermata > Ophiuroidea > Amphilepidida > Amphiuridae > Amphiura > Amphiura filiformis. Next base: position 6,289,350 of record NC_092638.1, read on the forward strand.
TTTCAGATTCCTACGTTAACATTCGTTTTATTGATTTGCCAATATCAAATGAGTTACGACTACATTTTGGCGTTTTCAATGAGATTCAGGCTTACCATGCAATTAACGCTGATATCTGGAAATGCTCTTATATGGTAATTAATGATCGCCTTTGGTAGAAAACAGAATACATATTGGATCGCCACCAATGACGTTTTTTTCTCGATGCGTCTTTTAAACACGCAATTAGTTAGAAGTCAGTGAAACAGTGATATCAAAATCACCTGTAAATACAGGCTGTATTTGGATAAGCCATCTTGGCCGTAGTCTAATATCGTTAGAGACCATTTAGCTGAATTAGTTACACACTATTTAACAAAGACATTCATGTTACAGAGTTACTAACACCGAGCTGAAACATGTTACACGTTTTCTTTAGAGATAATGTAGCTGTAACTATTTACAAACCATTTAATAAAGACATCAATGTTACAAAGTTACAGAAATACATAAAAACATAAAATTAGTTATCAAATATTTCTAGGTAATAAATTTTAGAGACAAATTTAACAAAGACATCGATGTTACAAATTTACCAACACGGAACTGAAATACATGAAATTAGTTATTGGTATCAACTATTTCTTGATAATATCTTTAGAGGCAATTTAGCAGTAATTATTTACAAACCATTGACCAAACACATCCTACACTACAAGTATACCAACACAGAGTTGAAATACATTGAAATAAATTTACATTAGTATTGGTGCTAACTACCCATTATCTTGAATGATAATAACTTTGACAGTTTAATAAAGATATGCATATTACAAAATTTAACAACATCGAGCTTAAATACAGTATGTATTTACAAACCATTTAAGGAAAGGGGTATGAACGTTTGGACAGTATTTATTGTGGGACATTAGAGCACACCAGACATATCGAATTGCATTCTGAATATGAAGAATGTCCTTCTGATATCAAATAATTTTGATTTTTTGAAATTTGCAACGTAATACACATTTTATGGAAAATCATTAAAAATTGATATTTTTGATATTTTTGATATTTAACAGTACTCGAAGTAAACTTTATAAATCTGATGATTTAACTTAAAGTGTATGTAGGTGGGATGAATAGCCGACGATCAATTGAAAATTTTGACCTTTCGTATTGAAGATATGGATTTTTTCCCAAATCACCAAAAACAATTAGGCCTTTTTGGGGAAATAATCCATATCTTCAATATGAAAGGTCAACATTTTCATTTGATCGTCAGCTGTTCCTCCCAGCTACATACACTTTAAGAATATATCATTAGATTTGTAAAATTTACTTCGAGGACTGTTATATATCAAAAATTTGAAAAATATAAAATTTTAATAATTTGTCATAAAATTTGTATTATATCGTGAATTTCAAAAAATGAAAATTATTTGATATCAGAAAAACATGCTTCGTATTCAGAATGCAATTCGATACGTCTGAGGTGCTCTCATGTCCCACAAAAAATATTGTCGAAACGCTCAAAACGCTCATTCCAGATCCCTTAAGAAACATATCAATCCCAGCAAACACAAAACGTTTTAAAAACGTTTTTAACAAGTTATATTTGAACGTTTTCTGACAAACTTTTACAACCTTTTGCGAAAGATGTCGAAAACATTTTGTGTTTGCAGGGATGTTACAAAGTTACCAACAAGGATGTGAAATACGTAAAATTAGTCATTGTTATCAATTATTTCTTGAAATGATAGTAACTTCAGAGACAATTAAACTATTAACTATTTTACAAACACTTAACAAAGATATGCATGTTACAAAGTTACCAACACCGAGTTGAAATACACAAAATTAGTTATTGGTACCAACTATTTCTTGATAACAATTTAGCAGTAATTATTTACAAACCATTTAACAAAGTTGTATAGGTTTTAAAACTATTTCTTGATATGTAATAAATTTAGAGACAATTTAATTGTTACTATTTACACAGATATTCATGTTGCAAAATTACCAATATTATTGGCTAGGTTGCACTAAGATCATAACCCAGCAAACACAAAACGTTTTCGACATCATTCGCAACAGGTTATAAAAGGTGGTAAGGTTGATAATCAACTGCTCAGCAAACAAAAATGATTTACAGAAAACGTTTAAATGTCGGGTTATATAAAGGGTATAAAAACGTTTTAATAACATTCCAAAAACATTCTTGAAAACTTGATACAAAACATTCTAAACAGAATGTTATTTTGGAGTTGAAAAAATATATTGCGAAAAATGTTTGCACAAAATATTTGCAATAACGTTTTAAAAAATGATTTCATGACCTTTATATAACCCGACATTTAAATGTTATTAAAAGGTTTTGAAAAAAACATTTTAAGAACATTTCTGTGTTTGCTGGGTTCAAATATTTTAACAAAATGTTATTTAAGTATTGACACAATATTTGGCAGAAATGTTTGCAAAAATAGTTTACAATAACATTTTTTGAAAACATTAAAAAATATTGTTGTAGTGTGTTTTCATACAAAACGTTTTAAAACGTTATCATGACCTTCATATAACCCGACATTTTAATGTTATTAAAACGTTTTTACCGAAACCAAAAGCCAAAATATAACTTATTTAAAACGTTTTTAAAACGTTTTTGTGTTTGCTGGGAATTCAAGCCGAATCATTCAACAGCACGCATAAAAATGTACTTTTAAAAGAAAAGATTGAATTAACTTTTAAAAAGAGACCAACTGTTTTGGCTGCAATTTAATATATTCACCACAGAATACAATTATTCTCTATTTCACACTTATGCGTTCTTACAAAAACAAAATTATCGTTCATTGCAAAAACCTGTATATCGATCATTGTTTATCCCAGCAAACACGAAACACAATAACGTCCCAAAATAATTTTTGAAAACTTGATGAAAAATGTTTTGCATAATGTTATTTAAAAGTTGATAAAATATTTGGCAAATATTTTGACAACATTTTTCAAATGTTGTTATAGTGTTTTACATATAAAACGTTTTGACAATATTTTATATTCCCCGAAATTTTTAATGTTATTGAAACGCTTATGCTAAGAAGATATTTGTGTTTGCTGTTTATGTTAACTGTAAAATTATAAACAATTAAGCCTGTAAATGCACCAGCAGAAAAATAGTTCAACAAGTTATTATAAGTGAATAAAGTACAGGAAGTGCGTAAAATTATCTGCATGTGTGTTTTACAATCACATTATATGAACTATTTGGCCGAATGCTTTGCTTTTGTTTGTCTTTTTTGTTTTGCCTTTTTGTTTGTGTATGTTTTGTTGATTTGTGTCTTTCTCATTTTTTGTTTATGTCTGCTTCTCTGCTAAACTTAACAAAGTATACAAAAATGGATTTATAGCTGAATTGATTGGTAGAATCAATGCTACAGTCCATGCATAAACTACTGGGTCAACATCAATAACCTCACATTGAACAAGAATACAGATGAGAACTAAAGGTACCCATGTGCAGAAATCAGTGAACACGAGGGCAAACATCTTCACTGCTCTTCGGATTTCTGTTTTCTGACTCTGTGTTCTCCCAGTGCTGTTTTCTGACACTTTCACGGCTACAAATATTTGTAAGTATAAGTATGCAATAAGTAAGAAACAAGCAAGGTTGATTCCTATGAACGTAATGATAGAAAAGTATGTTGCAGATTGTTCACCAATTTGTTCAGAAGTTACGTATGTGGAATTTGTAGTTAGTAGGGCGCTATTTATTAAAACTGTCCTAATGCTGATTCGGTCAGCAACACTGTAGACTTTTTCAAAACCTATGGTGATATCAGTTTTAGTGATTTCAACTGAACTCTTACTAGACTTGTGTATCGGTCTTCTAACCATGGGAATACCGACGCATACTTCTGATACCTCAAATACTTCAGACTCTGGTCCAGAATAATAGATGGGTACAATACTTAAGAGAATTCCAGTAATCCAAATTACTAGCACGTATATCTTGGCTGCGTTGATTTGCAAACGATGGTCACTGAATGGATACTTGATACCTTGAAACCTGTCTACCGTTATCAGTGTTATCAGGAATACAGAAACTTCACTAGATAATATTGACAATATTCCAGCCACTTTACATGTAGAGCCATTTATCCACTTCAGAGAATATGATGGAAAGTAAAAGCCATAAAAAGCATCAACTGAAGCCAGCAAAACCATGTTTACGCCCATCAGGAAATCAGACATCGACAAATGAAGAATGAGGAAACTTTGAACGTTGTTGGATTGTTTGTCCCTAAACCGGAGGCATATTACCAATGAATTGAAAACGACTGCAAAGATACCTAGTATCCACATGGAGATTCGTAGCAAGATGTCATTCAGCATTCTGTTACAAGTTAAATATGGTGGTCGTGGGTGTTCGGAGATGCAGGTGGTCTGTATTGCAAAGCAGCACGTTGCTGGTTGCTGTACCAACATTGTGGAATTTCCCAAGCCTTCAAAAGTAGATTTTTGGACACCGTATAGAATGTTATGTCTCAAATCTAAGATTTCTAAGTTCAAATTGTGAAACAGTTGATCACCAAGATCCACAATTTGATTATAAGAAAAATTAACAAATTTCAGATTTGTCAGATTGTCAAAGGTCCCACTTGGAACAAAAGAGATTCTATTCCATTCCAAATTGAGATTTTGTAATTTGAATAAACCTACAGTCGTGTCTCTATTGATAGTTTGCAACTGATTGGTTGCTAATCTAAGGGTTTTGAGATTATATTGGTTGATAAACAAACCAGGCGGTAACTCCAAGAAAAGGTTATTACTGAAATAAAGAACTTGTAGAATATGTAGTTCTGCAAATAACCCACCTGGGATTTCCATGATGCTATTGTGATCCAGCGACAAGAAGAGAAGAGCGCGCAATGATGTAAAAACATCTGGTTCCAACTTTCCTATTAGGTTATGATTCAAATCTAGCACTGTCAGATTCGTATGTGAATTCAAGAATGATAATTCTGTGACATTATTATGGGAAACGTTTAAATATTCCAACTGGACCAGAGGGGAGAGGGTATCATCTGGTATATATGTCAAATCATTCGTACTTATGTCCAAGTATCTTAAGAGAGTCTGGTTATTGAAAAGGCCGTGTGGAAGTTCCAGGACCTGGTTGTGATCAAGATAAAGATTCTCAAGTGATGTTAGAGAATTGAACAAGTTGTTGGATATTGCATAGAGGAAATTGTAACTCAGATCAAGCTCCTGAAGTTTAGTCATATCTTGAAATGCAATTAATGGTAGATATATTAACTTGTTGTTATGAAGGTAGAGCCAGACAATGTTGGTTAACCCGTTGAATATGCCAGATGGTAATACAATAAGGAAATTATCATTGAGTGTTAGGACCTCTAAGTACATAAGACTGGCAAAGGTATCGGCTCCCAAAGATTCAAGCAAGTTGTTGTTCAAGTATAAGCGCTTAAGTTTACGAAGATTGTGAAATATTTCTCTTGGAATAGAATGTAGTTTATTCCCAGCAAGAAACAGTCTGTCCATGTTCATCATGTCATCAAACAAATTTGGTGTTAATAGACTTATTTGGTTTTCGTCTAAATCCAACCTTCTTAATTGAGTTTCACCACAGAAAAATTCAACTTGAAAGCTTGTAAGTTTATTGCCAACAATAAATAATTCCTCCAGTTGATCTAGATTGCAGAATATGCCATTGGGCAGTGATACAAGATTGTTGTTGCTCAGGTTAAGCTTTGTCAAGGCACCAAGTTCATCAAAGATTCCTGTTTGCAGTGTGGTGATTTCATTGTTGTTCAGTAGTAACTCCACAAGCCTGGTCAATCCATCAAATGTTCCCATCTTTAAGGAAGATAATGTAGTACTATTCAGGTATAAATTTTTAAGCTTATACAGACTTTGAAATGTGTCGTTTGGCAAAGACCGAAGCTGGTTGTTCTGAAGATGGAGCTCTTCTAATCTGTACACATTATCTAAAATACCACTTGGCAAAGTCTTTAATTGGTGATTATTTAGGTGCAGCTCTTTTAGATGGAAAAGATTATCAAATATGTTGATACCCAAAGAGGTTAGTGGATTATTTCCCAAGTACAAAACTTCCAGATTGGCAACATCTTTGAAGGGATCATATGATAATGATGTCAGTTGGTTGCTATGGAGATACAGTATCTTCAGTTGATGCAATCCATAGAATACTTCCATTGGTAACGATGTCAATTGGTTGTTGTGAAGATACAGCTCTTGTATGGAGTCTAGATCACTGAAAGCTTCACCTGATAATGAAGACAAATAGTTGTCATTTAAAAGTAGTGCCTGAAGGTTGACTTGTTTAGCCAACATTCCACTTGGTATCAATGAGAGCTGGTTGTAGTCCAGGGAGAGATATTTTAGTTGAATCAAATTTCCAAGCAGACCCAATGCGAGTGATGTCAATGTGTTCTGCTCCAGATGAAGCACTTCCAACCTGATAAGATCCACGAAGGTGATATTTGACAGTGAGAGCAACTGATTTCTTTGAAGGTACAATTCTTTTAATTGAGTTAACTCCACGAATGCATCTTCTGGAAGTGACGTAAGTCGATTCTCTTTGAGATCTAAAACTTGTAACTGCTCAAGTCCACTGAAAGCACCACTAGGTAATGATGTTAAAGTATTTTTATGGATATCTAGTTTTTCCATCGCTATCAATTTATTAAAGACCCCATGTGCTACAGATATGAGTTGGTTGTTGTAAGCCTGTAGCTCAGTTAACTTCGTCAAACTATCGAATATCCCACTGGGTAGAAATATCAATAGATTATTGTGAAGAGTTAAATTTTCTAAGTTAGTTAACTCACCAAACGTACCATTAAGAAATGTAGATACAAGATTATCATGGAGTTGAAGATCCTTCAAGTTTGCAAGACCTTTAAACACATGAGATGGTAATGAAGTCAGTTCATTGTTGTAAAGAGTTAAACTTTCTAAGTTGATTAACTCACTAAACGAACCATTAATTAATGTAGATATATGGTTGTCATGGAGTTTGAGCTGCTTTAAGTTTACAAGACCTTTGAACAAACCTGGTGGTAGTGAAGTCAATTTATTGTCATACATATTGACTGTTTGCAAGGACACCAATCCATGAAACGCATCCCTTGGTATTGAAGCAAGTTCATTTTGCTGGATTCGCAGTGAATTCAGTTTTGTCGAATTTTCAAACATGTTTGAGGGTAGTGAGGACAACAGGTTATCATAGAGGAATACATCTTGTAGTTGTTCCAAGCCTGCGAATGCACCAGGAGACAGTAACATGAGATGGTTACCTTGAAGAAACAATTTCTGTAGTCGTGAGAGTCCATTGAATACTCCACTTTGTAATGAGACGATGTGGTTTATATTAAAAAATAGCTGAGTTAGTTGTCCCAAATTTTCAAACACATTTGATGATATTGACGATATCAAGTTATTATACATGTATAACTTTTGCAGCTCTTCTAAGCCTGTAAATGCACCAGGAGAAAGAGACGTCAGATTATTCCTATCGAGGAACAATTGCTGTAGTTGTGAGAGTCCGTTGAATACTCCTCTTTGCAATTCGACAATATGGTTCATATTCAAAAATAGCTGTAGAAGTTGTCCCAAATTGCTAAATGTACCTATTTTAAATCTGGTGATTCGATTGCCTTTCAGTGATAATCGTTGCAATCCATCCAAACTAAAGAAAGCATCAGATGTTATTTTCAACATATTTTTCCATTCAAAACTTATTCGTCTCATATTATATGGATAGATCAATAGATATGTTGATTCTTCCTGGAGATTGCGAAGGTCACACATTGACACAGACCATTTCCTGTAACCTAATGTACAAGTGCATGTTTCTGGACAGTTAATGTCAACGTAGCCTGAACTAAAACGACTCGATCGAATTGAGTGGTGTTACATTGCTGCTCATTCAAGTCCTCCACTGCCGATTCATTGGCAGAAGAATCGTGACAATTATGATGTGTTTCTGATGTATTCACTGCTTGAAGTCTGATATTTGTAGAAGTTTGGTATAAGTAAACTCGGAATTCTTTACCGAGTGTACCTGTAAATATGCATGGTGGTGATATTGAAGGCAATATCATGAATTTTCCAGAGCAATCATTGTTTGTTTCATATAATCTTTCAAAATATATGTAAGAAGATGGGTTATTTTCTTGTGAATTCAACAATTCTATTGATATGGTGTTAGCTTCTGTTAATGAGATATCTATGGAACAAACTTCATCTTGAATTGTTGCGGTACTTGGTGTGATAATCGTTACATTTGTCGTGATGTTTGTTCTATCTAGAATACATGGGTCTATGGATTTGGCATCAATAAATACAGTGCATTCCAGTACTAACAGAAATAACAATGTATACTGGGGAAATGAGGTCATTTTGCTTTTTCCACGCCACATACTTCAAAGTTTTAAAAGAAATACGAACAAGTGCAAGATTGTAGTATGTCAAGCAAAGGAGAACAAAAGCCTAAGATCCGGAAAATTGAGAACGTTCCTGGTTCACTGGAGGGGCATACTGATTTTCCAAAGTAGTTTGCTGATACCTATATCGGTGCATCTAAAAGCATAGGGAAATTAATTAGGTATCACCGGATCTGGAGTAGATAATAGTGTATTGGTTTATTTCAAAATAATGTGACGGTTCGCCTCAATAAATTGAACATCCTGATGTTGAAATCATTAGCAATGTGTGTTTTAGGTTTGTTTATCACTACAATATTGTTTTGTTTTCAACTATATAGATATTGATGTTATCAACTAAAACCAATCAATTATCTTTTAATACTGCAATATCCTTTAAAATAGTTGTGTGTCTTGCATTACATGATATCTACCAATCTGCTACTTTGAAATCAAGGTGTACTATAATTCCCCTTCACTTGTGATAAGTACGGCACTTAGCCTTACTTTTATAGAATCAGTGTCCTTCTTGTTGAATTTTGTCAAAATGTTAATTAATATGTATTGTTATTTTCTGAAAACGCCTTATCAACATTAATGTTCCTCTGTGGGTATCCCGGAATGGGTATCTGCTTAATTTGATATAAACGATAAATATCAATTGATATTATATCAAGATATAATATATTAGAACATCGAGATTAAAACAATTAAACATAATGTATCAATTAATCCTGTTTACTTGCCAAAATCGTCCAGTGTGCATACATTGCCAAACTACAACGAACCAAGCTTAAAACCTGCTTGTTGCAATTTGCTCTGCTGATATATACATTTATAATGTTCGTTCATGGACTTCTTACTTGGTTTTCTGATTGACACAGTACAGACCAGTTCGCTTTCAATCACATGAGTTCCACGTGATGATCTTAATTTGCTTGTGTGTGTGCTTTTTGTGATGAGCGAAAGCAAATATATTAGTTTTGTCTCGTTGTCCAGCAGAAGCGTTGACAAATTCAAACTGAATGAAGACTCTGTAAAGGAAAGAAATGAGAAAAGTATAAGAAATACTACATTAGGAATGGATACGGAATGAAATGGACCTGCTCTATTGATAGGTTTAACTAGACCTGTTTACTTTTTTATATACATTATTTCTTACTACAAATGGTGTAAATAGCTTGATTTGAAATAGGTGAACTTTGTAGTTTTTTGTCTGAAATTGGAAACTTGTAAGTCAACATCAATGTGCACATTTCACGTGATATAAGTTACCCAAAGGGTAATTCTAGTGGCTTCTTTCTTCGAAGGTTTCTGTAACAAATTAAACAAATGAAATATTAATGCATTTGTGCTTTGTCATGTATGTATCGTTATGAACACGGCAGAGTGCCGAATGCGCAAAATTGCTGTTCTGAGTAAACGGCGTTTGAAAATCTTGGTACCATTCCATTGGTCCTTCTAAAAATTGAGAACATTCTTGAGCACTCATTTGAAATGTATATTATAGAAGTGAATGTGCACAAATTATTTGCAATAATTAGATGTTCTGAAACAATCAATATCATCCCTCCAAACGGGAGGTATTCGGCTTTATGCTGAATCCAAAATGTATCTACTGCTGCGTAAATACTAGTATACGAGGTCGAATACGCATTCAACTACATGTAAACCATAGCACGCATTCTTGATTTGGGGCTTTTGTGTAGAAATTACTGGTTGTCCAAAGGCTGTAGATTTTGCATTTGATATATAAGTTATAAAATAGTCATCCCTGTAATATTTAGCAAAACCCGAAGATTTTAAACCAGAAATAACAATATTGGCCCATATTTTGCATACACTTTTTGGGATTCTACGAGGGCGCACTCACATTATTAAGCCAGGGCGATATCATGTGGGGGATGTTTGTACTTATATTGGTATCACTGGATAGAAGACACCTATAGCTATCCATTGGTATCAAATATAATAGTATATGACATTTAATATAGAAAATTCAGGGTTTACAGCAATACACTACTACAGATAAACCTGATTTGTACAGCTAAGTATACGATTCGTCTTTTGGTCGAATTCATTAATTGCACTCAGGCGCGATTCGTCCAAAACAAAATTTCGGTATCTACGTCAGGGAGTAACATTTACCATTAATTTTTGGTGGAAATAAAAGATTATCTGAAACATAATCATAAGCAAACAATAACTCAATTTACTCAAAATTCTCGATTCGTCACTCTGCCGAATTCATAACGATATGTATGACTTCTTAAGGGATGGGGTATGAACGTTTGGACAGTATTTATTGTGGGACATTAGAGCACATCAGACATATCGAATTGCATTCTGAATTCGAAGAATGTCCTTCTGATATCAAATAATTTTGATTTTTTGAAATTCGCAATGTAATACACATTTTATGGCAAATGATTAAAAATTGATATTTTTGATATTTAACAGTACTCGAAGTTAACTTTAGAAATCTGATGATTTATACTTAAAGTGTATGTAGATGGGATGAAAAACCGACGATCACTTGAAAATTTTGACCTTTCGTATTGAAGATATGGATTTGTTTTTCCCAAAAAACCAAACAAAATTTGGTCTTTTGGGGAAATATATAATAATAGATGCACTTACTTGCATGTATATTATCCAATACAGCAAAGGAAAAGATTAGAAGTTGAAATACAAAAAGTCACCGCCAACAATAATTGCGAAATTAGCACCAATATCACTCCGTGAAGCCAACTACATGTAGACAGCCCCAAATTTGACACGTTTGGCCACGGAGCCCCAAGTTAGTGTGGCTGGATGTGGTATGATGATGATCGCTGAAATCATGTAACTTGTTTAAAAAATATAGTGAAAAAACGACTAAAAAACTTGTTTAAAAAATATAGTGAAAAAACGACTAGATTTGAAGACACACTTTGAATACGATGCCGTGAACAGTGCGAAGCAGCAAGAGTTAGAGCATCTGAATAGACGCTTGGCTATCAGTGAGCGAAAAATGACAGCACTTCAAATATTTAACCTTGATTTTTAATACGAGTAGTTTGTAACAAAAGAATTAGGTGGCCTCATTTTTCGCTCGCAAGCTGGCGCCTCCTCAACTATCTGCAAGTGCCCAGACAGTACCAAATGAAATTAAGATAATTCGACGGGTAAGTGCTATAATAAATGGATCTTTACGATGAAACGCAGCATTTTGTATCACTTAAAGTTTTTTTTATATGTTGTATGCGTCATGTGCACCAGATCACCTCATCCGCATGGTCTTAATGAGTATAATTTGTAAACCCATTTCGATGCAGAATATCGCCAGCCTACTACGATAATTGCCTATATTTTGTAATTTTGATAACTAACTACAAAAAATGGTTCAAACATGCATTTAAACATATTTATTCACCAATATTTGCACAAGAACAAATGATAACGAGACAAATCAAATGGAATAATCAGAAACTGATGCATGCTTGAACTATGCTTTGTACTTTGTTTGTTCTCAAAATTACAAGAAATGACTTTGGCAATTATCGTAGTAAGGTATATGTTATCACTGATTCCTAATCAGATAATCTATTTAAATACCAAATGATATGTGCATTACCTGAGATATTGTTTGTAACAAGCAAAAGACTGAAAACCACTGGGCTTCACCATCCCCACATCGTCCAACTCCGGGTCCCGGGTTCCGGCTACGGCAATAGGTAAATGATGACCCTACGATTACCCGTAGACCTTCGGTGGTTTATTTGATCGTCTTTGATCACCGGCTAGCTAGGAAACCATTGGGAGGTGCGTATCCCCATTGCTTAGCTTAGTAACTCCAGAGTGAAAGAATGGAGTAGTGCATACTTTGGACATGATATTGGGATTCCCAGCAAACACAAACCGTTTTAGCCATCATCCACAAAAGGTTAGTAAAGGTTCAATGCCAGAAAACGTTTAAATGTCGCGTTATATAAAGGACAAGTAAAGGGTATAAAACGTTTTCATAACATTAAAAATATTTTTAATAACCTACTGCAAATATTCTAAAGTTATTTTTAAAAGTGTTGACAAAATATTTGACAAAAAATGTTTGCAAAAAATATTTTACCATCATATTTTGAAAACATTGTTGTAGTGTATTTTCATGCAAAACGTTTTAAAATGTGTTCATGACCTTTATATAACCCGACATTTAATGTTATTAAAACGTTTTTTATCTAAACCAAAACCCAAAATATAACCTGTTTAAAACGTTTTCAAAACGTTTTTGTGTTTGCTGGATTGGTATGGGATTTGTATACAGGTATCACAACTTCTAAGTTCCCCCTGACAAATGTTTGAATAAATCAATATTGTTTCAACCAATTTAAAAAATTTAAAAAAATGTAAAAACAATTATGTAGAATATGTTATACATCTTCAGTGCTAAATTCGTGCAAATCCATTAATGCTATCACAAGTTATAAGAACCACAGAAGAATGACTTTCCGGCTTTAAAAAAATTCAACTTGAAAGCTTGTAAGTTTATTGCCAACAATAAATAATTCCTCCAGTTGATCTAGATTGCAGAATATGCCATTGGGCAGTGATACAAGATTGTTATTGCTCAGGTTAAGCTTTGTCAAGGCACCAAGTTCATCAAAGATTCCTGTTTGCAGTGTGGTGATTTCATTGTTGTTCAGTAGTAACACCACAAGCTTTGAATACGATGCCGTGAACAGTGCGAAGCAGCAAGAGTTAGAACATCTGAATAGACGCTTGGCTATCAGTGAGCGAAAAATGACAGCACTTCAAATATTTAACCTTGATTTTTAATACGAGTAGTTTGTAACAAAAGAATTAGGTGGCCTCATTTTTCGCTCGCAAGCTGGCGCCTCCTCAACTATCTGCAAGTGCCCAGACAGTACCAAATGAAATTAAGATAATTCGACGGGTAAGTGCTATAATAAATGGATCTTTACGATGAAACGCAGCATTTTGTATCACTTAAAGTTTTTTTTATATGTTGTATGCGTCATGTGCACCAGATCACCTCGTCCGCATGGTCTTAATGAGTATAATTTATAAACCCATTTCGATGCAGAATATCGCCAGCCTACTACGATAATTGCCTATGTTTTGTAATTTTGAGAACTAACTACAAAAAATGGTTCAAACATGCATTTAAACATATTCATTCACCAATATTTGCACAAGAACAAATGATAACGAGACAAATCAAATGGAATAATCAGAAACTGATGCATGCTTGAACTATGCTTTGTACTTTGTTTGTTCTCAAAATTACAAGAAATGACTTTGGCAATTATCGTAGTAAGGTGATGATATGTTATCACTGATTCCTAATCAGATAATCTATTTAAATACCAAATGATATGTGCATTACCTGAGATATTGTTTGTAACAAGCGAGACTGAAAACCACTGGGCTTTACCATCCCCACATCGTCCAACTCCAGGTCCCGGGTTCCGGCTACGGCAATAGGTAAATGATGGCCCTACGATTACCCGTAGACGTTCGGTGGTTTATTTGATCGTCTTTGATCACCGGCTAGCTAGGGAACCATTGGAAGGTGCGTATCCCCATTGCTTAGCTTAGTAACACCAGAGTGAAAGAATGGAGCAGTTCATATCGTGGACATGATATTGGGATTCCCAGCAAACACAAACCGTTTTCGCCATCATCCACAAAAGGTTAGAAAAGGTTGCCAGAAAACGTTTAAATGTCGCGTTATATAAAGGACAAGTAAAGGGTATAAAACGTTTTCATAACATTAAAAAATATATTTTTAATAACCTACTGCAAATATTCTAAAGTTATTTTTAAAAGTGTTGACAAAATATTTGACAAAAAATGTTTGCAAAAAATATTTTACCATCATATTTTGTTGTAGTTGTATTTTCATGCAAAACTTTTTAAAATGTGTTCATGACCTTTATATAACCCGACATTTAATTTTATTAAAACGTTTTTTATCTAAACCAAACCCCAAAATATAACTGTTTAAAACGTTTTCAAAACGTTTTTGTGTTTGCTGGATTGGTATGGGATTTGTATACAGGTAGCACAACTTCTAAGTTCCCCCTGACAAATGTTTGAATAAATCAATATTGTTTCAACCAATTTTAAAATTTAAAAAAATTTAAAAACAATTATGTAGAATCTGTTATACATCTTCAGTGCTAAATTCGTGCAAATCCATTAATGCTATCACAAGTTATGAGAAGGTAAACAAAATTTTACCATGTTTTAAAAGTTGCAGTTGAACCACAGAAGAATGACTTTCCGGCTTTAAAAGATGATTTACTACAACTTTTAAAACATGGTAAAATTTTGTTTAACTGCTCTTAACTCGTGACAGAATCAAAGATGTACAACATGTTTTTTAATTTTTTTTAAATTGGTTGAAACTATATTGATTTATTCAAACATTTGTAAGGGGGAACTTAGAAGTTGTGTTACCTGTATAGTACTATCAGATTGTTTGAATACTTTAATTTAAGTGTTTAAATGCAACATCACGCCCAGTGGATTTGATTATACAACGTACTCTGCTACGGAAATCAAAGTAGAAAATTGTAATAGCACGCTTGACGGAACGAAATCTAGTTAAGGCGTGTTCTCAATGCCATTCTCATTCACATGTGCGTCTGATGAGGTGTGGCATATTAAATCATGTTACTTGAAAAGAATAAAGTGATGAAACTTAGACGCTACTGTAAGAGCTTGTAGGAAAGGCGAAGGCGCTATTTCAAAAGCATAGAAACCACACGATTCAACATACGGCGTTTTTTTATTCTAGTTTTATTGAATCTATTCATTTTATTTCATTTTTATCTTGTAAATATAAAGTTGTTTTCTTTAAACTTCCGTGGTCGTGCCTGTGCGTATCGCGTACACGAGCGTAAACACAAAAGCAATAAACAATCACGCTGATTGGCTGATCAATGCACTTGACAACAAGCCGGCTGACCCATTGGTCTTCGGCGCGGCGCGTAGTAGGCGACCTTGTCACTTCTACGCGATCGCAATTCACCAGCGCGTACCCGGACCACGGAAGTTTAAAGAAAACAACTTTACTTCCACAGAATACAGGCATCCATCTTACAGAGTTACGGAATCAATGTCGACTACTTTTATAGAGTTACATGATTATGCCGACCAATTTTACATGAATATACAACAATAACAGCTTTTTACATGAATATACAACATGAGCTTCAGCAGCAGCAGCAGCAACAACAACAGCAGCAACAATAATATGCAGATCAAGACGTAATTGCCAAGGGTGAAGTACCACCTTAATGTGGGCTATTTATCAGCTGCTGAATGTAAAACTTCCATTCCAAACACAAGACATTTTTAGATGGCTCTCCGTCTTCCATCAGAGAGAGTGAGCCTGTGGTGATCAAAACCTTTTTGACCTTAAAAAGGTTAATTTTGTTAGCCAAATCCAAAAAAATATTACTCGCGCAACTGAGCTTTCGCCATCTTGGCTGATGGCTTGAACTGGTCTATACATGATCTAGAAAGTATGCACCCTCATCGCGGGTGAGTGAGTTCTTGCCTTTTTTTTCTTATTTGGATGGCCTGCCTGACTCTGCTTGAGAAGGCGTTTGAGGGTGCATACTTTCTAGATCATGTATACGACCCACTGCTTAAATCAATATCACTTCCGGGTAACGAGGATGCGTCATTAGCAACCAAGTTTCGCGGGAAAAGCAGTAGACCAGTACATCTGCGATCAAGCCATCAGCCAAGATGGCGAAAGCTCAGTTCCGTGAGTAATATTTTTTGGATTTGGCTAACAAAAATGAATCTCTTTGATTTTGATCTTAGACTTTATTTATCAGTCTCGTAGACTCCTGGAAGTCTGAGTCTACCCTCCCTCCCTCCCTCCCCATCTTTGTTCAGAGATGGCTGGTTAACATTGATTTGAACTGCCTTCTTAACGTCTCCTTCAAACCACCTGTGGTCTCTGTTCAAGATCTTGACCTGGGTTAAGTTCACAAAATGTCCAGGTGACTCAATGTAAATGTGGTTTGAGACTTCTCAGAATTGCGTTTACTGTTTCAATTTGAATCTTTCAAATTCCGTTTTAAAAGATTGCCAAAGATGTTTTACATGCGATTCCCATTCCAATTTACTCTCCTCGGGACACATAATTGTTGCACTGCCTCTAATTGAACACCTAGCACGCATATAATTCGATTAACAATTCATGTATAGTATTTTACTCCACCCAAAGGTCCAATTATTTTCCCGCTTAAATAATATCTTTAACCGCGCGTGCCTTTATCATGTTGGTTATGAAACGACAAACATTGCAATAACCTATAAATCGATTTTTGATGTTTTTTCCGGAACGAAAATTACTTTTTTCTCTTCTGAGTAAGTATCGTATACAGCTTGCAGGCACGTACTTATCAACTGGGTCTCAATCATTATTTCTATACAGCTTTCATATTTCACATTACTATCTACTAGAAAAGTATAGTCTATAACATAGTTACGACAGCAATGTAAAATCAGTAATTATCACAAAAATATACCTGTAGTTTTGCAACGGTAGAAAGTACAGGGTGGTCCAAAAACAATTTCTCAAATTCCCCTTGATGTTATTTGTTGCATCACTTGAATTGGTTAATATTCACAAGACTTTCTTTGTTTTGGGCATTACTAACTTAATAACTAATTTTAAGTAATGCGCGTTTTATAGCAAAAAACATGCATGATAAGGATCTGTACTATTCCACAGTAAAACAAAACCACTAACAGTACTCACACATTTGCTTCACGGTTCTCAGCAACTGTATTATATCCCCATAAAATAAATTTAAAAAAGAGAATCGATTCTATCTACAATTCTCCTTACCTTAGTTTGAGAGAATCAACATTCTTGCACACTGCACACGCAGTAAGTTAACTTGTTTCTTGCAAGATGAATTGTTGATAATCAATTTTGATTCACGCAAAGTTTGACGACATTGCATCCCTGATGACACTTATGTATGGACAAACTTATTTTTACCCTTTGACTTAAAACTAGCGCCAAATTTTTTCACCTAATACTCTTAGGAAAATTATCTTTCAGAATATGTAACAGCATTTCAAATATACTTTTCAGCTTTGAGAAATTTACCTTTGAAATTGGGTACAATTGTTTTTGCACCATCCTAGAGTGTTTATTTTGAGTCAGTGTTAAGTTTGTTCCTATGGTAATTTCTATAAACGACGGTTCGTTGTACTTCTGATTAAGACGACTGCTCGCCCAGACCGCAATATATTATACTTTCTTTTCACAAATATAAATATCCCAGTTAATTTTCCTATAATTCTTGTATATTGCATTTTGTATAAAGTTCTCAAGGACAATATTTTATAAAAGATATAGGTTATAAAGAATTTATTAATAAACCTCACGGAGCATGTTTTTACTCAGGAAATAGACTGCTAGTACTATCGAGTGGATGAGAGTGGAGTTATTGCACTGTTGTTCTGTTAATTAATTTGATGGCAGACGTGTAAACTATTATCTTGCCTCCGTGTTTAGGCGAGACGATCATAACATCAACAATACCGCAGTTATTAAGGTTATTAATTATTTTAAACTGTTGTGATTTGGTAGTTCACAGCATCTTACGAATGGTAGTGAGCTTTGGCAAAAAGTGCATTGCTCAATTCATAGCGAGTGTGTAGAAGAATGAAAATATCACAGATATACTTTTATAGGTGCTGCGGTTCTTTAGTTACGTTGTAAATAGGGCTGAAACAACAACACTTTTGTAAAACGTACATAACTCATTTACAACAATAAATTAAGCAAGTTTGCAAAGTATACGATTTGTAGAATGAACTTTTGCAAAACATCAAGGTGTTGTTTTTCAATAATATATTGATCTAGATAATGAAAATCAATTTTTAGGTTGCTTCGACCAACAATACTTCGTCTACCCTTAATCTAAAGAATCAGTGATGTTTTTAAATAATATGTTCCTTTAGCGAATACATTAAGTAGAGTTTAAAAGTTGAATTTGAAATAGACCTAGAGTAACAACTGAAAACTAATATTATAGAGTAATATATTTGTACAAGTTATGTACATACTGCCCTCGTCCATGAATGTTAAAAAGCAGGGTAGGAAGTAGAATCAAGAGGGTGCACCAACCAACCTCTTCGAGCATTTTAAGTTTTTTGACCTAGTATAAGTATTAAACAAAGATATAAAAAAAGGATTAGATGACATCTCAAAAACAGCCTTACGAGTAGCCTACACAATCTGGTTGGCAAGAAGCAACAAGATGTTTTGAAGCTGTGAGTTGGTAGACAGCCATGAGGTGCCGTCAGCATTGGTCAGCAATGCAATTGGGAGTGAGGGTTCCGGACCAAAGCGTTTAATCTACCGTCCTAAATTGGAACAGCGGTACAGTAGTATACATAGACAAGGAAGATGTAACATCCTGGTTTTGTAATTACAACACTTCTTTACTGCACACATCTAATAAAGATGTCGATACAGAGCAGGTCATGCAATGGTTCTGAGTGGCCATTGCATGGTTTTAACTTCACAATTCAGCGCAATTGTGTGGTAGTAGATTTTTGACGAATGTCATCTCGCCTGTTCTGTATTAAGCTTAATAAGGTATACATAAATGGGTTAATGGCTGAATTGATTGGTAGAATCAATGCTACAGTCCATGCATACACTACCGGGTCAACAACAATAACCTCACATTGGACAAGAATACAAATGAGAACTAAAGGTACCCATGTGCAAAAGTCAGTGAACACAATGGCGAACATCTTCACTGCTCTTCGTATTTCTTCCTTCTGATTCTGCGTTCTCCCAGTGCTGTTTACTGACACTTTTACAGCTACAAATATTTCAATATATAAGTATGCAACGAGTAAGAAACAAGCAAGGTTGATTCCAATGAATGTTATGATAGAAAAGTATGTTGCAGATTTTTACCACTTGGTTCAGAAATTTCGTATGTAGAGTTTGTCGAAACTTGGGAACTCTTTATGACAAATGTTTTGATATTTACTAAACTCTCTAAATCATATATCTGGTCAAAGCTTATACTGATATCAATTTTGTTGATTTCAATTGAACTAGTACTATGTGAATAAATTGGTCGCCTAACCATCGGGATACCCACACACACTTCAGATACTTCAAATATATCAGATTCTGGTCCGGAGAGAACAATAGGTACCACACTAAGAATGAGTCCAAATATCCAGACTACCAACACACACATCTTGGCAAGGTTGACGTGTAGGCCTAAACGATTCACGCTTAATGGATATTTGATCGCTTGAAACCTGTCGAAGGTAATCAAAGTTATAAGA
Organism: Amphiura filiformis; assembly: GCF_039555335.1. NCBI lineage: Eukaryota > Metazoa > Echinodermata > Ophiuroidea > Amphilepidida > Amphiuridae > Amphiura > Amphiura filiformis. The sequence continues at coordinate 6,309,152 of NC_092638.1, forward strand.
AACACAGAAACTTCGCTTGAAAGAATAGACAGCATACCGGCCAATTTACAGAAGGGGCCAGTTATCCATTGCCCAGCGAAAGAAGGAAAATAATCTCCATAAAATGCATCAAAAGATGCCAACAAAATCATACTAACTCCCATAAGAAAATCAGACATTGACAGATTAAAGATAAGGAACTTCTGCACTCTATTAGATGTTTTATCCTTAAACCGAAGGAATATTACCAATGCATTGAAAACAACAGCAAATATGCCAAGAATCCACATGGAGACTCGTAGCAAGATGTCATCTAACATTCTATGACAAGTGAGATACACTGGGCGAGGATGTTGAGGAACGCATCCGGGTTGGGCAGCGAAGCAGCAAGTTGCAAAATCATCTACTAGAAGTGTTGAATTTTCTAACCCTTTGAATGAAAAACTTGTGACAAGATTTAACACATTCTCTCGTAAATCTACGATTTCTAAGTTTAAACCAAGAAATAGTTCATTGCCAATTTCTACTAATAAATTATGAGAAATGTTGACAAATCGAAGATTGGTTAAGTCTTCGAAAATACCAGATGAGAGAACAGAAAGTTCATTATGCTCCATGTTGATGCTTTGAACAGATACTAAACCTAAAAATACGCCCTCGGTGATGGTGTTCAAATGATTATTTGAAATTGTCAGTGTTTTTAGATAACGTTGGTTATAAAACTCACCAGGAGCGATGTTCTTTAAGCGATTCCCATTTAAATAAAGCACCTGTAGGTTTGAAAGCCCTTCGAATATCTCAAATGGAATATCTAATATGAAATTGTTATCGAATGTCAGAAAAGTTACCGAGTACAATGACGCAAACACATTGGCTTGAAGCTTAAATATATTGTTATCATCCAAATTAAGTAGTACTAAGTTAATCTGCATGTCTAGTGATGGTAATGTCTTCAGAGTGTTACCAGAAATGTCCAGATACTCTAACAGTACCATAGGTTGAAATATATCATAAGGAATGCTTGTTAAGTTGTTACTTCTCAAATCCAAATACCGTAAAAGAGTCACATTGTAGAAAAGACCTTGTGGCAGTTCCTGGATTTGATTGTGATGTAGATAAAGATTCTCAAGCGATGTTAGAGAATTAAAGAGGTTGCGAGGAATTACAGAAAAGAAGTTGTAGCTCATATCAAGATCCTGAAGTAGGCTCATATCTTTGAAAGTGTTCGATAGCAACGAGCTCAGATGGTTATTTTCGAGGTAAAGCCAAACCATATTCGTTAATCCACGGAAGATACCATCTGGTAGAGATTTAAAAAGGTTATCATGGATGTTAAGTACTTCGAGTTGATCAAGTGCCGCGAATTCATCCGTGTCCAAATATTTCAACGCGTTATTGTCTAATGTTAACCGTTTGAGTCTACCAATATTATGGAAAGCATTCAGTGGAAGTGTATCCAGGTGGTTTCCTGACAAAAACAGTCTTTCCAATACGATAAGCTTATCAAGCAACGTCTTTGATATTGTACTTAATTGATTGTATGCCAAGTTGAATCGTTCAAGCCGAATTGTATCGCAAAATGCATCCACTTTAAACGAAGTTAGTCTATTGAAATCTAAGAATAAATCTTGTAACTTATCTAACTCACAGAATGTTTCGTTTGGGATATGTGAGATTTTATTATTCGATAGGAGCAATCTTTTTAAACTGGACAGACCATTAAGAATACTCGAAGGGATTGAAGATATTTGATTGTTATCTAGGTATAAGAACTGTAGCCTAGAAAGTCCAAGAAAGATATCAGCGTCTAAGATTCGCAATTTGTTGCTAGCCAGATTCAGCTGTTTTAGTCTGTACAGCGAATGAAATATATTATGCTGTAACATAGTTACGTCATTGAAATGAAGATATAACCTTTCTAACCTGTTAAGATTCACGAATATTCCATTTGGCAAATAGCTTAAAGAATTATTGTACACATACAATTCTTTAAGTCTATAAAGATTATCAAATATGTTGATACCCAAATATGTTAGCAGATTGTTTTGCACGTGCAACTCTTCCAGATTAGCGAGATCTTTAAAAGTATCATTTGCAAACAAAGTCAGTTGGTTGGTGTGAAGATGCAGTATCTTCAGTTGACCCAATCCATGAAATATTGCTGTTGGTAAAGATGTCAACTGGTTATTGTAAACATACAGCTCTTCTAAAGAGGCTAGACTACTGAAAGAATCTCTTGCCAATGAAGATAAGTAGTTGTCATTAAGTAGCATTATCTTTAGGTTGAATAGATTAGCGAATATGCCACTTGGTATTGATGTGAGCTGGTTGTGATCTATGCTGAGACTCTTTAGTCGATCCACACTTCCAAACAGACCCATTGGAAGGGATATCAGTGCGTTCTGCTCCAGATGAAGCTCTTCCAACAGGATAAGATCTACAAAGTTGCCATTTTGCAGTGAGATCAACCGATTTCTCTGAAGGTACAACTTACTTAGTTGCCTTAACCCCAAAAATGCATCACGAGGAAGTGAATTCAGTAGATTGTCTTCGAGATGCAGAATTTGTAAGTGACCAAGTCCACTGATTCCACCACTTGGAATTGATGTTAAATTATTCATATTGATTCGTAGTTCTTCCAGTGTTATCACATGAATAAACACTCCAAGTGGTAGCGATGTTAGAGGATTGTTGTAAATCTGTAACTCCTTTAGCTTCACCAAGCCATCAAATACCCCATTGGGTAAAGAAATCAACAGGTTATTGTGAAGAGTTAAACTTTCTAAGTTGACTAACTCACTAAACGTATCATTAAGAAATGTAGATACAAAATTATCATGAAGTTGGAGCTTTTTTAAGTTTACCAGACCTTTAAACACACCTGATGGTAGTGAAGTCAATTCATTGTCGTAAATATTTAATGTTTCTAATAGCCCTAAACCATCAAATGCTTTACTGGATATCGAGACAAGTAGATTGTTATACATGTCAAGTGATTGCAGCGTAACTAGACCTTTAAAAACAGCCGATGGTATTGATGTTAGATAATTGTCATACAAGTAGAGACTTTGTAGCTGGTTTAAGCCTTCAAATACACCATCATCAAGGGTAGTTAGACGATTGCCGTAAAGAAACAACTGCTGCAATTTTGCTAACTTACTGAAAGCACCTTTTGGTAATGATACAAAGTGATTATAATTCAGGAACAACTGAATCAAGTTTTCCAAATCATCAAATGTCCCAGTTGCTATTGTCGACAACCTGTTATGATTCAACCACAACCCTTGAATATTACCAAAGCCATTAAATGCATCTGACGTGATTATATTCAACTTTCTCTTTTCATACGTTAGCGCTCTAAATCCAGATTTGTAAACCAAGAGAATGATGGATTCATCAGATATATCACCATGGTAACATGTTGTTTTCCATATGCTGAAGCTTAAGATGCATACACAATCTTCTGGACACGTAACATCAAACCACGCGCGGTACGTTGATCCAGCGTACTCAATGGTATCAAACCCAATGCTTTCACAATTCATTCGGGTGGAATTATCCAACGCTAAGGTATTATTAGAAGATGGTGTCGGACACAAATGCTCAGATATGTTCCTTCCAGTGAGCCTAATATTTGCATGAGTATTCTGAAAGTAAAGCTTCAATGTTTTACTTTGAGCAAACCAAACCATACATGATGTTGCATGCAAAGGCAGTAAGGTATGTTTCCTGAAGCAATCAATTTCTGACGTCGTGTGCAATCTTTCAAAATATATGTAAGGCAAACCATTATCTTCATCTTGGTTGAGTAGTTCTATGGATAAGGTATTGGCTTCAATCAATGTGATTTGTATGGAACATAAACTGTTCGTTTGTCCTGTAATGTTTGACATGATAGTTAGAGTGTCATATGACACATTTGCTTTCTTAGTAACACAAGGGTTCTTAAGCCTTGCACCTAGCGTCACTGGTACAGTTATTTCTAATGTTAATAATATAGCACACAATAACGATGATCGGAGAGCCATTGTTATGATTGTTTGATTCCACTTGATATTCCAATACCACTCCACCTTTAAACACAAGATTGTCCCTCAAAATGAGTAGAAGTATTTCTCACATGTCATGTGTGTGTTTTAAATATATTTCTGTTCTCGGTTCTGTACATGAAGTTCAGTGGACACAATTATGGCGTAATCATTTTCTCATCTTGCAATTACGACAGTTAGTCAATTGCCGTGTACATGTGGTGTATCTTCATCCTCAATAGATAGACTATAAATGCACATCTTTTCTGTAAAAGAAATATAATTATTAAGTTAAAGTTAGATATTAGTTTGAATTCGTTTGAATGTTCCTGTCGATCAGAATAAGAGAAACGACATAAAAATCACATAAAACGTTATCAATGTTCCAAACTTAGGTATACGTTCCAAACGAACGTATTTTCAAAACTACATTATAATACTAAAATAATACACGAGTTACAGAATAAATGAGAGGTATTGTTACACTGTATATCGTCTTGTATCTAGTACAATGTCAGAAGCAAGGCCATTTTTGCCTTTTAGAACATGTAAGCAAAACAAGCATGAGATACTTACTTTTTATATGTAGTAATCTCAAACCAGTTGACTATATAGCTGCTCCGCTTCAATTCGAAAACTCCTTGCTTGTTAGCAATGCTGAATACTCACTCGCAATTCCAGGTTATAGTAACAAAGGTACTGGTTGCATACACTTTCATACAATTTAGGTCAGTTCCGACGAATACAAACAAATTGATTTTGAAACAACATGACGGAAGTAACAAAAAACACTGAAACTACTAGAAATGCACAGCTTTAATTTTCAATCAACTTACGTCGATTGGTGCGTTGTTTATAATGGAATTACCTGTATACCAAATTCGTGGACGTGACAAAAGTAGAACACTATTAAAGGTGAATTTATACTCCATCGCTGAGCGACGAGCGATGGTAATTTACTAATGGGATACCACGCTTTTCCCCATCAGAACAAAAATGGCGCTACCTCGTTGGCTAGAATCCAATCGCTCGTCGCTCACCGACAGAGTATAAATTCAGCTTAATGAAGTGCTCACCGACCAAAATTGAATTACGCTGGCGCTAACTTGAACGGTATCTAGACTAAAAAAATCAAAAAGAAATAGAAAAGGCGGAAAGTCAATGAAGGCATGAGTTTTAATCGAATGTTGGACATGATAAAATATAATGGCAATTTTGCAAAAGTAGCAACACAATAGAAACATCAAATTAAACACGGACGCTCCCAAAGGTTTGTTAGTTTATTATGGAATACGTTTTGTACATGGTGTGGAGGGGTGTGTATACGGGTGTATGTGTGGGGTGAGTGCGGGAAGATGTGTAGGTACATGTATGTTGGGTGATGGTGGAGTGAGTTTTTTCATTTTTCTTTTTGCAAAGAGAGCCGAGGCATTCAGTAGGGTCCAAAAACAACTTTATCCATTGTCGAAGGTTGATGTTTCACAGTGGAAAAGACCGTTTTAAATATTGCATATTCTGAAAAACCATTATTCTAAGAGTATGTGGTGAAAAATTACAGATGTGGTGCCACTTTTTGGTCAATGGGTTCAAATTAAGTCTACACGTATGGGATGTGTCATCAGTGGTGCATTTTCAAACTTTACGCGTATCAAAATTGATTATCACAAACTCACCTTGCAAGAATCATCTTACTGCGTTTAGAATAGGAATGAATCAAGAGACTGTTTCAATTTCGAACTTTCAAACTTGGGTACAATTGTTTTCAGGCAACCTAAATTAAAAAAGAAAAAAAAAGAAAAGAAGAACGCAAATGAAAACGGTTATACGAAAGTGATGAATAATGAAAATAAAAGCAATAGTGAATGTTAAAACACCCGATACACCACAGCATGCAATAATATCTGCCTATGTTTGTAGCAAACCTGCCCATAGTATAGCGCCATCGTCAAGGAATACTGAATGCAATTAGTCCATGTTCAGCCGCATGAAGTCGCTTGGTTGAATTTTTCAAGAAATCGACGCGCGGCGCAATCCATGCATTAACCCTATTTTGCAATAATTATGAGATGCGAGGAGATGCGATATTTCCTGGAAAATAGGAAAGGACGAGCGCAAATGAAAACGGTATACGAAAGTGATGAATAATGAAAATAAAAAATGAAAACGTTAAAACACCTGACACACCATACAGCATGCAATAATATGTGATGCGATTAAGCAAAATCGGTCAAGACTCGGCAATCCTAGTTTTGAGATATAGGCCAAATAATGAGTGTAGGGGTGGAAAATCAAAATTGACTTTTTTTTGCAAAAATGGAAGAGAAACACATTCTTCTTTGCCATGAAAATATTTTTTGATGAAATTCGACGGAAACTGTTGAAAAGTGACTTTTTTTACCCCCATCCAACGATAATTGTCAAAAATCATGAAATTATTCCAAAAGAAGCTCGGATTTAGCGTTTTGTTATGCCAAATTTCGTAGCCATATCTTTTAAAAACCAAAGGTTTCGTTGCTAAGTTGGCTATGTATTTACATGTATTTAGGTGTGCTAAAAATGACTCAATCAAAGTACTTCAAATCAATCAAGGTAACTTCAAACTTGATTTTCTCTGTTTCTTTATTTTTAGTGTACGGTGTTCAAATTGGTATAACTTTGTAACCAAAGGTCTTATTGACATGGAGTTAGACTCCCAAAATTGACTTGGGTCTAGCCTACTTCAGACTGATTTTGCCTTGATCGCATCAGCCTATGTTTGTAGCAAACCTGCCCATAGTATAGCGCCATCATCAAAATGACTCTTTTTTGAGAAAATAAAACGTTTAAAATTGATATTCCGCAAAAACCAACTAAGTGGTGAGTTCCTTCGAACGAGACAGATTTGGCCTAGAAAGAAGGTGACGTCATGAAATGAGATGTGCCAGCTTTGAGAAAAGGGACTATAAACGCTCTCAGTGGACAGAACGTATATTGTTGTTGTTCACAAAAAAAAAAACTCGAAATTAAGTATTACAAATTTAATGGTTTTAAACATATGGATAAAATCAGCCGCTTTTTTTTTTATATATTAGTAAATTGTGATATTACAATTCATATGTATATCAATATCATGAGAAATATTAGGCCTAAAAATAAATAAATAATTTGAGCTTAGAATTTCATCGTGATCAATTGAGACTAGCATAATTTTTATAACCCGTGTTAAGTCCAAAAACTCATGAATGTGATTTCCCTGTGCGATATTGCAATCTATAGTTATTATAGTTTCAGTTGGATGAAATATTACAAAGCAAACGCATAGTAACAATTATGTGTGGGCTTTGTTTCCGAAATGAGAACAATAGTCTGCATATTGTTATGCAGCATTGTTATGGTAAATAATAGTACAACTCATTGTTGCTAATGTCAAACTTGTCACACAAGTAAATGAGAGCATGATATAGTGTCCGCTTCATTTACCTACGTCATAGCCCGCTGTCTTGAAAAATTCGCTTCAAACGGAAGAAGAACACGACGAGCCCGAATTTTCCCTCACAATTCCTCTTTTTTCAGGAGCACTACGCCTAAAAAATTGCAACGAGTGTCAACTTGTAATGTAATAATTATTCTCTACGAATAGACGCACGCTTCTTTCTCAAGACGCTAGCTAACGACGATAATATCCGTTGAACATATATGTTCAAGTGCAAGGAACCGGATCTGGTTTCTTTCTACGAAATCATTTACGGGAGATATTCATCATTTTCTACCCCGGTATCCAAAGATTTATCGTCTGAATATCAATCGTGCATAACACATTCACGTGTATCGATCCCGGGTATTCATCTCAGTGTCTCGGATAACATGGCGATATTGGTCCGATGGTGGCCCAATTTATGTTCAATAATGGCCCATTATCATTTGCTCATGGGCCCAAGATTGGGCTTGGGCCAAGGCTGCCACTGTGATGCCAATATGAAGATTACCTATGGTAAGCCAAGATTGGCCCAATATGGGCAGCAAAATAATGCCGATGCCAAGCTTGGCGTTCGAAAACCAACGTTGGGCCAATATATGCATGTTATCTGGGGCGCGGCACAATCCATACATTCATGACAATAGTTAGTAGTGGCCAATGGCCATTGAAGAAAACAATTACCCTAGTTTGCAATATGAGATGTGAGGATTAAAAATATATATAAAAAAACATTGGCCTGATGTAGCAACTTGAAATACCAGAACCTCTTGCACTTACTACTACTGTCTACTACCAACTCTGTAGTTAACATAATTGTGATTTTTTTTTTCCTGACGACCTTCCAACGATTATTAGTTTGGAGGTTGTGCTAATCAACTTCAGGAGACCCAAGACGTAAAAGGGACGTCATCAGTATATGTGATACTTTGTTTTAAAAGGGATCAGTAGTCATTCATATCGGATTCGGAGAAGTAATGTTTCCTCCATACCACACCTGCATCAAATTGCCGTCATATTTTCGGCAGTTTTGTGCAAGTCAAAATGACACCCTCTGCCATCTGAAATATAGTGGTGTACAAAAATCAATTAATCAATAATATTTAAAACAAAACAAAATAGTCTGCCAAAAATCTCTTTGGCCGTGCCACCCCCCAGACGTGCCAAACCTTTGCCCCCCCCCCCCCTTTTGACGTGCCAAAAAATTCTTTGCCCCACCGTCTGTACACGTTCAAGATTTTGAGGAACCCAAATTTAAAACCTTATTTGTCATTCTATGTGACCGCAGCGACCAGGAAATTTACATATTTTAACGTGTTCCTATCCTTTTTAGAGGGTAATATAGAAACGGTTCCCAAAACAACTGTGCCAACAATCACTTGCCCCCACCCCTTCGACCTGCCAAAATCTGTACTTATGTACTATAATTTACTTTAACGAATTTTCTACTGCAGATGATGTAAAACCACGCAACACGTGCATGAATTCAAGATAGAGAGATTCAATTGCTAATTATAAAACATCAACAATGTTTGCTTCACTCAAATAAAAACTCTAGTCTTATGCATTTAAGCATAAATCGTGTGTCCCCATTGCGTGTGTAGAGTTTTAGGGTTTCATAGAATCCATGATTTGATTTACTGTGATCGCGCAGTATTTTGTTGTCAGATTTGTTTTATGCGAGCCTGTTATTTTAAGGGTAGACGAGGTGCTGTTGGTCGAAGCAGCCAAAACATTAACAAAAATCGATTTTCATTAACTAAATCAATATATTATTGAAAAATAAGATTTTGATGTTTTGCAAAAGTTCATTCTACAAATCAACTTGCTTAATTTATTGTTGTTAATGAGTTACGTACGTTTTACAAAAGTGTTGTTGTTTCAGCCCTCTTTACAACATAACTCAAGAACCACAGGACCTATAAAAGTATATCTGTGATATTTGAATTCTTCTACACACTCGCTATGAAATGATCAATGCAATTTTGCCAAAGCTCACTACCATTCGCAAGATGCTGTGAACTACCAAATCGCAATAGTTTAAAATAGTTGCCAACATTAAAAAAAAACACAACAATATTGTGCGATAATTTGCATGTGTACCTAATCCCTTTCCCTTAGCAACTCGTAGCTCAGTACCAGCGGGAGGGTTAATTAAACATGAAACCATGTTTTTGGTTTCCTATAAAACATTTAGCAAAAAAGTAATAAATGCTAATAATAATAAGCATTAATAGAATTTAACCAGAAAATTTGTTCCTTGATGCACACCCTTTCCCAGTAATATTTTGCATTAAACCATTGCTGTGACGTCAGTCTATTCAATAAACTGTAGATTATTTTCTACGAATCAGAACCAGAACCAGAACCAGAATCAACACTTTTCTGCACGAATCTACAGTTAAGTGTGGATTCGTACAGAGAAGTGTGGATTCGTACAAAACATGTAATCTACAGTTTATTGAATAGAATTATGACTGTTTCTAAATTAGGCCTAAATGATAGAAAACAGAACATTATCATGAACAAATAAAAAAAAATTAAAAATTATGAAACCATTTTACACAGTAAAAAATACAATGAATACAATATTTGATTTGTATAAAGCGCTGAGCTTATACGTTTTCCCAAAATTATATAATACAGAGCTACTTGTATGTAAAATAACAACGCAAATTTGGCATTTTGAGTGCAACTCGGCCATTGTACTTTCATTTGTGTCATAAATCTATTATTCAACAAAGATTTATAAGTAGGCCTATGTACTTTTTTTCTTTTAATTACAAATCTTTGATCTTTTGTCGGGTTTTTTCCTTTTTTTTTGGTTTTTTATCGTCACAAATTTTGCATTTTGCCTGCAATTCGGCCATTATACTTTTATTTGTGTCATAAATCTATTATTCTGGTACGATTTGCTGGTATAATGTTCTTTCCTTTTTCTATTATTTTTTAATAAAACATATTTATCTTTTGTCATTTCTTTTCCTTTATGTTTTTTTTTTTTTTCTTTTTGTTTTCGTTGTATCTGCTTTATGTTTTTTTTTATGTGTTTTTTTTCAGTCGCTGGCGTATATTTTATTTGGGAAATATTGCTGCATAGTGTATGCCTACATTTTGTATTAATGCATTTAGGCCTATGTATTTGTTTATTTAATTGTTTGTTTTAAAGCATGTTTGATTATGATCAAATCCACAGTAGGTCTATTTTCTGTTTAATTTTTATTTGTTTTTCGTACAAGCGTCATTTTTTTGGTATTTGGGTAAACTAAATGCCATTGTGTTGAGTTATTCTGCTTTCTTCTGTCATATAAGTTGGGTAAGCAAAGAGAGTCCTTATTCTTATTTTTTTCCTTTGGGATGCAATTTTTTGGGATACACGCTGTATTATTATGATTTCTAATAAGCTAATTGAAAGGGCAATCTAACAACTTTAGCACGTAAGCGCAACAAATTTCCGGTGTATTGTTTCAAATTTTGACAAAGATGGATAGTGTTTATACCCGTGAAACACGGGCAAGGGTAAAGTTACTTACAATATTATTATTTTTAATAAGCTAATTGAATGGTGGCAATCTGGTGAAACTTTAGCACCTAAACTCAACAATTTAATGGTGTATTGTTTCCAACTTTGACAATGAGTTATAGTGTTGATACCGTCCGTAAACACAAAGGAGGTGAAAGTTACATGTAATATTATTTTTGATAAATCAATCTAACGCCTGCAATGGTGGCAATCTGATGATACTTTAGCACATAAATGCAACAAACTACCAGTGTATGTTGCAAACTTTGACAATGAGTTATTGATACCTAACACAAACAAGGTTAACGTTACATGTAATATTATATTGAATAAGCTAATCCAATGCCCAAAGGTGTCAATCAGATCAAAGTATTCTAGCCATACTAGAATACTTTGATCAGATGATACTTTAGCCCGGGACTTTAGCACGTAAACGCAACAAACTACCAGTATATTGTTTCAAACTTCCGAATACAATTAATATTAGGCATGTCCACATGAAAAGCTTTTTGCTTAAGCAACGTGGTTTCCCGAACAAAATCCGCTGTGTAACTGTCTTGAGGATTTCAATCCCTAAGTTTGTCCCCACATTTAGGGGTGGTGCAATAATTATGTGTACCCCGGGGTGGTGAATTCTGAAAATGGTCTGCCAAAAATCGCAAATAACGCAACACAGGTTTAGCTTCCTGCCAATGATCTGCTATGACCAGAGATGAACCCGTGACCATTTTGGCAATTGTTATGCAAATAGAGACCTATTAAACGCATCTAATGCAGTACTACGTACATTAGAAGTGGGTATAAACAGCTATTGATTGTCTAATCACTTTGAGAGGTTTTACGAATCCACGTTTATTCAATTTGTTTAACAAACATTTTAAATGAATCCTAACATTTGCAGATCGGTGTTTGTAAGAATCCACAGTTATAGAGAGTAATAATAGGCCTATGTTAAGGAGAATATCACTCCAAAATGTCAGGACACGACCAGGCGCTGACTGTGGTAGTGACCATCAGCTACTTGTAGCCAAAGTAAAACTAAAACTGAGAGCTAAGAGAGACAATGCACCACCTACCAGGTATGATGTTGACAACATTCCCACTCAATATTCAGTAGATGTGAAGAACATGTTTGACGAGTTACTGAAAGTTAATGAAGAGGAGCACACCCCAAATGAATTGTGGGAAGACATGAAAGAAGCAGTCCAGAGCACAGCAAAGAAGTACATCCCTAGAAAGATGAAACGGAAACAGCTGTGGATCTCTCAGCAGACCTTAAACCTAGCTGATGACAGGAAGAGAGCAAAGGCAGATGGAGGAAAGGAAGAATGGGCACGCTTAAACAAAGAGGTCTCCAAAAGTGTTAAGGAGGACAAAAGAAACTACATCGAAAGGAAGTGTGTGGAAATGGAAAGATGTAAGGGTGACTCAAAAATAGCTTTTGGTATTGCCAAAGAACTTACCAAGAAGTGGACCCCCAGGATGGATGTTATAAATGATGAGAAAGGTAACACTCTTACCGAAAGTGTAGACATCAAAAGGCGATGGATTCAGTATAGTTCCCAGCTGTTTGAGGCACAAGATGACAAGGTGTATGTACAGTGTGAAACGAGTGAGGAAGAACCTCCACCATTGAGATCTGAAGTTGAGCTTGCAATGGAACAAATGAAAAATGCTAAGTCACCTGGCATTGATAATGTAGCTTCTGAGTTGTGGAAGGTAACTGGGAAAGAAGGGATAGACCTAATGTGGCGTCTATGTGGTATCATCTGGAAAAAGAAGAAATGGCCGAGAGACTGGTGCAGGGCAGTATTTATTCCACTGCCAAAGAAGGAAATTTGAAAGAGTGTGCCAATCACCGGACCATCAGCCTGATTTGTCATGCAAGTAAAGTGCTCCTGAAGATCATCATCAAGAGAATGAAGAACAAAATGGAGCAAGAAATATCTGATGAGCAGGCAGGATTTCGTGAAGGAAGGGGTTCTAGGGACCAAATTGTCAATATCAGGAATGTGATTGAGAAATGCAGAGAGCATAGACTTCCTCTTTACATGTGCTTCATAGATTACAGTAAAGCTTTTCACTGTGTTAGCCACCCTCAGATGTGGGAAACTATGAAAAAGATGGGTTTCCCAAGTCATCTTGTGGATCTGATCAGCTGCTTATATGAAGACCAAGAATCGGCAGTCAGGACAAGTAGTGGAGACACAAATTGGTTCAAGATTGGAAGAGGCTTTTTACGACAGGGCTGTGTGCTATCACCAAACCTATTTAACATCTACTCTGAAGACATAATGAGAACAGCTTTGGAGGGTTTGAAGGTGGAGTGAAGTTTGGCGGTACAAGAATTACTAACCTGAGGTACGCCGATGATACCACTCTTATTTGTAGCAGCAGAGTAGAGCTGATTGATCTTTTGAAGCGCATCAAAGAGGCCAGCGAAGAAAAACACCTTCTCCTGAACACAAAGAAGACAAAAATAATGGTTGTAGACAGAGAGCGGAAAAGTGATGAGTTTGTGATAGATGGACAGCAGATTGAGGAGGTGAAGCAATTTTTTTTTGTAGACATCTTTTATAGATATCTAATACTTGCAATACTCGATTTTTCATTTTATTTGTAAATCATAAGCTTTAATACGCTTACAAAACACGATTTTCATTTTTGCAGTATTTTTAGTATCTTTGTTTATCGTACATTATCAATCTAACCCTCGCATTGATGCAAAATTGCATATAATATACAAGAAGCCAAGACAGCTGAAGACTTCATATGGCAGCTATGTTTTTAATATTATCTGACAAGGAACCAAGCTCTAAAAGCTTTTATTTGTCGTGTAACAATAGTAAATTGATGTTTAATTTTATAGCTACCTGGGTTAGAAGATGTGCTCTATTGTATAATTTCATCATTTTAGGTGACTGTCTCTCACACTCTATCTTGCCACTCTGTTATCCATGGCTCTCCCTTATTTCTATCTCCTTCCCTCCATTTTTCCCGTGTTTTTTTCTCCTCATTTGTCTAATCTGCACATTAAAGCTTCGCGATACTACATGTAGTTGGCATTAAAATGTAGGATACAGCATGAAACTGTTATTTCCTTCGTTTCGCCGCCCTTCCCCTTTTAACCACACTCCAAAATGGGAGCAGTTCATCAATACATAAGCATTTATATAATTATTTAGATTATCGGGCAGTTTGCTCTCCCGTCCCGATTTATACGGATCGTACACCTATCTCCACCCCTATCTCTACATGAAATCTACGCCACTTGTCAATAGTCCGAAGAATCATCAGTCCGAACCCAATAACTTAGTTGTAATCCTAATCCTAACCCTAAACTTCACCCTAACCCTAATTTATAATCTAAGCCCTACTCCTAACCTTAAACCCAAAACTAACCCTAAACATAACCCTGACTCTAATCCTAACGCTGATCCTAGCCCTAAAACCCCATCCTAACACTAACCTAAAACTAACCCTTTTCGGACTAATGACTCTTCGAGCTAATGGGCTGAATAGCGTAATTGTTCCCTCGCTTTCCTGGCGTTTTTTGCCCAAAACAGCTGATATTATCTGCATGCACTACAAAAATTTTCTTCAAACTCAATCCACGTTTGGCAAAAAAACTCGGTTGCTTTTATATGCATACATTAAATTAAATTAAATATTTGGGTCAAATGCCCGGGTCAAATGGTATCAAACGGAGCTTCAAACTTCAAACATCTTTGAGGATATTTGGTCACTCAGATTTTGAACCATCCTATACGTTCACTTTTTGGTGTATTATGCTCATTGGGTAAAAATTATGACAGGCATTTGAAAGATCAAAAGAGGCCATCCAGGTGTCAAATCCTCATAAAGCAAGAAAAATCACCCATTTAAGTGTATAGTAGTATATTATTTAGGCTATACTGGCTGCGGTTATAGGTAACTAAGATAGTACCACCTGCCTCTTAGAGCACAGCAGCTCTAGTTTCTATTGCATTTTTTTGAGTCTGGTTTAATGTTCTAGTTACACGCATGCGTAATTCAATTCACTTCCACATGTATGGTACCTACAGGAAATTCCACTGACACAACGCTCTAATCAAATAACAAATTGTTTGAAAAAGCTAATCATTTCTCGTAGTTTCAGTCTTTTGTTTTACTTTCGTCGTGTTATTTCAAACTTAACTCACTTTGATTGTACTCGTCGGAACTAAATGAATAACTTGTATAAATGAATGTTAAATGTAGGTTACCAGTACACTTGCTACAATTAGCTGGAATTTGTAATGTACGAGTATAAAATATGAGGCCTTACAACCAAGAGCTGGCAAGAAGTTTCAAATTGAAGCGAAGTTAGACGGTTTCAAGAAAACTATACTTGTAAGTATTATGCTTGTTTACATACACTAAAAGAAATTCTGCCAAAAGGTATTCCATTCTTTAAAAGTCTTACTTCTGACATTTTAGACTATTAGATATGTTGTGAAGCATTTAAATGCTCATTCTGTAACTTATTTATAGTTTCTTTGATTTAAGCACTGTAATAATGTATATTATATTCGTTTAAGTTTGGAACAATGTTTTCAAACTTTCATGTGGGTATTTGGCGTTTTTCTTATTCTGATCGATAAGGGCACTCAAAACAATTATACTGTAATTACACAATATATAAAACAGATATTCTATCTAAACTTAATAATAATTATTTCTTTTACAGACGTGGTAATAATCTCTTGCGGATGAAGAGGCATGTGGGATTTAGTAACCTGAACAGAATTTTACATGTGAGGAATAATATTACTAATTCAACGCATTTTGAGGTTCAATTATGTGATTAAAGGTGGAGTGTTTTGAATATAAAACGTCTGAAACAATCGTGATAATGGCTTCTCGAACATCGTTACTGTGTGCAATTTTACTGACTTTACTGATCACTGTATCTCTGACGCTTGCAAAGCTCGTAGACCCATGTGTTACTAAGGAAGCAAATGTGTCATTTGACACTCTAACTATCATGTCCAACGTTACAGGACAGACGAACAGTTTATGTTCCATACAAATCTCATTGATTGAAACCAACGCCCTATCCATAGAACTACTCAGCCAATATGAAGATGGTATTTTGTCTTACATATATTTTGAAAGACTGCACACGACGGCAGAAATTGATTGCTTCAGAAAATATACCCTGTTGCCTTTGCATTCACCATCATGTAGGGTTTGGTTTGCTCAGAGTAAAACATTGAAGCTGTACTTTCAGAATTCTCAAGCAAATATGAGACTCACTGGAAGGAACATATCTGGGCATTTTTTTCCAAAAGCATCTGCTAATAATACCTTAGCGTTGGATAATTCCACCGAAGTGAACTGTAAAAGCATTGAATTTGATACCATTGAGTACGCTGGATCAACGTACCGCGCGTGGTTTGATGTTACTTGTCCAGAAGATTGCGTGTGCACCTTAAGCTTCAGCATATGGAAAACAACATGTTACTATGGGGATATATCTGATGAATCCATCATTTTCTTGGTTTACAAATCTGGATTTAGAGCGCTAACGTATGAAAAGAGAAAGTTGAATATAATCACTTCAGATGCCTTTAATGGCTTTGGTAATGTTCAAGGGTTGTGGTTGAATCATAACAGGTTGTCGACAATAGCAACTGGGACATTGGATGATTTGGAAAACTTGATTCTGTTATTCCTGAATTATAATCGCTTTGTATCATTACCAAAAGGTGCGTTCAGTAAGTTAGCAAAATTACAGCGGTTGTTTCTTTACGGCAATCGTCTAAACACCCTAGATGATGGTGTATTTGAAGGCTTAAACCAGCTACAAAGTCTCTACTTGTATGACAATTATTTAACATCAATACCATCGGCTGTTTTTCAAGATCTAGTTACGTTGCAATTACTTGACATTTATAGCAATCTTCTTGTCTCGATATCAAGTAAAGCATTTAATGGCTTAGGGCTATTGGAAACATTAAATATTTACGACAATGAATTGACTTCACTACCATCAGGTGTGTTTAAAGGTCTGGTAAACTTACAAAAGCTCCAACTTCATGATAATTTTGTATCTACATTCCTTAATGATACGTTTAGTGAGTTAGTCAACTTAGAAAGTTTAACTCTTCACAATAATCTACTGACATATTTACCCAATGGGGTATTTGATGAGTTGGTGAAGTTAAAGGAGCTACAGATTTACAGCAATCCTCTAACATCGCTACCACTTGGAGTGTTTATTCATATGATAACACTGGAAGAACTACGAATCAATTTGAATAACTTAACATCAATTCCTAGTGGTGGAATCAGTGGACTCGGTCACTTACAAATTCTGCATCTCGAAGACAATCTGCTGAAGTCACTTCCTCGTGATGCATTTTTGGGGTTAAGACAACTAAGTGAGTTATACCTTCAGAGAAATCGGTTGATCTCACTGCAAAACGACAGCTTTGTAGATCTCATCCTGTTGGAAGAGCTTCGTCTGGAGCAGAACGCATTGATATCCCTTCCAATGGGTCTGTTTGGAAGTTTGGTTCTACTAAAGAGTCTCGGCATAGATCACAACCAGCTCACATCAATACCAAGTGGCATATTCGCTAATCTATTCAACCTTGAGATAATGCTACTTAATGACAACTACTTATCTTCATTGGCAAGAGATTCTTTCAGTAGTCTATCCTCTTTACAAGAGCTGTATGTTTACAACAACCAGTTGACATCTTTACCAATAGCAATATTACATGGATTGGGTCAACTGAAGATACTACATCTTCACACTAACCAACTGACTTTGTTTGCAAATGATACTTTTAAAGGTCTTGCCAATCTGGAAGAGTTGCACGTGCAAAACAATCTGCTAACATATTTGGATATCAACATATTTGATAATCTTTATAGACTTAAAGAATTGTATGTGTACAATAATTCTTTAAGCTATTTGCCAAATGGAATATTCGTCAATCTTAACAGGTTAGAAAGGTTATATCTTCATTTCAACGACGTAACTATGTTGCAGCATGATATATTTCATTCGCTGTATAGACTAAAACAGCTGAATCTGGCTAACAACAAATTGCGCATCTTAGACGCTGATATCTTTCGTGGACTTTCTAGACTACAGTTCTTATACCTAGATAACAATCAAATATCGGCAATCCCTTCGAGTATTTTTAATGGTCTGTCTAGTTTAAAAAGATTACTTCTATCGAATAATAAAATCTCACATATCCCAAACGAAACATTCTGTGAGTTAGATAAGTTACAAGATTTATTCTTAGATTTCAACAGATTAACTTCGTTTAACGTAGATGCATTTTGCGATACAATTCGGCTTGAACGATTCAACTTGGCATACAATCAAGTAAGTACAATATCAAAGAAGTTGCTTGATAAGCTTATCGTATTGGAAAGACTGTTTTTGTCAGGAAACCACCTGGATACACTTCCACTGAATGCTTTCCATAATATTGGTAAACTCAAACGGTTAACATTAGACAATAACGCGTTGTCATCTTTGGAGACAGACGAATTCGCTGCACTTGATCAACTCGAAGTACTAAACATCCACGATAACCTTTTTAAATCTCTACCAGATGGTATCTTCCGTGGATTAACGAATATGGTTTGGCTTTACCTCGAAAATAACCATCTGAGTTCGTTACTATCGAACACTTTCAAAGATATGAACCTACTCCAGGATCTTGATATGAGCTACAACTTCTTTTCTGTAATTCCCGGCAACCTCTTTAATTCGCTAACATCGCTCGAGAATCTTTATTTACATCATAATCAAATCCAGGAACTGCCACAAGGTCTTTTCTACAATGTGACTCTTTTACGGTATTTGGATTTGAGAAGTAACAACTTAACAAGCATTCCTTATGATATATTTCAACCTATGGTACTGTTAGAGTATCTGGACATTTCTGGTAACACTCTGAAGACATTACCATCACTAGACATGCAGATTAACTTAGTACTACTTAATTTGGATGATAACAATATATTTAAGCTTCAAGCCAATGTGTTTGCGTCATTGTACTCGGTAACTTTTCTGACATTCGATAACAATTTCATATTAGATATTCCATTTGAGATATTCGAAGGGCTTTCAAACCTACAGGTGCTTTATTTAAATGGGAATCGCTTAAAGAACATCGCTCCTGGTGAGTTTTATAACCAACGTTATCTAAAAACACTGACAATTTCAAATAATCATTTCAACACCATCACCGAGGGCGTATTTTCAGGTTTAATATCTGTTCAAAGCATCAACATGGAGCACAATGAACTTTCTGTACTCCCATATGGTATCTTCGAAGACTTAACCAATCTTCGATTTGTCAACATTTCTCATAATTTGTTGGTAGAAATTGGCAATGAACTATTTCTTGGTTTAAACTTAGAAATCGTAGATTTAAGAGAGAATCTACTGAATCTTGTCACAAGGTTTTCATTCATTGGTTTAGAAAATTCAACACTTCTAGTAGACCATTTTGCAACTTGCTGCTTCGCTGCCCAACCCGGATGTGTTTCTCAACATCCTCGACCAGTGTATCTTACTTGTCATAGAATGTTAGATGACATCTTGCTACGTGTCTCCATGTGGATTCTTGGCATTTTTGCTGTTGTTTTCAATGCATTGGTAATATTCCTTCGGTTTAAGGATAAAACATCTAATAGAGTGCAGAAGCTCCTCATCTTTAATCTGTCGATGTCTGATTTTCTTATGGGAGTTAGCATGATTTTGTTGGCATCTTTTGATGCATTTTATGGAGATTATTTTCCTTCTTTCGCTGGGCAATGGATAACTGGCCCCTTCTGTAAATTGGCCGGTATGCTGTCTATCCTTTCAAGTGAAGTATCTGTGTTCCTTATAACTTTGATTACCTTTGACAGGTTTCAAGCCATCAAATATCCATTAAGCGTGAATCGTTTAGGCCTACACGTTAACCTTGCCAAGATGTGTGTGTTGGTAGTCTGGATATTTGGACTCATTCTTAGTGTGGTACCTATTGTTCTCTCCGGACCAGAATCTGATATATTTGAGGTATCTGAAGTGTGTGTGGGTATCCCGATGGTTAGGCGACCAATCTATACACATAGCACTAGTTCAATTGAAATCAACAAAATTGATATCAGTATAAACTTCGAGCAGATATATGATTTAGAGAGTTTGGTAAACATCAAAACATTTGTCATAAAGAGTTACCAAGTTTCGACAAATGCCACTTACGAAAGTTCTAAAGAAATTGGAGGAGAATCGGCAACGTACTTTTCCATCATTACGTTCATAGGAATCAACCTTGCTTGTTTTCTACTAGTTGCATATTTATATATTGAAATATATGTCGCTGTGAAAATGTCGGGAAACAAGACAGGCAGAACCCCAAATCAGAAGGAAGAAATCCGAAGAGCAGTGAAGATGTTTGTCATCGTGTTCACTGACTTCTGTACATGGGTACCTTTAGTTCTCATCTGTATTCTTGTTCAATGTGAGGTTATTGATATTAACCCGGTAGTGTATGCATGGACTGTAGCATTGATTCTACCCATCAATTCTGCTATTAACCCATTTCTGTATACTTTAATAGGATTAGTAGAGAAGAGAAAAGAGAAACAAAGTGCACGCGAAATAATGCTAACACCAAGGAACTTGAGACCGACATGAGAAAGTACATAACGCATACATTCTACAAGATACTAGTATGGAAGCGTTTTGCTAAACCACTTACCATTGGTTCCGACAACATTGGGGATGCAATTGAATATATGAATACAAAACCCACCCAAGTCCATGGGCAGTAATTTTGAGAGAAAAACCTGTGTATCATTTTAATTCCTTCAGTTAGATTTACCTGGTCAATATGGTAAACTTTACGTGCAAATGAGTGGATTAACCTGTATTAGGTATGACGACTAGCATTTCAGGGACTTCGTGGGGTTCATTTTAAATTTTGGACTTGGGTGGTTTTTTGAATCATATACAAAGACAACAATGTTAGAATGAGATTACCACTAGTATAATACAAAATAAAGCACACAGGTATGTATAATGTTGATAAGCATTCTGCCATGTAATATAAACCACACACATTCCTTTATTAAACCCATTTTTTTTTTCAAAAGTCACTCTCTAGCAATGAATGTGTTACAAGCGGACTTTTATACATACTGGATTTCAATCAATGTGTTACAAGACTCAAATCATGGACTTGGGTCGTTTTTTCATACATGCTATTTTTCACATGCTCAATAGACACAGTGGATGAATTTGAGTTGTTTTTTCATACATATGACAGGCCTATGCATAGCAACAAATTCCCATGCTTAACTCAATTTAGCCGCAGTATGGCCTTGGGTGGGTTTTTTATTCATATATTCAATTATATTGTAAACGTTTCCGTCGATAAATATTTTTTCCCGTCGGCAAATATTTTCAAAATGTTGTTTTTGATAACGTATTACAAATTCGGAATCCCCCATGTGTAATAATGTTGCTATTCAATTAATACTTAAATTTGATGATATTTATCTAAAGAGTTCCTATCGTTATCTGTATAGTGGTCAGTGGCATGAAGATTTGGTCACGCTTGCTGGTCTTGGTATGTCGTGCCCATGGGTCACGTTCATGTTTATAAATACGTATTTATAAATATAGTCGAAGCATGCTGCCGATGGAAGGAATACTTCAAGTTCCAGGAACTCCTTAACAGCCGAGTCCGTGTCAACCAAGATAAGTTGGATGATGTTGAAATCCCTGCTCAATCTAACGATGAGGAGCCATAACACATTCATGCAGAAGTCCAACCAGCTATAGAAAAGCTTAAATTAAGAAAAGCTCTAGGTGTTCAACTTCTTAAAAGGGATTGAACAGAAATGACGATGTGGCTTTATCGTGGGATCCTGTCGATTTGGAAAGCAGGACGATGCCCAACAGACTGGAAGAAGGCTATCATTACCACCTTTTACAAGAAGGTAGTCGTGAATTATATGATAACTACAGAGGCATATCCTTGTTGAGTATCCTTGGGAGAGTATTTGCCACACTTTTGATTCAAAGGATGGGAGACAGATCTGAAGCAGTTCTTTGCAGAATATTTCTGGGTTAGTCAAGAGGCTGTGCCGAGCAGATCCTTATCATAAGACAGCAAACAGAGAACGCTTGGGAGTATAATCAACCCTTATATTGCAGCATCTCAAACATTCTTACAGAGCTCGTGAAAGATGATCAGAGTGAGAAAGAAAAATGTGTTACAGTATTTTAATTATAGTATATTTCTATGGGCGACACAAATTTGGCATTTTGAACACTTTATCGGAGAATGAGCCGTATGACAACAATACGGTACGGGAGGTGTGTTCCGACTTCTGGGTGTTACAGCATATAGTATATTAGTGCTTTCCTTGACTGGTTCCCTGCCGACACTGGGGTGCATTAAGAATGTGTCTTGGCATCATACAATCATTCAAACTGTAATATAGCTTCTGTCGTAAAGTCAGCAATAAAAACTAAGGAATAGCCATTGTGAAAACTTTCATTTGATAAAAATTCCCTTTCAAAGGGAAAGCCAGCCTCAATGTAGAAGAGGTCTTGTAATTAGTTTTGGTCAATGTGAAAGGCATTTTTAGGATCACGCTTACATCCATGTTACATGACAGTCCACCAAACCATCAATGATGAGAACATGTACACTGAAACAGCAGAAAACATTAATTCCTAATCTCATGTCAACTCTTTAATTCTTTTCTCCAAATTGTTCTGGTCTGTTTTTTTTTGTTTGTTTTTTTTTGTTATTTTTTTTTTTTTTGTCTTTTCAGCTTTTTACCCACGATATTTCAATTTCCAATTTTGTAATACCAGAACTTACGAACTCAATATCTTCGCTTAGGAATGTCCGATTTCACTGCTTTCGATATACCACGTCACAAACTTACATGTACGTTTTATTTTAAACTAACTTGATATTAATTCACAATGTATAGTTTAAGCCTACTATATTATAATAGATAGTGGCCAGCACTTTATAAAGGACTGATTACTCACTACAATCTTCACTCTTAAACTGTGTTTTTCTGAATGTGCTGATCATGTTGATTGCTAGTCGGAAACTCCTGCGAAGCTATGGACATGGCATCTTACCTACTCCATTCTATAACAGTCTGCCTAGTGCCTTGTGTGTTTTCTCTTCAATCATTTTGTTGAATGTAATTTTATGAATCAAATAAAAAAGATAGAAAGTGACTTCACATAAGTTATGTGTCATTTTATTTATAATAAAGAAGTTTTATTTATCTATAAGTGCATGTCAAATGGGGTACATTTGTAAATACTATAGGCCTACATGCATAAATTATGCCCATATTATAGCTAGGCCCTAAAAACTTTATTTATTTTGCATCGGATTTTTCCCGTTGAAAAGACAAAACTGATGTTTATGATAGCAACCATTTCATCAATAACATTTTTATCCATAAAACGACACAGGATATGATAGATAACTACTTTCACATCAATATGGTCCATATGATCACAGATTGTTGAGAATCTGTGATATGATGAAGATTTTGATTCTATAGATCTGTTATCAACATGATATCACGCTGTTCAGTGGTCAAGGAGTAAGGACCCCGGTCAAGGACACTGATATGACATCATAGGTGATGTAATTTTCTTCTGCTGACCATATGATGCTGTATATTAACTATTATTGTTACATTTAGGCCTATACCTAGAACTTTTAAAAGTCATAATTAGTTCAAACATAACTTTGGTAATACTCACTCGTTTTCATTCGTTGAAACGGCAAAACATACTTACTTTCCCTTACAAATCGAATAACAATAATTTTAAAGCATTCCACCCCAAAAAGTAAAATAAAATAATTCTTACCAATACCAATAAAGTTAATCTCTTGAGCATACAAACCCAATCTCAGAAATAGATACCAGCCCCGCGTATGGGCTGGCGAAAATGATTCAAGTACAATGTTTTTTACAATTACTGTTTTTATTTTATAACCGACAAACATGAGAAATACGTCGATACAAAAGTTCTACAGAATCAAGTTGATGAAAATGTATATAGTTAGAAGAAAAGGTATATAATTAGAAGAAAAAAAGGCATCTTGCGTTCGAAAAAAATATGTCAATTTATCGATTTATTTATAGTTTATTGAAATGTTCGCACGTATGTTAAAGAAAAACACATTTTAGGTAAAAAACATGTAAATGTTGAGTCGAATAAAATACTGTACATTCTTACTAATAGAACTATGCGTTATTCAATTTGTGTCAGTGCAACAATTATGTGTCCCGAGGGTAAATAAAATTAGAGCAATTTTTCATGTCAATACCAGGGCTGGTCGAGCATATTTTGGTATACACTTACTTGTAGCATGTTTAGGGGAAGTTTTTAACATGTCGTAGAATTTGGTTTAAGAAAAGGTTCAGGAGGAATGCAAGCAATATTTGGCTCAAAATTTTAACACCCCCCCCCCTGGCAGTTCCCGATTTGTATCTAATAGAAGCACATCGAAGCAATGAGTTTCGGACGCTTTGGTTTTATGGATATTTAGCAAATATTTTGCTATTAAAACTAACGGCCTAAAGACCTTTTTGGCAAGGGGAAGGGGAAGAAGGAAGGAATAAAGAGAATAGATAAAAGAAGAAGAAGAGAAAAAACGGAGAAAATGGAAAAGGGGATCAAGGTTTTTGAAATGGGGAGCAGGGTGACAAATAACAGGTAAACTGGATGGGCAAATGCACACCTAGTAAATTATTTTGCCAACCCAGTAGTTTAAACCTTCACACTGCCCCCAAAGTGTGCACCCAGTAAATAATTGTGAGCAAAGAAATATTGGCACCATAAGATAATCATTAAATTATAGTATATCATTATGATCTCTTGAAATCAACTGTTGCTGTTTAAAGTTTTATCTTTTCATAACATTTGCCATATTTATTTCAACTTCGGAGCAAGGATAAATATCACACAGTACCCAATGGTTAGGAGGCTAGAATTATTAAAATTATTTTGAGAAATTTCCACACAATACTTGTAAAAATTCATGGCACCTATAAATGTTGCTTTATATTATCTAAAATGAAGTCCTTTAGTAAAACGTATGTTTTGCCTTATATTGTCAGACATTACGTCCGGTTCAGAGAACATCTTATGACGCAGGTAGCTACGGAATTAAATATAAAATTTAATAGTGTTACACTATACAGATAAAAGCTAGAGTTTGATTCTTTCTTCAATGGAAACCAAGTATAAATAATTTGGCAAAATTTTGCCTATATTATCTGAAATTAAGTCCAGTTCAGAGCACATCTTACGGCTCATCTCATGTAGCTATAAAAGTATTATAATTTTGCAATTATTACCTTACAGATAAAGCTTTTAGAGCTAATTGGTTCCTTCTTTAGTGAAAAACGTGCTAAACATCGTGATGTGCGAATGACGATAACGTATCCCTATCCGCATACAATACACCTTCTGGAAGTTCTGGTATATAAAATATACTTATGTATACAAGTTAAAAGTTAAGGGGGGGGGGGTAAATTTGTAATATAGCGTTCTGAAAGAAACCATCTTGTGTGAGGCATATTGTAAGAGTTTGTTCATAATGATAATGTGATATGAGCCCTATCCTAGATTATAATCATGATTTTTCCGTCTTAAATATTCATTTTAAAAGGCTATAAGCTTAAATGAAGAACCGTGATTATTTACTAAATGGAAGCTAAAACTCGATATGAATGTTTTATTTTATATCACCAAAATAAATTATATTCATGATTGATCTGGTATACTTTACCAAATATATCCCTCAAAATTCATGATATTGTACAGACATTACCATCAAGCGATCAGTATCGATGAATTTTAATCACAAATTTCTTGACGCAGATTTGTGCATACATTGTATAAAGTGCTTTAAGGGTAGACGAGGTATTGTTGGTCGAAGCAACCTAAAAATCGATTTTTATTATCTAGATCAATATATTATTGAAAATTAACACCTTGATGTTTTGCAAAAGTTAGTTCTACAAATCGTATACTTTGCAAACTTGCTTAATTTATTGTTGTTAATGAGTTATGTACGTTTTACAAAAGTGTTGTTGTTTCAGCCCTCTTTACAACGTAACTCAAGAACCGCAGCACCTATAAAAGTATATCTGTGATATTTTAAATCTTCTACACGCTCGCTATGAATTGAGCAATGCAGTTTTTGCCAAAGCTCACTACCATTCGTAAGATGCTGTGAACTACCAAATCACAACAGTTTAAAATAATTAATAACCTTAATACTACATGTAATTTTTAAGATCGGCATTTCTTAAAGGTGTCAACCTTTTGTAATTCAGACTCTGTGGAGCAAGTGCAAAGCCATGGCCGCCCTAGATCCGCCCTGTACCCCCCACAACGCTTTGCTAACGACAACGTTTACAAATTCTGCCCGGAAGCTTTCCATTTGCTGGCGTGCAGTGACTTTTTTTACTCCTAAAATAGCCCCTGCTTATGCATATGGACTGCACATTGAACTTGCAAAATATAAGTCATTCTAATTTAAACAAGATGTAGGATTTTGACATACGGTAAAAATATGGGATAAAACGACTAATAAATTCTGCCATCATGGCGTCAGGTCAATGGTTCTTTATATCCCGTATGTTTCTTGTAATTCATTAATTTTTGAGACCGGTTTTGCTACCCATTTTGCAAATGTTCTTTTGTACAAATCCAAATGTATTTTGGTATAAAGATCTTGAGACTATGCCATAGTCGAATTTTATTAAAAATATGTTATTATTAGTCATGATGAACCCATTTCGTTGAACTTAAAATTATACTGATGTTTATTAAAATTAAAGTATTCAATAGTAAAATGGTCATAAAGAATTAAGAATATCAGATGATTAGTGACAATAAAAGTAATTGAATGCAACATTATCTTGCATAATTATAATGGCTCACTATAATACTGAACAATTCTGATTTTGGAATCTACCAGTGTATTGATAGCGAACCACGAAAATCCGACTATGGACTTTGAATTTTAGGCAGACCTTTGCCCGGGACTTTGCTCTCTAAAAACACACTGTCAAGCATACTTGTTTATCAGTCCATTAACCACAAGTACTAAGCATGGTATAGTACAAGACGCGCTAGATGTTTGATGAGAGATTAACTTTCGCGTCAACACAAAAGCGCCGTAAATACCACAGATAGTTGTGTACGGTGTAGTTAATGGTAATGGCGCGGGCCCGGAAGATTTAAACCATAGCGAGATATGGGCGACCAATCACAAGGCAGATCCATTTAAAGATGCATTACATCATGGCCAATTTTAGTTAGGCCAGAAATTGGCCTAACTCTCCATAGAGTCCCGTGCTAAAAATCTTAACCGCAAGGCAAAGTCAGTAGTCCACTTGGGAAGCTAACAAACAGAGGGAGTGCGGTGACTGAAAAGATCAGATACAGATGTGAAAATCTATCAGTTGCACACAAATCAATATAAATCAGAGTTTTATGCTTAAATGTAATAGCCAGAGTATGCAAAATGGGCAAGTGGACTACGGAGAAGTCTAAAAGATCTTAAACATACCTCAATGACGTTTCGTACTACACCGTAGTACTTTCTCAATTTGACTGATCAACTCTCACACTCCTCGTCTGTTTCCCGCTGGAACTCGACGTTGGTGGCGTTTTGGAGTGGAGTAATTGGTCATAAATGTGGGGTAGGAAGTGGTTGCCCTCGTCACGGTTGAAAGTATTGGTCCCCTTTTGCCGGATCAAGATTGTTCTTTGTCTCAGATTTTTGCGTCTTCCCAACCAACGTACGGTGGTTTTCCTCCGCTACATGATCTGTTATGGCTGATTTGTTTACCTCTCCTGTGACAGAGGCCTTTCTCTGAGATCTTGTGAACGCCTTATTAGAGGCTTTGTCAGCTTCAGTCTTATGTTCTTTAAGGCATGTTCCGAATACCCTGGCGGTCTCCCCTACGTAAGATTTTTCACAATTAAGACACGGAATCTCGTAGACACACTCCGCTGTTTGTAGTATGTCGCGCTTGTCTTTGGGTGTACCAGTATGTTCCTAAGGGTTTGATGCGGCTTTAAAGATGTCTGTATACCATGTTTCTTAAACACGCGTTTTGCTCGCTGGGAAAGCCCCTCTTTGTAAGGGAGGACAACCATGCCTCTGGTGGTTGTCTGCGACTGGTCTTTTTTCTTTGCAGTCTTTTTATTAACATCTTTGAATGCCCATTCAGGGTAACCACATAATTTCAGGGCTTCTTTGATTTTTTGCTCTTCAACAAGCTTGTCTGCCTCTTCCGTAATAACTTCGTCCTTTCTGTCCATTAACGTACGAATGACACCGAGTTTGTGTTGGAGTGGGTGATGGGACTGGAAGTGAAGGTATTGATCTGTATGTGTTTTTTCCGGTAGACTAAGAGTTTAAGAGTTTGACTGAACCATCCTGCTTTTTAACTATGAGAGTGTCAAGGAAGGCAATTTGACTGTTTTCTTCTTTTTCATTATGTGAACTTGATATTGCCTGTTTTGTCGACTTGGTTTATGTGCGATGTGAGTTGTTCTGCCGAGCCTTTACTAACTATTTCTAATACATCGTCCACATATCTTTTCCACATCCTGGGCTGGCAATTGACCGGTGCCGTGGCAATGGCTTCCTTTTTAAGCCAATCCATGTAGAGGTTGGCAACTATCGGGCTTACCGGGGAGAGCATTGCGGTGCCGAACTTTTGTTGGTAAACCTGACCACGGAACGAAAAATATGTGTTGGTGACTGTGAACTCTAAAAGCTCCATGATGTCTTCGACGGTAAGATTGGTTCTATCACCTAGGGTGCGATCTTCCGTTAGCCGCCGTTTAATGATCTCTAAGGCTTCACTAATCATGGGAGTGTTTGTGAACAGGGACACAACATCGTGGGAGATGAACTCCTCACCATCATCGATCAGAATCCCTACTAAATCTTCCGCGAGATCTTTTGAGTTCATGACATGATGTTCAGATTGTCCTACAAGAGGACCTAGTGTTTCAGCAAGTGCTTTTGAAGTCTCGTACATAATTGACCCACAATAGCCTACGATTGGTCTTAAAGGAGTGCCGGCTTTGTGAAATTTTGGAGTACAATAGATTCTGGGCGTTTTCAACCGTGGGGTAAAGTTTCCAGTACTGTTGAACTGAGATTTTGCCTTCATTCTTTAAGGGGTGGGGTATGAACGTTGGGGCAGTATTTATTGTGGGACATTAGAGCACATCAGACATATCGAATTGCATTCTGAATACGAAGAATGTCCTTCTGCTATCAAATAATTTTGATTTTTTGAAATTCGCAATGTAATACACATTATATTGCAAATCATTAAAAATTGATATTTTTCATATTTAACAGTACTCGAAGTAAACTTTATAAATCTGATGATTTATACTTAAAGTGTATGTAGCTGGGATGAAGAGCCGACGATCAATTGAAAATTTTGACCTTTCGTATTGAAGATATGGATTTTTGTTCCCAAAACACCAAAAAAATTAGGTCTTTTGGGAAAAAATCCATATCTTCAATATGAAAGGTCAAAATTTTCAATTGATCGTCGGCTTTTCCTCCCAGCTACATACTAAGAATATATCATTAGATTTATAAAATTTACTTCGAGGACTGTTATATATCAAAAATGTGAAAAATATCAAATTTTAATAATTTTTCATAAAATTTGTTTAATATCGTGAATTTCAAAAAATGAAAATAATTTGATATCAGAAAGACATTCCCAGCAAACACAAAACGTTTTCGACATAATTCGCAAAAGGTTATAAAAGGTTGTCAGAAAACGTTTAAATGTCGGTTATATAAAGGGTATATTAAGAGTATAAAACGTTTTCATAACTTTAAAAAACATTTTTTTATAATCTACTGCTCAGGAAACAAAAGGTTTTACAGAAAACGTTTAAATGTCGGGTTATATAAAGGGTATAAAACGTTTTAATAACATTCCAAACATTCATGAACCCCCCCAAGTGAAAACAAACAAGAAATGTCTTTAAAAAGACAACGCCATGGATGAAGATCATGTTTCATTATTTTGCATTGCAAGTACTTGGAAAGCTAGTAAATTTTAATGTTTGGCACAACTAACTGGGTGCGAAATATTGGCATTTATTGGTAAATACCATGTACCACCAATGACATACTCAAAATGTTCATGTCGAAAGTTGAATTGGAAAATGTGTGCTAAATTGGTCTACATTTAATTCATACTTGTAACAAACGGCTCAATTGAAATCACATCCTCTGAGTTTTACAACAATCCAACAGTCTATATTCAGACAACCCTTAAGAATGTTTGCTGCTAAAGTGATTTCATATCAACCAAATTTCATGACAATCCAACTATCTATTATCAGTAACTGTTAACCTTGATATGACCTTGATGGTTTTGACCCTTAGGGCCTAATTGTGATTACATGCACCACGTTTTATGAAAATCAGACTATCGATGCGCTGTTGACATCAAATGCGCTTGACACCACTTTGAACATTCTGACAATCCAACACAATATATACTTAGTCGACCTCAAATGACCTTTAACAATTTTGGGCAGAATTGTTATCCACAATCTGACACTCTATACTCAATTCACCTCGGGTGACCTTGACCTGCATGACCTTCAACATTTTCCGCTTACTAACTCACCATGTCCATAACAATCTAACTCCTTCGAATTCCTCTCAAATCTTTTATTCATCTAAACTCCAAATTTCTGTCCTTGATTACCTTTTCTGTGTTTTACTATTTACCAATATTTAGTATAAAATCCATTAAAAGCATGGTAATTAATTTTAGATATATTTATTCACAATGTATAGTTTACTGGTAGTTACAATCACATTATAAGGCCACTAACAGTCAATTTTGAGTTTCCCGTCATATAATTTCTGAAAACAAGTGAGGTAACTTTTTCATTATTCATTATTTTTCTGCCTTTCATTATATGACCAACACGTATGTAAAATGTGTTGTTATTTGCCACTCATTCACTTGAAGATGGATGTTTAGCCCTAATGAGATTCAAAAGTATATTAAAAATAGTCACAATAATGAATTCAAGTGAGGGTCAGAAAATGAAGTGAGGGAGGTGACGGGAAACTCAAAATCGACTTTCATTGGCCTAATCAAAAAGACTGATTACTCAATCCCAGGGATTCCCGGTTGCTCTACATGTACCAAAAATGTATAAAACCAAAGCCACTATTATCTACCCCAATTACTGGTACCCCCTCCCCCCTCGACGACTAGTGTCACTCCCAACATCAATTAGTGTTGGTAGTAGGCACCTGCACTATTTATACCCAGCTCTGGTCAGATCAGGGAATGGCCAGATAATGCTCATTATTATTGTTTAATTAGTGGTCACTGCTTGTCAATGCTTGTTGACAGCTTATCAGTAGTCGGATCAGCAGGGGTGCAATTGTATCCTTTTTCATAGAGCAAAATTGTTCAAAATGTTTATTGTCGAATGGTTCAAAAAAACCTTATTTCTGAACGGATTTCCGTCGTTAACAAAGCAAAATGTATGTTTAATATAATTATTAATTATTTCATTAATAGCAATTTCCTAAGTTTCCATCCATAAATAACCACAGAGCATTATCTGTTTACAAAATAAGTGCTTATTTTCAATTAGCCATCTTATCAGTAAAACTGATAGGAGGCCAAATTATAGTCAAAAAACAGATTCTTTGTCTGGTAGTCCCGGCAACCCAGTCTGTATGTTGCTCAGTTGTAAACATACACAACAGAAACCGACTGTGAAGGAGCCTATATGCACGTAAACAACTTTCTAGTACATGTATAATAAAATCCGTTTTTGAGTATAATAAAGAAAGTCATGCATTGGCAACATGAAGGAAATACCTATTGCTAACTTGATAAAATGCATACTCGTAGCCCAATCTTGTACATCATAGCACCCAGTTTGGGTTTGTAGTTTCGAAATGTTGCAATTAAACATTAGTTCTTTCAAATATGAAACGCTAAAACACAAATCTAGAACAAACAATCATTATATTTAGAAAGATATAGCAAACTTTCCATGATAGAGATTGGACCCAAGACAAAGTACACCCAAATTAGGTGACAATTCAGAATTAAGCCATGGCTGGAAAAAGAGTTGGAAAAATTAATTTAACACTAAGCACGAAAACATATCTGTCAGTATTATGTTTGCTAAGACTTTCTCATAGTACAGCGCCATCGTAGATTACAGGGAATGCCTTTCCGCAATAAGAATTCGTTGAACAAGGAGTGGGCGCCCAATCTGCTGAAATGTAACCGTTTGGATAATATTTTTGTTCCGCAGGAACTCTTAATTCCAGATTGATCAAAACACCCAGTACCAGTTCTCATCATATCCTGTTTGTAAAACTTGCTTGAAGCGTGAATTATATGTGTGAGAAAGATACTACGAAGAGGTAAAATGCTGTCTCTTGCACACTAGGTTGTCAAATAGTTGCTTGGTTTAATAGTCATGAAAGTGCATGGATGCCAGGAGATGTAGCAGAGACAATTACCCTCTGTTTAGTATGTAACAAGGCATCTCATTGGTCCTGCTGTTTTACATCACAATGGTCGAGTTCTTAGTTCATTGACTCTTATCTGTATTAATGTTATTGGATCTTGGGACGTGACAGCAAAGTAATGACAGAAATCCAATACTCTCATACCCAAAGCCAACAAACATTTTTTACCATTTAAATTTTGTAACTTTGCCTTGCAGAGATTCGGCTCAATTTATAAACTGGCAATGATTTATGTGTACTTACTTTCCCTAAATTCATTCCTGCTCACTATCCTGGTAGACTATCCTGGTAGACTACCTCCTGAAGAAATCGGCTTCTGGAATTAATGCTGGAATTGTTGCCTGCCCGCGTCGGTCGGGCAGGTGTCCTGCTGGGATGCTGGATGACCTGGATATTGCCCTGTTGGAATCTTCTAAAGCCCGGGCCCAGTCACACCTTACTGGGACTGCACCAGCAGCGGCGGATCTGGGTCTTGTCGTCGGCGCACCTGGGACAGAATGTATGACTGCAAACTGTAACGCCCAGCCAGCACTTGAGGTCTATGGTAGCACCATCAACCATCATAAACCATGTCACAGACTTCAAGTACTTGGGTTCCAAGATGGGCTCTAGTGTTAGAGACCTAAAAAGAAGAAAAGCACTAGCCTGGGCCGCTTTCTGGAAACTGGAACGCCTTTAGAGAAGCCCATCCCTGCCAATCGAAACAAAAATCAAGCTATTTGAGACAACTTGTGTTAGTGTCCTTCTGTACGGGTGCAGGTCGCGGGTGGTCGCCGGGGCGTGGAGGGTGTCTTGCTGCGGTTTCTTGCTGCGGAGTCATGTTAAACATCAAGCGTGTGGATCGGATTCCTTGTGGGGCCATCTGCGGTCGGGATTCGTCGGCTCAAATTTCTCGGCCATGTGCTGCGTCTTGGAGACGACGATCCTGTGAAAGAATATGCCCTTTAGATTCCACCACATGGGAAGAGGAAACCGGAACGGCCGCGCACAATGTACTTACAGTATGTACAGTACCTCCTGGGAGATACTGAAGGATGCTGCAGCCAAACAAAAAACTTTCGCTTGCCCAAAATCGCAATAGTTGGCGAAAGATTGTAGTCGCCTGCTCCGCAGCCGACTGATGATGATGATTTCAAGCATTAATTCCCGCTTTATATAGAACTACTTAACATGCATTCAATGCATATTAGTAAGCGTAATAAAATCAAAACAAAAACAAAACAGATGCAAGTAAATCTAGAAAAACCTGAATTTGAAGCAATTTGCAAAGTCAAGCCAATAGGGGCGTCCGTAATTTGCAATTCCAAGACAATACTTGGGCCCCTCCGTAGAGGGCGCCCCAAAACATTAACGAATCCATAAACGAATCCAACCGTTATCTCACACATCAACGATAATGTCTTTTAAAATCACAGCATTGCAAATAAGGCATGATGGGAAAGAAATATTCTTTGATGTTCGACTGAGCATATTAAAAAATAATAGTTGTGATTCCCAAACGTCGTGATCGTACCATTTTTCAGCCTCGTCAGCGCGTATTTCATTGGACGCATGGTTCAGATCGCTAGCATTCGCGTTTAAGTCACTGCCGCATCAGGATGTAAATGGTATTCAAAGAAACTCTTAATTTAGCCGTAGGCCTATCTAGAAGATCATGCACGTACGAGCAGGCGGCGGGTGACATGATGGTCGGACAGCGTAGAATTTTTTTTCGTTTTACAATAATCATAGGCAATGACATTGAACATACGAAGGAAAGACTAGTATGACAGGTCTTTATTATTTTGTCTGTAAGAAATCCATTATAAAGCAAAAGTGGCAAATACGGGTATGATTGGCCGTATATAAAAAGAGGGTTTCCGATTTGTATCTTTGATACAAACTTGCACGTGTAACGCACGGAGGGCGTTGAACTTGACAATTCTGTACTGCGTCACGCGGTTCATGCAAAGTGACTAATTTTCCACACGAAAAAGTATCATGATATATGCATGTAGTGGTCCATAAACTACCGAAATATTTATTTTTTGCAACCATAATATTTATCAATAATCTGGATAGGAGTACTAAGCACTAAGGCGTCTGTAGTTTGTCATGATCATCTTTCATGAATTTTTAACTCATTGGAACATGTTGGAATGGATTAAAAATGAGGGGTAATTTTCAAATTATTACAATTCAAGAAAAAAAAATACGACTTGCTCATTACGTGAAGCTAATTAATTTCTAGAATTTGCACGGCGAGCTTTACGAAGTTGCAATGATATCCTCGGTCACGAAAGTTTTCTCAGAGACGCAAAAAAAAAAACATATTAGAACAAACAATCTCTGACAACAATCATTAGGTTTATAAAGATATAGCAAACTTTCCATGGTAGAGATTGGACCCAAGACAAAGTACACCTGAATTAAGTGTAAATTCGGGGTTAACCCGCCCATGGCGGAAAAAACGCAATGGCATAATTTCTATTACCTAAATGACCAGTCTACAGATGCACTTTAGATGGTTATTAAACTTAATGGCTATTTCATCGACCAAATGTGTACTGGACTTAATACTTATTAAAGGTCCGTAACCCGATCGACAGCATCATCCCCCGATTTTTTTCATTGTTGATGAGGTTTTGGTATCACATAATAGATACTATTTTTCTCATTACTATCCTGAAATTTGACGCTCCAAGTCGATGTATTTCCGGAGAAATCATGAAACACAGCGGTTGTTACAGGCTACCAGTTGTTCGCATTTTACACGACACGGGAGTTTTGGGTAGTCATAGAATGAAATCGGAATAGATTCGGAAGACTTCACCCCAGTACCAATTCGTCCGCAAAAATACATCAAAAAGGCCACCTAATGTCAAACTATAGATGGCGCTATAATGATATAAAACAAAAAACAAAAATAAAGAAATACATGAGGCGAAATAAATAAGGAAACATGACCTATATTGTCAAGCATGATACGAGGGATATGAAAAAAATTATGAGAGCACCCCCCCCCCCCATTAAAAAATTAATTAAAAAATAAAACAAAGAAAAATCATAAATATGTGAAAATGTGCATCATATAGCTAAAAATAAAGAAATAATTAAGCATGGGCTATCTTGTCAAGAATGATAATGAGCGCAGTGATATGTAATGTTTTTTAAGATTAATCAGTATGAATAGAGGGTATAAAGTGTACAGGGGCGAGCCGGTTTTCAGTGCCAAGGCGAACACTTCCTGTTTCCACCGGGACATGCGCTCGGCCGTTGTTTCGGGATGCCTGACCAGAATGCAATTCACGCGTACCAGTGTATTGGCTTGCTAATATGCTAATTATTCACATTTATGCCGAAATTGTTTCCGTTTTCTCACATAGATTGATAAAGGGGACAATATTTGACATTGTATGTAAGTTTGAAGAGAATCCATATCCTAAACCGATAGGGTTACCCCCCCCCCTTTAACTCCATGGATATAAATGGGGTTTGGAACAAATGGGGTTAAATTAGATGGAACAGTACTAGACTAAATGACAATTAACCCATTGGGATGTTCAGTGCGCAAAACAACAAAGGCAAGCAACGAAGTCTTTTCGTATTTTATAATGTCAAGGCTAATAGCTGCTAATCAATTGGCGCCAAGATAGCGCCATGCACCCGCTTGAATCTCTGTATACTGGTTTGATATAAATATGCTCGGGATATTTTCATTTCATTTTTCATTATTCCGGCTCAACACCACATACCGAAGGCGTCCAACTTACAAAATATTTTTACACGGGGTAGAAAAACAAACTTACTTTGCTTTAATTTCCCATGTATACCATGGGACGTTTATTTAGTGATGTGGCCTCTTAACGTTCACGAATAAAGGTACCAGTTATGTTCACGCCTGTATTATCCTGAAACAAAGACAAAATACAGTTGTATGAAAACAGCCAATACCTGTACTCTTACTCTTATTTGTTGAAATCGGTTGAGAATGAAAGAAACGGTGATCGAAAACCCAAGGAAGGAACGAAATCATGGACTAAGTATATAGAGCACGTAGTGCGATGGACTTGAAACTCCGTTCGTCGACGTGAGGCAGCGACATCACACTTGGAACATGTGGACGTAGGTGGCAGCATCATTTTTCTTTAATTAGCATAAGTCTCCACAGCACTACGCATATTTTTTTAGGTAGCTTTTAGTACTATCGTGGTGGCAGCAGCATTTTTCTTTACTTTTCCAATATGGCCCCGCCCGGGCGACGCCATGTCAGTGCAGGGTAATACGCAGGGGAAGCCGACGCTGTCGCCACCTTTTTGTATTGCGCTAGTATACAAGTTGCAACGACCTGACGAAATCAGTTGATAAGTATGAAGGTACTTGACCTTTAATGCATTTTAAAACAATAATTAACAAATGATTATACCACTTTTTGTCAAGCTTAATCCAATTTAACTTATTCATCATATCATCTGTTGGCGCTCTAATGTTAGCTGACAAAATAATTCTTGCAAATCTGTTCTGAAGGATTTGGAGAGAATTTGCAAGTTCCCCAGAACAATTTGACCATACACATACAGGGATGCAGTAATCAAAATGGGGTAATGTGAGAGCATTTGCCAGCATGGTCAGAGTTGACTGAGGAAGATTGATGACACCACATCTTTTAGATAAATTTTTAGAAACATAGTTGACATGGTTAGACCATGTTAAGTTTGCATTAAATATAACACCAAGGTATTTAAATTGGTC
This sequence comes from Amphiura filiformis, assembly GCF_039555335.1. Taxonomy (NCBI): domain Eukaryota; kingdom Metazoa; phylum Echinodermata; class Ophiuroidea; order Amphilepidida; family Amphiuridae; genus Amphiura; species Amphiura filiformis. The sequence goes on from NC_092638.1 coordinate 6,346,487, forward strand.
TACTCTTTCAATGGTTTGATCACAGTAACTTAACTTAATATCATCAAATTTAGAAGGTAAGATCTGAACCATTCAAGTTCATACCTGTTAACACCATACATACTAAGTCTATTTAAAAGTAGATTATGATTTACAGTGTCAAAGGCTTTCTTTCAAGTCAAGAAAAATAGCACCTATGGCACGACGATCATTCATATTTTTCAAAATATAATCCTGAAAGTCAAGTAAAGTGGTGGCACAAGAATGATCAGGACGAAAACCAGATTGACTTGGGGAAAGAATGCCTTTGATACTGAGATAATCATAAAGTTGATTATGAATTGCACGTTCAATAATTTTTGAAATAATAGGTAGAACTGATATAGGGCCTCACCTTTATCGCCATCTTTGTAGATTGGTGTTACCTTGGCTTTCTTCCAATCAGATGGAAATGTTGATGAATAAAGTGAGAGGTTACAAATATAAGCAATAGATTCACAAATAACAGGGGAGGCTAACTTGAGAAGTTTGATATGAAAACCATCGGGACCTGTTGCTTTTTCATTTAAAAACTTTGTGAAACAAATGCTAGATCAATAATAGTCTTACTTTTGTCAGTTATTCTAGTATACTCTTTAATCAATTGCTTATCAAGCCGAGAATGATTGGCAAGATTAGTTATTTTCTTAGATTCACATGACTTTGAAATATCAATATTGAAGTCACCTACAATAATGACTTCGTCATACATTGGAACACATTTTTGGAAAACCCGATCTAGTTTATCAATGTATTCAGGCTTTATTATCATGTTTTCGATACACAGTTCCAAGAATGATTGGTTTAGTGTGTGATAAATTGAGTTCAATTCAAAGTGCTTCAATATCATTATCATAGAGAATAGCATTGTTTTTAAAGTTAATACATCCTTTTACATAACATACAATCCCACTATGTCCCATAAAAGTTCTATTAATACGACTTATATTGTAACCAGAAATATTGATTACATTGTTATAGACGTTTTGCCGTTGCCGACGTCTGACACAACGGCAAAAACGCCTGAAACTTTTAAAACGTCGTAGCATAGAACCTATACAATAAACTAACCGGAACGATGTAACAATAAGCCAAATCGGCATTGGAAGTTTGCAATGCATTGTGGGACAGTTTTTGCAGTTTTGGGACACTTTGTCCTTTGACCTTTCAGAAAATTCACAAATATTGGGTTTTTGTACGTACAAAATATAATCTAAAATGTTTTACATTAATTAAAACAAATATAAAAAATATTAGTATTATATAAATTAATTATTTAGTATTTTTTATGATCAACATTATGATAATAAGAAGAAAATTAATAATAATTACGTCAATTTTCCCGATATGTCAGAGGTCAAAGTGTCCCAAACCTGCTGTGAAAACTGGAAGTTAGAATGGCGATTGGGCTTATTGAGATGGCAGCTATGTTAAATGGCAGTTCCAAGATGACATAGATAAAGGTCTCCAGATCGATACCCCAACAAAATACCTATCTCTCTTAAATGGAAAGATTCGGGTGAGGGAAAAGTCCAAATTAAGATTGAGAAATCAGTCTTAAAGATTGAAAATTCAAACTAAATTCCATTGCATTTCAATCTAATTTTAGACTTTTCCCTCAACACAATCTTTAAGATTGATTTTTCAATCTTTGTTTTTTTTATTGTATTATCATGGCAAATTCCATTAATGGAGGCCTCTTGGAGTACATACTTTAATTTCAATGAGGATGACTTCATCATGAGTGATGTCATATTGCATGTACTCTATATTGGCCCTTAAACTATATTGGTACCACCTTCTTATCCGAACCTAAATATGTGGTGTCCAATTCCAATAGTCTATATTGATCGCCATTCCCGCGTCTAAATCGTCTGCATAATAATAACATGAACACACACACCAAACAAACCAATGTCAACGGTAAAAGCAGACGGTGAAATACATACATAAATTTCAGCCAATTTACATACTGCATTGTTCCCGAGATCATATTCTTGCAATAATTTGGCGCGTTTGGTTTGAGTTTGTGGTTTTCAACTCGCTTATCATACGCAGGATTACTGTGAGAATTCATATCTAAGCATCTAGATGTTATTTCCCCTCTTAATTCTTTAAAATACAACACATCTTTGTTAAAATTAGGTCCATATTGGGCAATTTTCTCCCAAAAGGTTCTGTTGAAATGGTCATAAAGTTGTACATCGGCGGAGTTCCAATGTTGAATTTTGGCCGCCAATTCTGGCGTGATTTTATGACGTAATGTTGTTTTTCTCACACCTTTTGATATATACACGATATCCTCCCAATCCCAACAAAATTGTTTACGTAGCAGAACTAAAGATTCGTCAAAATATTCGTTGATCATAACAAGATCAAACTCTGCGTCTATTTGTTGGATTTTCCTTCTCACAAGAGTCTGATTTAGATGATCTGCGTGTTCTAATCCAAGATCAAAAATCTGTCCATTCCAAGATTGCACTTTCATAAAATAGTTATAGTTGTCAAAATAATATCGTGGTTGTTTAAGAAAAGCTTGTAATTCGTGATCCCCGTCGGTTTGTATCCCGATATGTTTCGCCATCGAGTAATAGCTGTACGCCGATTCCAATTGTTTAACCGGATTTCGGATTATCGTGATATATTTCGGGTTCGATATCACCATGTCCATCTCTTTTCGATTATATCGCGCATGACTAGTAAGTATACCGAAGTGTCCCATATCTCTAAAAGATAACACCATGTTGTGACTAAATGATTTAATTTCATGGAATATATGAGTCCAAATTGGCGTGGCAAGTTTTAGCCCTTTCTCATCCGCGTAACGCGCTAGAGTTGTAGCAATGGTGGAACTGCCTGTCTTGTGTGTTTTGATGAAGATCAGTTTGTGCACAGGATGTGTACATTGTGAAAATGAGGTGGATGTTGCAGACGATGATGTTGATGGCTCTGGCTTGACGTTCCTTCTATTTGACGATCTGTTCCTGTAAAATATAAAAAGGACGAAAAACTTTATGACACAATTTTCACTAGTCAACACATAAGAATACGTGTACATTATCAGTGTTTGTGCGCAATATAGTTTATTTGTTTGTTTGTGTGTTTGTTTAACCAGGTTGGTCCGTGAGGGACACATGCTAAGTTCTTAAAACATTTTTTCAAAACGTTCTTTAACATACAGTAATCTTATTTAAGGTTAGCAACTATTTTAAACTGTTGCGATTTGGTAGTTCACAGCATCTTGCGAATGGTAGTGAGCGTTTGCAAATATTTTATTGATCATTTCATGCCATGAATCATGGCGAGTGTGTAGAAGAATTCAAATATCACAGAGTGATGTGCCCTCAGTAATTTAATTTGATGATTTATCTTTGTTTACAAAGTTACATGAGTGATGACATTTTGGGGGAATTCCCCTCTCAAATTGAGCAAAACAAGTTGAATCATATCTAATTTGGAATATGGGAATTCCCATGAGATTGTAAAGTGAAGATGACATCGTATGGGATTCCCCTCAGGAAGTGGTGATATCACCGGATTCCCCTCAGGAAGTGATGTAATGAGAAAGGTTAATGTTATAATTAAGGCTTGGGAATTTCCAAGATGACATTTAGCTATTAATATTTGGGATCTCCCCCTGCTTGGTATATAAGAAAATGTAAACACATTATTATTCACAGTTTATAGTGTTGATCTGGGCTAGCTAGCTAATATGCTTACAGTCCAATTCCTTCAAAGAAAGGAAATTGCAAACCAGAAATATTTTATGTAGTCAAAGTACTACTATTTGCCAGTGTTGTCGGAGAAGATCTAGAATACGTCAAAGAACGTACTTCTTCCAAGAAAGGAATATATATTCTTCTGTCGACTTGCTGAAGTCTGGGTTTTGATTCAACGCAACTGTCAATATAAGTGGGGACAACTGCATCGCAGTCCTTCTTCCTGAAGATATTGTGTGAAAGGTGGGAATAGCACCATTTTTGAAGAAAGCAGCGCAAGGAGTTGAGTTTGGAGAAAACAGCGCAAGGAGTTACGTTTGGAGAAAGCAGCGCAAGGAGATAACGGGTTGGAGAAAGCAACGCCATATTTGTGTGAGGATTTCATAGGCAAGAATATTTATAAGTTACGCAAGTGTACACTGGATTTCGCTGATTTTCGCAGGACAAGTGAATAAGGATATATTACATCAGTCGTCCAGAACATTACAAGAACTCTAGGATCACCAACAAGAAGACAGCTGGTTAAGTACAGATAGAGTAAAACTGTCATTGTGTGATTTTATTGTATATGCGATATTGTTATTATATGTACCAATCATACTCTGTTTTCAATTAAAGACTTAGATTTTGTTCGCTTAATCAAACAGTGTATTTGTGTTGTGTATTCGTGTGAGTTCGGGTAAAAGGTGATTTTGGCCTTGAGTCAAGTACGACTCGTAACAAAATTGGGGGCTCGTCCGGGAAATACACTGTAAAAAAGTTGACATTATTATACTGAGTCTTGAAAGTGAAAGTACAGTATGGCAGAGTTCAAAGCAGAAGAGTTTCTTGAAACTATAAATTGGGAGAAGTTTGATAAGTTGAAGAAGCCTGATTTATTAGCATTTGCCAAACATTATGACTTGAAAGTAAAGCAAGCTACAAGAAAGCAAATAATCAAAAATGTCTTGATTGAGGTTTTGGTTGATGAAGAGTATTTTGAGGATTCCATTTTGGGCAAGAGAAAAGAGGTCGAAACTGAAATCGGTGGGGATTCGGCAGTTAAATTGAAAGAGTTGGAAATTCAATTAGAACTGAGGAAAATAGAAATGGACCAAAAAGAAAAACTGGAAATGATTAAGTTAGAGAATGAAAAACAGAAAATGGCTATGGAAGAAAACGCGCGCCATGAAAAGATGGCACTTGAGCACCAAATATTAGAAACGGAAGAAAAGGAAAAGGTAGCAAAATTGGAACTTGAAAAGCAAAAATTGGAAATGGAAGAAAAGGACAAATTAGCAAAACTAGAAATGGAAGAAAAGGACAGGCAAGCAAATTTGGAAGCACATTTGAAAGAAAGAGAAATTGAGGAAAAGTACAAGTTTGAACAAGAGAAGTTGGCAAAGCTAGGTGCCAAATACTCATCAAGTTTCTCCTCAAAGTCAGGGTTTGATGTTACAAAGTATGTGAAGCTTGTGCCTAAGTTCAAAGAAAAAGAAGTTGATGAGTATTTCCAACATTTTGAAAAGGTAGCTACAAACTTGAAATGGCCTAAAGAGCACTGGACCCTACTTTTACAAAGTAGTTTTGTGGGGACGGCCAGGGAAACTTACTCAGCTCTACCAATAGAGAAGTGTAACAATTATGAAGAAGTCAAACAGGCAGTCCTTAAGGCCTATGAACTGGTGCCTGAAGCATACAGACAAAAGTTCAGAGATTCAAGAAAGCAAGCAGATCAAACTCATGTAGAGTAAAAGAACAAATGTTTGACAGGTGGCTTGGTTCAAAAGAAGTCAAAGATGATTTCGGCCAACTTAAGCAATTGGTTCTTATAGAAGAGTTCAAAAAATGTGTCCACGCTGACATTAAAACCCACTTGGATGAAAGCGCTAGCAAAATTAAGACGCTAAGTGACGCGGCGACGATGGCTGACGATTATGGCTTAACGCACAAGTTGAATGCAAGTAAATTTAGTCATAACAGAAGTTACTCAAACAGGTTCAGCCATAACCAACCTAGAGCAAATCAGGGTGATATACAAGAAGGGAGATCTCAGTCTAATCACAGATCCTGGTCTAATTCACAGCATAGTGCTGGTGGTAGAGGGACCCCATGGAATACAGGTAGCAAACCAACAGGTGGGACTGAATTTAAATCCCATTTAATTTGCAATTTCTGTAAGAAAACAGGACATACAGTGACCACGTGTCGGACCTTAAAAGCCAAACAAGACGCACAAAAACAGCAGCAAACTGCTAGTAATACTGTAGGATGTGCAGTGTCGCTCGAGTCAAAGAAACAAGTCAGTCAAATCAAGAAACAAGAAGTCTCACAAAAGGGAGGTGACCCAGACAAGGTGTGTGAGGAATTTGAACCCATTAAGATTGTGCGAGATACGTGTTGTGCACGGTCTATGATTCTGGAAGGAACTTTGCCCTTTAATGAGGATAGTTCAGCTGGTAATGCTTTGATCTAGGGTATTGGGATGGAAATAATTAGTGTACCTCTCCACAAAATTAACTTGACATCTGACTTGGTTTCTGGTCCTGTAACCATAGGAGTTAGACATGAATTGCCAGTCAAAGGAGTGTCCATGTTGCTTGGAAATGACTTGGCAGGGGGGAAGGTTTTTCCTGACCCAATAGTTACAGATAAGCCCTGTTTGCAGGAAGATAGTAGTGAGGAAAAGGAGATATTTCCTGCATGTGCAGTTACGGGCAATGAGTAAGAAGGCCTCATTAGAAACAATTGAGGACAACCAAATTGATGACTTAGGCTACAATTTGGAAGACACATTTGTGTCAAAGTTGAATGAGAAAGACGATAAACTTCCTTCTCCTGGGGATAAAAATACCCCTAAAAATGACACAGCCTCTGAGCATGAACAAATTGGGGAAACATTGAGAGACCCATTAAGTCATGACAAGCTGATTCTGGAGCAACAAAATGACCCAGAACTCAAAGAGATCAATCAAAGGGCATTGACCCTAGAAGAAGCAGAACAAAATTCTGTCTGTTTTAATGCGCCTGTCACACTACACCGAATAGGTCTTCCGTACAAGAAACGGATGGTATTTTAGTAAATCCGTTGTTGTTCGTCAATGATCGTTTTATGTTCTTTTTATGTCCTGCTATCATCCGCAAAATGCGTTTCGTGTTAGGTGATGTTCGTTAAGTCTGTCGGCAAATTTTGTGCATGCACAAAACTTGAAACGGAGGGTACCGAATACACATGTTCGGTATTTATCCGATGTGTGTTCGTATGGTGCTGCATATTGCCGGAGTTTGTTCGCTCTCCTTTCGTTAATGTTCGTTCTTTGTTCGTTGCACTCGGCCCGTGTGCGTTGCAAATACGTTCCTGTGAGGCCTTCACCCCCAAATATTCTTCCGAACTGGTGATTTCGCCACCGGATAGCATATTTTTTGTATTCGGTGATGTACGTTGACCCAGACCGTGTTAGTGTCACACTACACCGGATCGGTCTTCCGTACAAGAAACGGATGGTATTTTAGCAAATCCGTTAGTGTTCGTCAATGTTCGTTTTATGTTCTTCATATGTCCTGCTATTATCCGCCAAATGCGTTTCGTGTTAGGTGATATTTGTTTAGTCCGTCGACACTCCGTTTCAAGTTTTGTGCATGCACAAGACTTGAAACGGAGTGTGCCGAATACACATATTCGGAAGTTGTCCGATGTGTGTTCGTACTGTCCTGTATATATGGTCAATTCCAACGAAAGCGGGACAAAATTCTCTCTATGTTAACTTTCCACTTTAAAATGTCATTAATAAAGGAAATCACGTTATTGATGGAGCATATCATGTCACGTCCAATGTGCTCTCTTTGTGCATATAGGCCTTTACTAGCAAGTCATACCAGGGGACAAGTTATGATAGCTTAAATGAATTGGCGTTACCCACGAATTCAAAGATAAAGCACCATATATGTCATTGAATGTCCTTCAATGAAAATGAAATTATTACCGTTAGAAAGACGTTTGCATGATCTCTCATCATATGTAAAACGATTGAATTCCACCAAAGTTTGTGGACTCTAGAGGCCATTAAGTCAATTTGGCTAATAATTTTGTTACCCGCGTATCAAAAATAAAATGATCGTTCTGAAAAATGTTAAGTGAATATGCCATAAATGACTATATCATGAAACGAAGTTTCGTTCTATAATTCTGAGGTCCAAGTGATTATTTTATGCAAATACGTTTTACCCATAAAATTCCATAAAATCAAATTTGACGTTACCCACGTATCAACTGTCCCACAGTATTTTTTGTGGGACATGAGAGCACCTCAGACGTATCGAATTGCATTCTGAATACGAAGCATGTCTTTCTGATATCAAATAATTTTCATTTTTGAAATTCACGATATAATACAAATTTTATGACAAATTATTAAAATTTGATATTTTTCAATTTTTGATATATACCAGTCCTCGAAATAAATTTTATAAATCTAATGATATATTCTTAAAGTGTATGTAGCTGGGAGGAAAAGCCGACGATCAATTGAACATTTTGACCTTTTATATTGAAAATATGGATTTTTCCCAAAAAGACCTTTTTTTTTTTGGTTTTTTGGGAAAAAATTCATATCTTCAATACGAAAGGTCACAATTTTCAATTGATCGTCGGCTTTTCATCCCACCTACATACACTTTAAGTATAAATCATCAGATTTATAAAGTTTACTTCAAGTACTGTTAAATATCAAAAATATCATTTTTAATGATTTGCCATAAAATGTGTATTACATTGCGAATTTCAAAAAATCAAAATTAGTTGATATCAGAAGGACATTTTTCGTATTCAGAATGCAATTCGGTATGTCTGATGTGCTCTAAGGTCCCACAATAAATACTGTCCAAACGTTCATACCCCTTCCCTTAACTCTTCTCAAATTAGCCCCAAATCATAATTTATTATATGCACGTGTAGCAAACACCAATGGGAATAATTGCACGTTGTTTGCGGAGCCTAAATTTGGTTTGATTTTATTTCACAATAATTCTAAGGTGAGAATTTTGACCTGACATTTTCTTTTTGGATTTCCAATTTAAATTCATTGATATGTGATATTTTGAATAAATATGCTTACGCTTACCTTCCTGCAACACTTGCCGGTATCATTAAGCATCTGCTGATAACCAACATTTTAGCTGAAACAGTCCCTTCCTATCATTTTTGAACAAAATATGGTTCAAAAGTACGTACACTACGCGTATATGATGGCACAGCGAGGTAATGAAGAGCGCTATTTACGGCGGGGTATCTATTGTAAGCTATTAGGGTAGGCCTATAATATATCTTCCCGCAAGTGACAAGATGTGTCAAGCAGGTGCATACATAAGGGCGGTATATTCAAACGGTATTATCTGGATCATTGAGTATCGATTGCGCACGTATACAGTAACACGGATGTGTGTGGTCATCCCTAGGTTTTGACATGAATTACAAATGACGTCGTGAGTGACCCAGCGTTTTCATTTTATTATTACAAAATTAATCGTCGTTTGTCACTAGTCCTAAGAGTTGTACCAGTTCAATTCATCAAAATTAATTTGTATTAAATGAAAAACAAACAGACAAGTAGAGTCATATGTCTTTCTATGACTATATTCCTACCAAAATCGGATTTTCAATACACTAGAAACGTGTTGATATGTATATCTTTGAAAATCGCCGAGTGTTAACCACAGTCACCGTGACACAGTAGGCATCTTTAGCATTCATAGTGCAATTGGCAGTGGTTCGAACCCTGGTGAAAATTTTAGTATTTTTTATTCTTTTTACTAATGCGCTGTGCCGTTTTTCAAACACGCCCCTGAATGAAATTGATGGGCAAGTACCCTTAAGTCTAGCACTAGTGCCAACTAGCATGATTTTTGTCTTATCAGAGTTAAGGAACATCTTATTCGTACGCATCCAAATCATAAGCTTTTCAAGATCACATCTTAATTTACCTGCAATATCACGAGCATCATCCCCACTAACAGACAGTGTGGTATCATCAGCATACATTGAAATATAACCATGCTTAACTACTTTACACATGCTATTAATAAAAATGGTGAATAATAATGGCCCAAGTATGCTACCTTGAGGAACACCTGAATTTACTGGAAGTTCATTGGATAAAGCTCCATTAAAAGACACTCGTTGTGTTCTATCATCTAAGTAAGAACGAAACCATTTAACTGTGTGGTCAGTTGCGCCCATTTCATGTAATTTATTCAACAACATATCATGATTGACTGTATCAAACGCCTTACGCAAATCAACAAAGGCTACACCAGTCATTTTACCTGAATTCATATTGCTCAACCAGTAATCTGTCATTTCAGTTAGCGCCGTCTCTGTTGAATGAAATGGACGAAAACCTGACTGATGTTGGTTAATCAAATTGTGCTCACTGAGAAATGTATAAACATGTTTATGAACAGCCTTTTCGATGATCTTACTTACACAGGAAAGAATGGAAATTGGCCTATAATTATTAGTGCTGTTTAAATCGCCACCTTTGTGAAGGGGAACAACCCTCGCTACTTTCCATACGTTTGGAAAAACACCTGTATATAAAGACATATTCATAATATGTATATTCGTCTCAGGTTTTGACAGCAGTACCGTCCGTGATCATGATGCAATTTAGTTTTACGTGTTGACTTCGGCTTGAGTTAAAAATTAATGTATAGCCTAAATTTTGAATTAGAATTTTATGAATTAAAATACGGAATCGTAGGGCAAAATTCTTCGATTTGAGAGTACTCTCAAATGAGCGATTTTATGGATTTGAGAGACTCTCATATTGGACAATTCTTCGATCTGTGAGTACTCTCAAACGAGGGTTTTCCTGGATTTGAGAGATTCTCAAACAGGACATTTCATCGATTTGAGTAAAGCAACTCTCAGATCAAGGAAGTCCTTTGCTCACATGAACCAAGTTAAACCAAAGTATTCTATTTATACTTTGGTTAAACTTTCCCATTGTTGAAAGTGAAAAAACAAAGTGGAATCGCAACTACCGTTTAATTTTTACTGCGATACCCAATTTAACTTTTTGTCCACGAGGCACCGTGTATTTTGAATGAGAGCACACTACATGTATATGCGGAATAAAGACACCAGATCTGAAACTGACTTTAACTTAAATCAATGTTCATCTTTGCGTTCTTTCAATTCGTTTTTTCGGTTCAAAATAACTTTCTAACATTACCACCATACCTCACCGACTCCATCTATTTTCTATTTCCTGCAATATGTCCAACTTACTGGATATTTTGAAATTCACACCAATTCAATTTGCACACATTTCCTTTCGACATTTTAATAACCCTCCCATAAATTTGTATGTTTCTTTTATTAAGAATGGACATTTTTTTGAAAAAGTAAATGTGAAAAACAACAAAGTAATGTTTCTTCTACGTAAACAACAAGACCATGGACAATAAAACTTTGGGTACCCCGATCCACTTCAGTGCCAATGAGGTTAAGAAAATGGCAGTTGGTCCAAATATACCTTACATAGCGTGCGCTGACATTCAAAATTTAGATGTCTTGTCGACCAACATTAAAATGGGGTGCCGCTATAATGTGTTCAACAGAACGGTAAGTGCTAATTACCTAGTTTTTCATACAATGTCACCAATGGATATAACATTATAAAACTTAAAAAGTTCAACCTGGTTATAAAATAAAGATCGATTCTTTGCACTATTGCACTTTTTTGACTCACCCTGTAATAATATGCACGGGAGTCCATGCATGACATCATCATGTAATGGACGTCGGTTCACATTAGAATTCACAGATGATGCAATCTAATTGTCTCATGTAATCGTATTGATTTGATTTAACATATTTACTATGACCATTGTCCATTAGACCGAGTAAAAAAATAAACAAGATTAGCGTCCCCGTCCTCCTCCTTTTTTGGAGATTTTTCTTTATTTTTCTTTTTTTTTTTTGTGTAAATTTTTATTTCTTCCCAATGATGTCTGAGAAGATGAAAGTTTGTATACAGCCTTGCAAATGTATTAGACACATGTCAGAAGAGTTTTGTGATCACAGGAGGGGCCTTCCAAAGCAACAAAATAAAAAGTGCCTCTTCCTCATTTTCGGATATCATTCACAACGCCGAATACACAAAATAAGGTGTTAAATATGGGTATTTAGAGCAGTTTGACCAGTTTCATAAAAAAAAAAGCCCATCCTCTTTCTCTTTTGTCAAAACACCCGGACGCTAAACATGTTTTTATTTTAACTTGGCCTTATTTAGGCCCTATTTGTATGCATGTATCATTATTTAATATGCACAATTCCGAAAATTAAAACAAGATACCGTAGTTATATTATCACAAATTAGCAATAATTTTGTATAAAAGAAACCTTTCAATGTGCCTATAGATTTTGTATCAAATGCAGTTTTCAATCATATTAGGAACATGTTTAATTGTTCTGTGAGTAGTGCTCAGTTGAATTTAATTGAAAGATATGAATGTCCTTTGATGTTTACATCACAAAGTTGGTCAATTAAACAAAGAATTACTTGAAGAAGCGAAGGATCACGCAATCACAACACTTTTTGGCAGTCTCTTTGTATCACAAAATGAGATTTAAGACACTAGCAGCTACTAGCAAACTTGATTATTTAAACAAAAACTTAGACTCTCACTGTGACATGTTCCAGATATTAAAGTCTCTTGCTTGAGAAAACACAACTCAATATTTGGTGTGTCCACCCCCTACCAGCTCAAGGTCATGTACGCGACATGACATTCCTTCGACCAGGTTTGCCCAGGTTTCTTGTGGTAATATCTCGCCAGCAAGCAATGAGGGCGTGTCTATAAGTTCCTGCAGGGTGATTGGTTGGTTGTCCATGTTACCTATTCTGCGGGATACTTCTACCCAAACGTTCTCTATAGGGATCATATTCGGGCTTTAAGCCGACCAGTCCAGGTGTTCTACATTCTCATTTTCAAGGAATTCCCTCACGCGTAAGGCTCTGTGCGCCGTGGTGCTGTCATCTTCGATCACGAAATTGTTCCCGAAGTCTTTTCTTTCAAACGGAAGCATAACTGTATCAAGAACATGCAGGTATTCATGCTGGTTCATGTGTCCTTCTAGCATGTAGAGATGAGATTTCGACTTACTGTGAAATGTTCCCCATACTATGATTCCATCTTTCTGGACTCTAGGCATGATACAATCCTCAAGTATGGCTTGACCAACCTGCCAGTCTTCGGACCTTTAATCGGCCATCTTGTCTGTAGAGGAGGAATTGGGGGCATCGCCACTGAAGATCACATTACGCCAGTGGCCTACTGTCAAATTCCTATGTCTCTGTGGCCAAAGCAAGGGCGCATGCCGATGTCTTTGCAGAAGTATCTGCTTACTAACCGGTCTATTGTTCACAACTTTCCAGGTAACAGACGCGGACCTCAGCCATTCTGTTCGTAACCGAGATGCCGTGCGGCCATTGCGGTAAAGTCTCAGGAAAGATCGGCTTTCCATGGCGGTTGTCATTCGGGGCCGACCTGACCTTAATCTAGGTGTAGTAATTCCGGTCTCTCGACGTCTCTTCAAAATTTTCGGGACTGCACCTTATGTAATTCCTAAAGCGGCACCAATATCCACCTGTTTGTAGCCGCAATTACGTAAGTCAATGACGCGGGTGTATAAATCTGCGCTCAACTCGCACCCCATGATCAGAAATATCGTATACAACAGGCAGATGAAACAAGATAAAGGTGGTTTCTCCACACGGTAATGCAAAAGCCAATGTAACCTATGAACCCGGGGGGCACTCCAACTTTGGAGGTGACGCGTATGTAGGGCTGTTAAGACCCCCTTTTTCAGCGTTGCTGTCACCCAAAGACCCCATATTTTTTTACAAACACATGCTCTGTCACCCAAAGACCCCATATTTTTTCATTTGTCTGTCACCCAAAGACCCTTACATGTTCAATTTGAACAGCAACTTTCATTTATCACTGATTTTGTTTGAAAAAAAAAGAAATTTGAAGCCATTTAGAACTACAAATTCGATTTTCGAGGTTTCATTGGCGCTGTTTTGGCTCTCACCCAAAGATTCCATTTAAAAAAATGGTCATGTTCTCACCCAATGACCCCATATTTTTCACATTTTGCTCTCACCGAATGCCAAAAATCATGCTCTCACCCAATGACCCCCATATTTTTTACATGTTGCTCTCACCGAATGCCCCTTAGTGCGGAAGTGCCAGCCCTACACCTATATCCATTTCATATTGAAGTCCCCGCCCCCGGGCCTATGAATCATATCGCTAAGATAACTGCGAAAAGGATGACCGAAGGTTCATTGGTCAGGCATAAGAAGCCATAGTCTACTGTAGTAGACCAGTTTAATTTATCATTCCCTAATCTCTCTGACCTGACCATTTTTTCTCTGGGCAGGGCAGTCACTGGAGATGTGATGTGTTTCGTCATAGATTTTAAATGGTTTCATGCATGGAAACGTATGAATTGTTTACCAAAAAAAAGGGAATGCAGCGCAGTCTAAAGAAGCCATTGAACTGCATTACGTATTGTGTGATATGGAATGGTACCTAAGACTTGCCAGTCACCCGTGATCTATTTTGCATGGCTCTCGGGGCAATGATGGTAAGAAATCTGCACTTAAAAATAGGATTATGCAAAAAAATAACAATATTCCAAACTTTTGTCCATGACTGTAACATGACAGTAAGCTACATCTTCTGTAGATCTGTCAGCATACCTCCATGTCCTTTTAACATACTGACATTTGCTGGCCTGCCAATAATGTCATAATGTTAAATAGATATACTTAGTGATTACAGTTACCCAGGGACAGTTACTCATATACTGGAACTACATCTTCTCTGGATATAAACAAATTCAAAGTATAGACCTCTGGCAAGGCAACCGTTACACGGAATACCCTCACTTACGATCATTGGGTAAACCGATCATCAGACGGATATATATATATCTTTACCATCAGTCCGTCCGATCATCATTCGATTACATTGCAATATTTTTTCATGAAACCAAAATTTATGGAAAAAATCAGGAAAACTGTCACCATCATTGTTTCTCGTTTCAGGTTCTGACTCTTCAGTACAATAATTGACAACATGATTGACGGAGGGTTGTTTAAAAATTAAAATAACAAGCGATGTTTACAGTTGACTCAAATGTTAGACTTACCCAATGTTAGTTGTCTGTAATGTAGCGAGCAGAATACAAACTACAATCAGCACACCTATCATGCCTATTACTGTCTTCCTTAAAATCGCCATTCTGGAGGCAATAAGCATACATGTATAATGTAATGAATATGTTAGAAAATAAAAACATTCTCTAGCAGCTTGTAGCAACTACTCGACCATACCATTCGGCCACCTCCATCTCCATGTTTTACAGCTTTGGATGTGTTTACATTATTGCATTAACATGGAATCGAGTTGTTTCAGTCATAGTCATGTTAAAGCCATATTATAACATTTTCAAACAAAATAGATTAGCATTTCTTTGCCATAAAATAATGGCTTTTACTGTCAGATATATCCCCTTTTATTTTTGAGCCGAACAACTACGGCAAAGCAAAGAAAATTGGAATTTACTACCAGCGCACATGTCGCCAATACGTACCACTCCTTCGGTCATGTTATACAGGGTTCAAAAGAAATAACTCCCCCCCTAAAATTACAAAACATTTCTTTGCATAACTTGACATGTATTTTGTTGATTTGAAAAATTCAAAAAGCTGTGAATAGAGGAATCGTTTTGCAACCCTCTCAAAGTTGTTTCATTTGCAAAAACAATATTTTTGGTCAAAAATAATCACATTTTCCAAAAATGATGCTTTTAGAAAAAGTTGCACTTTACGACATTATGTGCAAAACGTTCTCGATATTAATGTTAAGGTTGATTTAATTCTTGGTTTTTTCCTTCACCTTTCTGTCTCTGATCCTTCAGGCACCGATGCAACCATAATTCAGTGCAAAACAAAGATTTTTTGAACTTAATTTTGACGTAAAATGAGATTTTCTTTGAAGTTTTTAATCAGCAGTTGTTTCAAAATTGGTAAATCACTAGAAAGAGAAATGAGCTCTCCACGCATACATTTGACTAAAAGGGTGAACATTTACCTGTATTGAGTCGGTTGAAACATCTTGCATTTTGATTTAAAATGATGGCTTTCTTGGATAAATGTGTAACACGCATGATGTGGCCACAATAGATTGGCTGCATGCAGTTAATTGGCTGGATGCTGGCTTTCAACCTCCAATCTCTGTAGGCCATTTTTTCTTTTCATGTACGCCTTTATTCAAGAGAGCCGTTGCTATAGATCTTTGCAACTGTTTTAGTCTACCATTTGCAAACAAATTTTTCATCCCTTCTAGCCAACGAAAGAAATAAGCATTACACTACAAACCTTATTTCTACTCCTATAGTGATTTTACCAATTTTGAAACACCGACTGAAAATCCCATTCATGTCAAAATCCATGTAAATGAATCATTGTTTTATACTGAAAGATGATTGCGTGGGTGACTGAGTAACTGGATACATAAAATTTAAGAAAATAAACTAACAATTAAATCATTCAAAACATTGATCACGTTTATATCGAGAACGTTTTTGTACATTACATGTATAGGATGTTGAAAAGTGCAACTTTTTCTGAAAGCATCATTTTTGGAAAATGTGATAATTTTTGACCAACAAAAATGATTTTCAAAAAAAGAAGAAAATTGTGAGGGTAGGAAAAAGATTCCTCTATTCACAGGTTTTTTAATTTTTCAAATCAACCAAATGTATGTTAAGTTATGCAAAGAAATGTTTTGCAATTTTAGGGGGGGAGTTATTTCTTTTGAACCCTTTATAAGAAAATGAAAACACAATTATTGTCACAGTTTATAGTGTTGATCTGGGCTAGCTAGCTAATATGCTTACAGTCCAATTCCTTCAAAGAAAGGAAATTGCAAACCAGAGATATTTTATGTAGTCAAAGTACTACTATTTGCCAGTGTTGTCGGAGAAGATCTAGAATACGTCAAAGAACGTACTTCTGCCAAGAAAGGAAATATATTCTTCTGTCGACTTGCTGAAGTCTGGTGTTTTGATTCAACGCAACTGTCAAAATAAGTGGGGACAACTGCATCGCAGTCCTGCTTCCTGAAGATATTATGTGAAAGGTGGAAATAGCACCAAGTTTGGAGAAAGCAGCGCAAGGAGTAAAGAGATTTGGAGAACTGCGCAAGGAGTTTAGTATTGGAGAACGGCGCAGGGAGTTTAGTATTTGGAGATCTGCGCAAGGAGTTATAAACGCGTTTGGAGAACGACGCAAGGAGTTTAGTACTTGGGAGAAAGTAACGCCATTTTCGTATGAGGATTTTATACGCAAGGATTTATAAATGCAAGTGTACTATGGACTTCGCTGATTTTCGCAGGACACGTGATTAAGGATATATACATCAGCCGTCCAGAACATTGCAAGAACTCTAGAATCACCAACAAGAAGAAGAATGCTGGCTAAGTACCAATAAGTTAAATTAATCATTGTGATTGTGTGATTATTTTATATGTGCATTTGTTGTCATATATTGTACAAATCATATAGTGCTTTCAATTAAAGACTTAGATATTGTTAGCTTAATCAAACAGTGTAGTTGTGTTGTGCATTCGTGTGAGTTCGGGTAAAAGGTGATTTTGGCCTTGACTTTGTACGACTCGTAACAAAATTGGGGGCTCGTCCGGGAAATACACTGTAAAAAAAGTTGACATTATTATACTGAGTCTTGAAAGTGAAAGTACAGTATGGCAGAGTTCAAAGCAGAAGAGTTTCTTGAAACTATAAATTGGGAGAAGTTTGATGAGTTGAAGAAGCCTGATTTATTAGCATTTGCCAAACATTATGACTTGAAAGTAAAGCAAGCTACAAGAAAGAATCAAAAATGCCTTGATTGATGTTTTGGTCGGGGAAGATATTTTTGATGAATCCTATTTGGAAGAGAAACTTGCAGTAGACACTGAAATTGGTGGGGACTCGGCATTGAAATTGAAAGAGTTGGAAATTCAATTAGAAATGAAGAAAATGGAAATGGACCAAAAGAAAATAGAAATGGACCAAAAAGAAAAACTGGAAATGATCAAGTTAGAGAATGAAAAACAAGAAAAGATAGCTCTTGAACAACAAAAACTAGACATGGAAAACAAGAAATTAGAAATGGAAGACAAGAAATTAGAAATGGAAGACAAAGCACGCCACGAAAAGATGGCACTTGAACACCAAAAATTGGAAATGGAAGAAAAGGAAAAGCAAACAAAATTGCAAATGGAAACACATTTGAAAGAAAAAGAAATTGAGGAAAAGTACAAGTTTGAACAAGAGAAGTTGGCAAAGCTAGGTGACAAATACTCATCAAGTTTCTCCTCAAAGTCAGGGTTTGATGTTACAAAGTATGTAAAGCGTGTGCCTAAATTCAAAGAGAAAGAAGTTGACGAGTACTTTCAACATTTTGAAAAGGTAGCTACAAATTTGAAATGGCCTCCAGAGCATTGGACCCTACTGTTACAAAGTAGTTTTGTGGGGAAGGCCAGGAAACTTACTCAGCTCTACCAATAGAGAAGTGTAATAATTATGAAGAAGTCAAACAGGCAGTCCTTAAGGCCTATGAACTGGTGCCTGAAGCATACAGACAAAAGTTCAGAGATTCAAGAAAGCAAGCAGATCAAACCCATGTAGAATTTGCTAGAGTAAAAGAACAAATGTTTGACAGGTGGCTTGGTTCAAAAGAAGTCAAAGATGATTTCGGCCAACTTAAGCAATTGGTTCTTATAGAAGAGTTCAAGAAATGTGTCCATGCTGACATTAAAACCCATTTAGATGAAAGCGCTAGCAAAATTAACACACTTAGTGAGGCGGCGACGATGGCTGACGATTATGGCTTAACGCACAAGTTGAATGCAAGTAAATTTAGTCATAACAGAAGTTACTCAAACAGGTTCAGCCATAACCGACCTAGAGCAAGTCAGGGTGGTACACAAGAAGGGAGATCTCAGTCTACTCACAAATCCTGGTCTAATTCACAGCATAGTGCTGGTGGTAGAGGGACCCCATGGAGTTCAGGTACCAAACCAACAGGTGGGACTGAATTTAAATCCCAATTATTTTGCAATTTCTGTAAGAAACCAGGACATACAGTGACCACGTGTCGGACCTTAAAAGCCAAACAAGATGCACAAAAACAGCAGCAAACTGCTAGTAATACTGTAGGATGTGCAGTGTCACTTAAGTCAAAGAAACAAGTCAGTGAAATCAAGAAACAAGAATTCCCACAAATGGGAGGTGAGACAGACGAGGTGTGTGAGGAATTTGAACCATTTGTGTTAGAGGGAGTAGTATCACTAGGTGATAATGGTAGTCCAAAGCCCATTAAGATTGTGCGAGATACATGTTGTGCACGGTCTATGATTCTGGAAGGAACTTTGCCCTTTAATGAGGATAGTTCAGCTGGTAATGCTTTGATCCAGGGTATTGGGATCGAAATAATTAGTGTACCTCTCCACATAATTAACTTGACATCTGACTTGGTTTCTGGTCCTGAAACCATAGGAGTTAGACATGAATTGCCAGTCAAAGGAGTGTCCATGTTGCTAGGAAATGATCTGGCAGGGGGGAAGGTTTTCCTGACCCATTAGTTACAGATAAGCCCTGTTTACAGGATGATAATAGTGAGGAAAAGGAGATATTTCCTGCATGTGCAGTGACACGGGCAATGAGTAAGAGAGCCTCTGTAGAAACAATTGAGGACAACCAAATTGATGACTTAGGCTACAATTTGGAAGGCACATTTGTCTCAAAGTTGAATGAGAAAGAAGATAAACTTCCTTCTCCAGGGGATAAAAATACCCCTCAAAATGACACAGCCTCTGAGCATGAACAAATTGGGGAAACCATGAAAGACCCATTAAGTCATGACAAGCTAATTCTGGAGCAACAAAATGACCCAGAACTCAAAGAGATCAATCACAGGGCATTGACCCTAGAAGAAGCAGAACAAAATTCTGTCTGTTTTTACAAACAAGATGATGTGCAAATGAGAAAGTGGCGCCCGCCTGATGTACCTGCCGACGAAGAGTGGAAGGTAGTGCACCAAATTGTGGTACCAAAAGTCTACCACACTGAAGTTATTAACATAGCACATGATAGTCCCATGGCAGGGCATTTGGGTGTTAAGAAAACTCATGAAAGAATTCTGAGACATTTCTGGTGGCCCACTCTCAGAAAAGATGTTTCTGAATATTGCAAAACATGTCACATATGCCAAGTAGTAGGGAAGCCAAATCAGAAAATACCTCCTGCTCCATTAAAGCCAATTCCAGCCTTTGATGAACCATTTTAGTAGGGTTATTATTGATTGTGTAGGCCCCCTACCAAAGACTAAGTCAGGTAATCAATACCTTCTGACAATTATGTGCGCATCAACACGCTTTCCTGAAACCATACCCTTGAGAAATATTAAAGCAGTGACTATAGTGAAAGCTTTAACTAAGTTCTTCACATTTGTGGGGCTCCCCAAGTCCATACAGTCAGATCAAGGATCAAACTTTACTTCTGGAGTATTTCAGCAGGTCATGTATCAATTAGGTATAGAACAGTATACCTCAAGTGCTTACCATTGCATCCAGAATCACAAGGTGCACTAGAAAGGTTCCATCAAACGTTGAAAAACATGATCAGGACATATTGTTTGGAATTTCAAAGGCACTGGGATGAGGGAGTGCACTTGTTGTTGTTTGCTGCTAGGGAAGCTGTTCAGGAAACCTTGGGATTTAGTCCTTTTGAGTTAGTGTTTGGACACACAGTGCGCGGGCCCTTAAAGTTGTTGAAAGAAAAGTGGCTCAATGAGAAATCAGATATCAATTTATTGGATTATGTCTCCAATTTTAAGTATAGGCTTAACAGAGCAACTGATATCGCCAAAGAAAACTTGAAACAGGGTCAGGCCAAAATTAAACAATGGTATGATCAACATGCCAGAGAAAGAGTGTTCAATCCAGGTGACAAAGTTCTAGTATTGTTTCCAATTCCAGGACACCCATTGCAAGCCAGATATCATGGCCCATGTGAGGTAGAGTCAAAAGTGGGTGAAGTAGATTATATTACCAATACTCCTGGTAGACGCAAGAGCAGGCAGTTATGCCACATAAATATGCTCAAAGAGTATGTTGAAAGAAGTGACAGTGGCATTTCAAAACCTGTGTGTACAGTAAAACATGCTGATAATGTAGACAAACATGCCGATGTAGACAAAATCGCCAATGTAGACAAGAGTAAAGATGACAATTCTGATGTCACATTTGACCAGGATAAAGAGCTGGAGCACAAGGAGTATAATGTAAAATTGAACAATTCTGATGTGCTCACTAATTTGGACTCAAAGTTAGGTCATCTTTCTCAAGATCAACAAAGTCAAATTGCAAATTTGATTCACAAATTTGACAATATATTTCCTGATACGCCAAGTAGAACAAATGCTGCATTTCATGATGTAGATGTTGGTGATACAAAACCAATCAAGCAGCATCCTTACAGAATCAACCCATTGAAAATGGAACATCTCAAAAATGAGATTAATTATATGCTAGACAATGATATCATAGAACCAAGTAGTAGTGAATGGAGTTCACCATGCATTCTTGTTCCCAAGCCTGATGGTTCATACCGATTGGTCATTCAAAGACAGACTCGTACCCAATTCAAAGAATTGATGATTGCATTGACAAAATTGGGAATGCAAAATTTATTGGCAAATTTGATCTTTTGAAAGGGTACTGGCAGGTTCCACTCACAGACCGTGCCAAAGAGATTTCTGCTTTTTGTACACCATTTGGTCTTTACCAATACAAAGTCATGCCATTCGGTTTGAAAAATGCGCCAGCAACATTTCAGAGAATGGTAAATCAAATTGTGGCAGATATAGAGGGATGTGAAGCGTATGTAGATGATTTGATTGTTTACAGTCAAACTTGGGAACAACACATGGAACAACTCCATCAATTGTTTAAGAAGCTGTCTGAAGTACAGTTGACAGTCAATCTGGTAAAAGTGAGTTTTGCCATGCCACAGTCACATACTTGGGATATGTTGTAGGTCAAGGTCAGGTGAAACCTATCAAAGCCAAAGTTGAAGCAATTGAGCAATACCCCACACCTGTAAACAAGAAGGCACTCATGAGATTTCTAGGAATGGTTGGCTATTATAGAAAGTTCTGTCCAAACTTTTCAGAGATAGCAAGTCCTTTGACTGATTTGTTGAAGAAAGATGCAAAATTCATTTGGTCAGAACAGTGTGAAAATGCTTTTCACAAAGTCAAATCAATACTCATGAGTTCACCAGTACTTACTGCACCTGATTTTCAGAAGCAGTTCAAGTTGACTGTTGATGCCAGTGACATAGGCTGTGGAGGTGTTGTGATGCAAGAGGGTGAAGATCAAATAGATCACCCCATTTGTTACTTTTCAAGGAAGTTCAACAAGCACCAAAGAAATTACTCCACAATTGAAAAGGAGTGTCTAGCATTGCTATTAGCATTGCTACATTTTGATGTGTATTTGGGTACCACAGTATACCCTGTGCTTGTTTTCACAGATCACAATCCCATCACCTTCATCAACAGGATGAAGAACAAAAACCAAAGACTGGTGAGGTGGAGTTTGACCTTGCAAGAGTACAGTCTGGACATCAAACATATTAAGGGAAAAGACAATGTAATGGCTGATGCCTTGTCCAGAATTGCATAAAAACTGACAAACAAAAAATTCCTTTAAAAAGGAACTTGTGTGACAAGTAGTCACTGTGTATGTTGAGTTAAGCACTCAAAGTTAATATTATGTTGAAGTTGATGTAAAAGAAGAAAATATTTAAGAAAGTTTTCATTACATTCAAACTTTCTTCTTTTAAGGGGGAGGGTGTGATGTGCCCTGAGTAATTTAATTTGATGATTATCTTTGTTTACAATTAAAATCTATGTCATGAGACATTTGAGGGATTCCCCTCTCAGCAAATTGAATAGATAGCTGGGACTTCCCCTTTTCAGTGTGTTGCACAATTGGAAAGTCCCCTGAGGTTGTAAATTGAAAATGATGTCATGGAATGCCCCTAAGGAAGTGATGTAATGAGAAAGGTTAATGTTATAATTAAGGCTTGGGAATTTCCAAGATCACATAGCCTATTGATAGAATGGGGTTTTTCCCAGGGCTTGATATATAAGAAAATGAAAACACAATTATTGTCACAGTTTATAGTGTTGATCTGGGCTAGCTAGCTAATATGCTTACAGTCCAATTCCTTCAAAGAAAGGAAATTGCAAACCAGAAATATTTTATGTAGTCAAAGTACTACTATTTGCCAGTGTTGTCGGAGAAGATCTAGAATACGTCAAAGAACGTACTTCTTCCAAGAAAGGAAATATATTCTTCTGTCGACTTGCTGAAGTCTGGTGTTTTGATTCAACGCAACTGTCAAAATAAGTGGGGACAACTGCATCGCAGTCCTGCTTCCTGAAGATATTGTGTGAAAGGTGGAAATAGCACCAAGTTTGGAGAAAGCAGCGCAAGGAGTAAAGAGATTTGGAGAACTGCGCAAGGAGTTTAGTATTGGAGAACGGCGCAGGGAGTTTAGTATTTGGAGATCTGCGCAAGGAGTTATAAACGCGTTTGGAGAACGACGCAAGGAGTTTAGTACTTGGGAGAAAGTAACGCCATTTTCGTATGAGGATTTTATACGCAAGGATTTATAAATGCAAGTGTACTATGGACTTCGCTGATTTTCGCAGGACACGTGATTAAGGATATATACATCAGCCGTCCAGAACATTGCAAGAACTCTAGAATCACCAACAAGAAGAAGAATGCTGGCTAAGTACCAATAAGTTAAATTAATCATTGTGATTGTGTGATTATTTTATATGTGCATTTGTTGTCATATATTGTACCAATCATATAGTGCTTTCAATTAAAGACTTAGATATTGTTAGCTTAATCAAACAGTGTAGTTGTGTTGTGCATTCGTGTGAGTTCGGGTAAAAGGTGATTTTGGCCTTGAGTCAAGTACGACTCGTAACAAAATCACCGTCCCGCAAGCCGTGTACGTACTGTGTGTTATGAACATCGTGTATGCGTTCGAGTAATAATTCCATCGTAATAATAAAGCGCCGAATCCGGCGTTTTATTCAAAATCTCGGATTTTGACAAAACTACAGCACCTAGAGTCTTGATTTTTGCAGGCTATATTGGTTTAATAAAGTACAATTTAATCGTGTAAAAAATGAATTAAAAAAATTCAGTGAGGGCGTCCTCCTCAGCAAATGTTATAATATGGCTTTAATTAATCTAAATGTGGACTTCGGACTGCTCAATGGTCTTCAATGGGAAAACAAGGGTGGAATGCGATTTTTTTTGTATTTTTTCTGTCAAAACTTCCCCTCCCACTGGCATTTTATTATTGAATGGTCCTTGCAATATTGTATTTTTAGGGGAGCGATGGGGAGGAGGAGTGGAACAAGTTGGACCCGTCTTTTCCCCCAAAAAGGCCGAGAAAAAGTCGCGTGCAAGCAAAAGTGGACCGTCGGCTCCTTTAAAATCATAATGAACAGTTTAAAAAGAAGGGTGAAAAAGGTGAAAATGTCATTTCCACCCACCCACCCCACTCGTGTTCTATTTTTCTTAATTGCTGTAGGCCTAACCCGGGTGATTTTACATGTAAAATGATCTGGGAGTAAGGTCCTATGTCACATGGCCTGGAAAACACGGTAAATCGCCCAAAACCGACAATTGCTAGAAATTACTGGAAATTGCGGGAA
Source organism: Amphiura filiformis (assembly GCF_039555335.1). Classification (NCBI taxonomy): domain Eukaryota; kingdom Metazoa; phylum Echinodermata; class Ophiuroidea; order Amphilepidida; family Amphiuridae; genus Amphiura; species Amphiura filiformis. The sequence continues at coordinate 6,371,092 of NC_092638.1, forward strand.
ATTATGCTAAATTGCGACCGATCACTATGAATCGCGTTAAATTTTGATAAATCACAGCAAATTGAGGTAAATTTTGCAAAAATTTTTCAAATTTTGGTCAAACGGCTAAAATCGCCAAAAATCACCATGAAATCTCCTAAGAAAGCTTAAAATCTGCAAAATGGCAGGAAATCACAGTAAATTGCTGAAAATGATGCTAAATTGTGCTAAATTTTAATAAACCACAGCAAAGTGAGATAAATTTTACAAAATTTATTCAAATCTTGACCAATCTGCTAAAATCACCGAAAATCACCAAAAAAATTTCTAAGAAAGCTTAAAATCCACAAAATCGCTATAAATTGAGCACAAAATTACAGCGTTTTCCCATGTGACACGTGGCCTCTTACCTACGACAAGCCGGATGATTTTACACGTAAAGAATCACACATTTGATTTAAAATGGTCTTGTTTTAATGCTGGGAGCTAGTCTATATATAATAGCTACACTGAGCACTACACTACACACACACACCCCCACCCCCCATGATCTGGCTTTAATGCTGGGATCGAGCTATATAGCTAGCTGTGTATGCAGAAATGCACATTTAGAGAATAAACGATAGGAATTTTTTTTTTTACTATCCTCTACCGTGAGGTCCAAAATTTTGAGTAATGGATGCCGGCGTAAAAACTCCCCTTAAGCTGAATTTATCAGGCCGTTGCAACTCATATGCTAGCGCAATACAAAAAGGTGGCGACAGCGTCGGCTTTCCCTGTGTATTACCCTACACTAAACATGGCGTCCAATGGCGTCTCCCGGGTGGGGCCATTTTGGAAAAGTAAAGAAAAATGCTGCTGCCACCACGATAGTACTAAAAGCTACGTAAAAAAATATGCGTAGTGCTGTGGAGACTTACTTTAACATGACGTCACGAATATGCTAATTAAAGAAAAATGCTGCTGCCATCTACGTCCACATGTTGCCAGCGTGACGATCGCCTGGCCTCACGTCGACGAACGGAGTTTCAATTCCATCGCACTACGTGCTCTATATACTTATTCCATGAATTTATACTCAATCGCTTTTGCAGAAAAGCGATTTTCACGCATGCTCAATGTTTACTTACATTTCCAGAGCGTCAAGCCGATCAATCGATTCAAATCAAAAAGAGGCAAAACGACGTCGCTTTTGCAAGTTGAAGAAATCTCAACTTCCCAGCGATATCGCTTGACACGTGAATGCGTCAACCAATCATATACAACCAACTGGATGTATTATTTTGCTAATTAATTTACCTTTCTCGATTTTTAACTTTTGATGCTGAATTAATTCATAGCAATAATTATTGAAAGCAACTGATGTTTAAAAATGTATTTTGTGGCATTTAGGATATTTTAATTGTCGTCTGCAATCGCTATCGCCGTGATAAGTATAAATGCAAAAGCGACAGGCGATGCATCGCAAAATTCGGCGATTGCAAATCGCTTTTTCAAAAGCGATTAATCGCATCGCTCGGCGATCGAGTATAAATTCAGCTTTATAATATAAAATGAACGAAACTTGTTTACAACTTCACGTATTCTGTTGCGTGTACTGCTAGCGCGTTCGCGTATTCCGCACTAGTCTACGCATGGAAAATTGATTTTAAATTAGCCTTGATATCTTTGATGAAATAAATGCTGCTATTTTCAGTGGCGGCATGGGGATCCCCAGTCAGAACTCCCCCGGGGCTATTTTAACGTGCCTCCTGGCACGTTCGTGCAGTGAGATTTAAAATCCGTGCAGTGAGAATTAAAATTCCGTCCTTAAAATATTTATATGCCATTCAACAAATTCAATAGGGACGGCTTAATAGCGCATTTTGTATGGTGCCTTTCAGGTAGTTTGGGAACCGCAAGTAGATCGTCAGCCCCCCTTAGCTCACGACAGTGTTTACAACCAATACAATTTCTGAACAATTTCTATTAATTTTGCCAACGTGCGTGATTACGACACCGCCTGGCTATTACAATTGAATATATGAAAACAAAAGCCACCCAAGTCCATACTTTGGCCAAATTGAGTTAAGCATGGTAAAGTGTTGCTATACATAGGCCTGTCATATGTATGAAAGAACAACTCAAATTCATACATACACGCTATGTAACAGCGCGCGTGATTGGTCGAGAGCCGGGCATAAACAGCGTTTATGCCCGGTGTCCCGGATGTTTTATCGCCGGGTAGGGGAAATGCAGGAAAATCGTGTATTTTAATAACTTTCTTGTTATTATTTTGATGAAGTAAGAATCACAAAATGTTCTGGTATGTATGAACGGGTAAGCGGCCCCTCGGGCATAAACAACCGTTTAGTCATGAAAATATATGAATGAACCCCTAATTCATCCTCTGTGTCTATTGAGCATGTGAAAAATAGCATGTATGAAAGAATCAACTCAAGTTCATGATTTGAGTCTTGTAACACATTGATTGAAATCCAGTATGTATAAAAGTCCACTTGTAACATCTTCATTGCTGGAGAGTGACTTTTGAAAAAAATGGGTTTGCAGAATGCTTATCAACATTATACATAACTGTGTGCTTTATTTTGTATTATCTTACTAGTGGTAATCTCATTCCAACATTATTGTCTTTGTATATGATTCAAAAAACCACCCAAGTCCAGAATTTAAAATGAACCCCACAAAGTCCCTGAAATGCTAATCGTCATACCTAATACAGTTAACCCACCCATTTGCACGTACAACTTACCATATTGACCAGGTAAATCTAACTGAAGGAATTAAAATGATACACGGGTTTTTTTTTCTCAAAATCACTTCCCATGGACTTGGGTGGGTTTTGGATTCATGTATTCAATTACAAAAATGGGACAGAGAGACAGGGTAAAAACTGTACAAGTGAACCCTATAAATTGGGCCTATTGGAGTACATCCTTGGGCCCAGTATAATAGTGTCCAATTATTGGATACATACTGGGCCAAAGGCTGTTATGGATGGAGTTGATGGGTGCATGAAATGATTATGCAAGATAAGCAATAATTATGTGTGAGCTGTCCCTCCACCCCTCCCAACACACCATTCATCATGAGCACCAGTGACATATGTCTAATTGTGCATACATACTGGGCAGGGGAATTTGATTCCCTGCCTCTAAATGCAGAGATAAATTTTACAAACATTTGCGATTTAAGTTTGGTCTGTTTTTGACCCGAATTTTCTCGCGCCTATCGCGCATCAGAAAATAACTATGCAATGGTGTATCGATACCGATACATCTGACTGCCATGATGTATATAGGTGCAGTGCATTAAATGAATCACTCTTTCTATTCAATAATTCATATATTCATAACTCATATAATGGCTAAATATCACTCATTTTTGGAGATCAAAGAGAGATAAATTTATGAAAATCTTACCTGCTTTACAACACACAATACCTTGTCGCAACTAATGTTCATTTTTTTCCTCGTATGGCTGCCAATGTCATAGCAAAATGTCATTGATTGGATTTTCCGCTCCAAAGAATACCATACACACATGAACGTGCACATGAACACAGTACAAAAGATTTTGTTATGTTTCAAGTTCATGTCCAAGGTCAAAGTGAAACTGGTGATCTGTACCATTTCTAAAATAGACACTAGACCTACTACAACGAGTAAAAACCACATGACGCAAAAGGCAATAATAATGTTTAAATCATTCTATTGTATTTACCTTGAACCGATTCAGTCAAAATAATTATAAATATACAGTAAGCCAAATAATTAAGGTACCAATTTACGTTTACCCCCTGTATATCCTAAACAAAGGCAGAGAGGAACCATTATTGGAACCAACAGCCAATAGCTGCATCTTTTAGCTCGAATTTAAGACCTCATTCGTTGACATGGTCCAAGAAATAAAGACACGTCGATCCAAAAATCCAAGGAAGATGCAAATATAAAAGTTGCAGTTTGCCACATTGCATGCCCTATTGATTTGTACACAAAGCGTACGCGAACAAGATAACTAGTGCTGTGCTTTCATTGATTAGCACGAAAAACTAGCATCGTGCTTTCATTGATTAGAACACAAAAGTGCAACTTTTTATTTCGTATCTTCATCAGGTTTTGGACTACCGTTTCTTTAATTCTCAACAAATTTCAACAAACAAGGTCTTAAGGGATCTGGAATGAGCGTTTTGAGCGTTTCGACAGTATTTTTTAGGGGACATGAGAGCACATCAGACGTATCGAATTGCATTCTGAATACGAAGCATGTATATCTGATATCAAATAATTTTCATTTTTTTAAAATCACGATATAATACAAATTTTATGACAAATTATAAAAAATTGATATTTTTCAATTTTTGATATATAACAGTCCTCGAAGTAAATTTTATAAATCTAATGATATATTTTAAAGTGTATGTAGCTTGACGATCAATTGAAAATTTTGACCTTTCGTATTGAAGATATGGATTTTTTCCCCAAAAGCCCTAATTTTTTTTGGTGTTTTGGGGAAAAAAATCCATATCTTCAATACGAAAGGTGAAATTTTTCAATTGATCGTCGGCTTTTCATCCCACCTACATACACTTTAAGTATAAATCTTCAGATTTATAAAGTTTACTTCGAGTACTGTTAAATATCAAAAATATCAATTTTTAATGATTTGCCATAAAATGTGTATTACATTTGTGAATTTCAAAAATCAAAATTATTTGATATCAGAAGGACATTCTTCGTATTCAGAATGCAATTGATATGTCTGATGTGCTCTAATGTCCCAAAATAAATACTGTCCAAACGTTCATACCCCTTCCCTTAAATCAGAGCTAAAAAGTACAGGCATCGGCTGCTTGTTTTAATTTTGACACATTTGTCTTTGTTTAGAATATAGAGGGGTGAACACAACTACTACCTTAATTATTTTGCTTACTGTATATTGGTAGCACCGTCTTATCCGAACCTAAATTTGTGGTGTCCAAATCCAATAGTCTATATTGATCGCCATTCCCGCGTCTAAATCGTCTGTATAAAAATAACATGAACACACACCCCAAACAAACCAATGTCAACGGTAAAAGCACACGGTGAAATACATACATAAATTTCATCCAATTAACATACTGCATTGTTCCCGAGATCATATTCTTGCAATATTTTGGCGCGTTTGGTTTGAGTTTGTGGTTTTCAACTCGCTTATCATATGCAGGATTACTGTGAGAATTCATATCTAAGCATCTAGACGTTATTTCCTCTCTTACTTCTTTAAAATACAACACATCTTTGTTAAAATTAGGTCCATATTGGGCAACTCTCCCCCAAAAGGTTCTGTTGAAATGGTCATAAAGTTGTACATCGGCGGAGTTCAACTGTTGAATTTTGGCCGCCAATTCTGGCCTGATTTTATGTCGTAAAGTTGTTTTTCTCACGCCTTTTGATATATACACGATATCCTCCCAATCCCAACAAAACTGTTTACGTAGCAGTACTAAAGATTCGTCAAAATATTCGTTGATCATAACAAGATCAAACTCTGCGTCTATTTGTTGGATTTTCCTTCTCACAAGAGTCTGATTTAAATGATCGGCGTGTTCTAATCCAAGGTCAAAAATCTGTCCATTCCAAGATTGCACTTTCATAAAATAGTCATAGTTGTCGAAAAAATATCGTGGTTGTTTAAGAAAAGCTTGTAATTCGTGATCCCCGTCGGTTTGTATCCCGATATGTTTCGCCATTGAATAATAGCTATACGCCGATTCCAATTGTTTAACCGGATTTCGGATTATCGTGATATATTTCGGGTTCGATATCACCATGTCCATCTCTTTTCGATTATATCGCGCATGACTAGTAAGTATATCGAAGTGTCCCATATCACCGAATGATAACACCATGTTGTGACTAAATGATTTAGTTTCATGGAATATATGAGTCCAAATTGGCGTGGCAAGTTTTAGCCCTTTCTCATCCGCGTAACGCGCCAGAGTTGTAGCAATGGTGGAACTGCCCGTCTTGTGTGTTTTAATGAAGATCAGTTTGTGCACAGGATGTGTACATTGTGAAAATGAGGTGGATGTTGCAGATGATGAAGTTGATGGCTCTATGTTGGCGTTCCTACTATTTGACGATCTATTCCTGTAAAATATAAAAAAAACGAAAAACTTTATGACACAACTTCCACTAGTCAACACATGCAATACGAATACGTGTACATTACTGAACATGTTCTTCAGGACTGTTATTGAAAATAAAGACGAATTTCATAGTTCTAGTCCAATAAAACAGCACTTAGGCCTACTGTGGACGTTTCGAAATCTGTCAGATTTCTTTATCAACACTGATTTTGTATTTGACGATCTCCTGAAGAAACCAACTGGCAACCAAGTTGCTAAGCAACAACGAGGTCGTCACAACAACATCAGTGTTGATAAAGAAATCTGACAGATTTCGAAACGTCCACAGTATACAAATATATACTGCCATGAGAGGTTCTGGTTAAAACTATGGTCCCTCGCTAAGATCAATAGTACTATTTTCCTTCGGGGCGAATGAAGGCAGTATATATTTGTATACTGTTTTATTGGACTAGAACTATGAAATTCGTCTTTATGAATAGGCTACGTGTACATTATCAGTGTTTGTGCGCAGTATAGTTTATTTGTTTGTTTGTTTGTGTGTTTGTTTACCCAGGTTGGTCCGTGAGGGACACATGCTAATCCAAAGTTCTTAAAACATTTTTCAAAACGTTCTTTAACATACTTTTAGTAATCTTATTTAAGGTTAGCAACTATTTTAAACTGTTGCGATTTGGTAGTTCACAGCATCTTGCGAATGGTAGTGAGCTTTGAAGAATTTAATTATCATAGATATAGTTTTGTAGGTCCTGTGGTTCTTGAGTTATGTTGTAAAGAGGACTGAAACAACGTAATTTGTTGTCTTTACGGGATAACCGGTTTCTTCGTACTTTTCCGGGGACCAGTAAAATTACGGAATTTAAATTTTACTTTCAGTGTGTTTAAGCAGGATTAAGTGGGAGTTAGTGATACACATGGGCTTGTAGTATTACATGTAGATGTGTGGCTAGGTGTGGAGGTAGGTAGGTGGTTCTAATCACAAAAAAAGGTGTTTTTATTACGGCTTGTTCCCGTAAAATTACGGGGAATTCGAAATACGAGCGTCCGTTAATTTACGGCAATTTTTTACAGTGTATGTGTAGCGGTTATATGGTTTAATAAAAATATTAATGTGCATGAACCATCTGAAAGTTAAAAGAAAATAATTTCGAAAACCATTTTGTAGGGCTGTAATTTTTTTAATGTCCATGCATCATCCTAAAGTCAGAAAAACAATGACGGAAATCATCTTATTCTTTTGCACCAATAGAGTTGAAAAGTAAACTAAATTAATATACATGCACCATCCGAAAGACTGGAAACGATGTCGGAAACCATAGGCTTATTCTTTTGCACCAACAGAGCTAAATAGTTAACTTAATACCTTCAGAAGACATATCAGTTAGATGGTTAATAAAAAATATTAATGTGCACTGCACGTAAAATGAAATAAATATAGGCCTACAAGATATTTTCCAACATAATTTTCTCTGGGATATTTAACTTTGGGATGGTGCATGCACATTAATATTTCAAGGACTTGCCAAGAATTTTAAGGACTTTTCAAAATATTCCAGGACTTTCAAGGACTTTATAAAAAGGAATTTGATTTCAAGTACTTTTTTGGCTTTTCAAGGTTCTGCACGCACGCACCCTGGATATTAATGAAGTATATCTACCTACTGCTGATATCGATATCAATGAAGTAACTACCTACTGCTGATATTGGTATTGATGAAGCATCTATCTATTACTGATATTGATATTTTGGAAGCAGATATCTACTTCTGATATCGATATTGACGAAGTAACTATCTACTGCTGATATTAATATTGATGAAGCAGCTATCTACTGCTGATATTAGTATTGATGAAGTAGCTATCTACTGTTGATGCGGGTGTTGATGATGTACCTATCTACTGTTGATACTGGTATTGATCAAGTAGAAATCTACTGATGATATTGGTTTTAATTTAAATTTTACTTTCAGTGTGTTTAAGCAGGATTAAGTGGGAGTTAGTGATACACATGCGCTTGTAGTGTTACATGTAGATGTGTGACTAGGTGTGGAGGTAGGTAGGTGGTTCTAATCACAAAAAAGGTGTTTTTATTACGGCTTGTTCCCGTAAAATTACGGGGAATTCGAAATACGGGCGTCCGTTAATTTACGGCAATTTTTTACAGTGTATGTGTAGCGGTTATATGGTTTAATAAAAATATTAATGTGCATGAACCATCTAAAAGTTAAAAGAAAATTATTTCGACAACCATTTTGCAGGTCTGTAATTTTTGTAATGTCCATGCATCATCCTAAAGTCAGAAAAACAATGACGGAAATCATCTTATTTTTTTGAACCAATAGAGTTGAAAAGTAAACTAAATTAATATACATGCACCATCCGAAAGACTGGAAACGATGTCGGAAACCATCTTGTAGGCTTATTCTTTTGCACCAACAGAGCTAAATAGTGAACTTAATACCTTCAGAAGACATATCAGTTAGATGGTTAATAAAAAATATTAATGTGCATGCACGTAAAATGAAATAAATATAGGCCTACAAGATATTTTCCAACATAATTTTCTCTGGGATATTTAACTTTGGGATGGTGCATGCACATTAATATTTCAAGGACTTGCCAAGAATTTTAAGGACTTTTCAAAATATTCCAGGACTTTCAAGGACTTTATAAAAAGGAATTTGATTTCAAGTACTTTTTGGCTTTTCAAAGTTCTGCACGCACGCACCCTGGATATTAATGAAGTATATCTACCTACTGCTGATATCGATATCAATGAAGTAACTACCTACTGCTGATATTGGTATTGATGAAGCATCTATCTATTACTGATATTGATATTTTGGAAGCAGATATCTACTTCTGATATCGATATTGACGAAGTAACTATCTACTGCTGATATTAATATTGATGAAGCAGCTATCTACTGCTGATATTAGTATTGATGAAGTAGCTATCTACTGTTGATGCGGGTGTTGATGATGTACCTATCTACTGTTGATACTGGTATTGATCAAGTAGAAATCTACTGATGATATTGGTTTTAATTAAGTAGCTATCTAGTGCTGATATTGGTATTGATTAAGTAGCTATCTACTACTGATATTGATATTGATGAAGTAGCTATCTACTGCTGATATTGGTATTGATGAAGTAGCTATCTATTGCTGATATTGGTATTGATGAAGCAGCTATCTACTGCTGATACTGGTATTGATCAAATAGCTATCTACTGCTGATATTGATATTGATGAAGTAGCTATCTACTGCTGATATTGGTATTGATGAAGTAGCTATCTGCTGCTGATATAGATATTGATGAAGAAACTATCTATTGTTGATATTAGTATTGATGAAGTAGCTATCTACTGCTGATACTGGTATTGATCAAGTAGCTATCTACTGCTGATATTGATATTGATCAAGTAGCTATCTACTGCTGATATTGGTGTTGACAAAGTAGCTATCTACTGCTGATATTGGTGTTGACAAAATAGCTATCTACTGCTGATATTTGTGTTGATGAAGTAGCTATCTACTGCTGAAATTGGTGTTGATGAAGTAGCTATCTACTGCTGATAGTGGTGTTGATGAAGTAGATCTACTGCTGATATTGGTATTGATGAAGTAGCTATCTATATACTGCTTGATATTGTTGTTGACAAAGTAGCTTTCTACTGATTATATTGGTGTTAAATATACTTTTATCATATCAAGCAGACTTTATGTTGAGAAAGTAACGTTCAGTAGAGCTATACATGTGCAGTGTGCGCAAAGTATCCAATTTGCAATCATCCGAGCTGCGATATAGGCCTACTTTCATCGATAGGCCTATTCATGTATACATGCCTTATGATGACCATATATGGAAATTGCTCCAGATGTGATACTTTAACATGTTTTAGGGTAGACGAGGTATTGTTGGTCAATATATTATTAAAAAATTTGTCCACACTTGTCCCCGTGTCCGGCATTACCCCATCATTTTCTACCATTTTGGTTTTTTTTAATTATAACATATTAACTATAGATGTTGAGTTATTAAAAACTGGTTACTAGTTAGAACATTACTCCTACTTTGCATTGATATGATTTTCATTGATGAACTTTATTTAATCTTGTACCTGTGTAGCCCACAAATTTGTATGTTTCTTTTAATTTTATTTAGAATGGACATTTTAATGAAAAAGTAAATGTGAAAATAACAACAAAGTAATGTTTCTTATACTTAACCAAGACCAGGGACAATAAAACTTTGGGTCCTCCGTTCTACATGTACTTCTTTAGTGCCAATGAGGTTAAGAAAATAGCAGTTGTTCCAAATATACCTTACACATAGCGTGTGTTGACATTCAACATTTAGATGTCTTGTCGACAAAAATTAAAATGGGGGTGTCGCTATTAAAATGTGTTATAAAACAGAACGGTAAATAATAATTACTTCATTTTTCATACAATGTCACCAATGGATATACCATGCATGGTCATAACGTTATAAAACTTAAATAAAAATTCCCTTTAAGGGTAGACGAGGTATTGTTGGTCGAAGCAACCTAAAAATCGATTTTCATTATCTATATCAATATATTATTGAAAATTAATGCCTTGATGTTTTGCAAAAGTTCATTCTACAAATCATATACTTTGCAAACTTGCTTAATTTATTGTTGTTAATGAGTTATGTACGTTTTACAAAAGTGTTGTTGTTTCAGCCCTCTTTACAACGTAACTCAAGAACCGCAGCACCTATAAAAGTGTATCTGTGATATTTTAATTCTTCTACACGCTCGCTATGAATTGAGCAATGCAGTTTTTGCCAAAGCTGACTGCCATTCGTACGATGCTGTAAACTACCAAATCACAACAGTTTAAAATAATTAATAACCTTAAAAGGGAAAGCCAGCCTCAATGTAGAAGAGGTCTTGTAATTAGTTTTGGTCAATGTGAAAGGCATTTTTAGGATCACGCTTACATCTACATGACAGTCCACCAAACCATCAACGATGAGGAGAACATGCACACTCAAACAGCAGAAAACATTAATTCCTAATCTCATGTCAACTCTTTTAATTCATTACTCCAAATTGTTCTGGTCTGTTTTTTGTTTTGTTTTTTTGTTGTTGTTGTTTTTTTTTGTCTTTTCAGCTTTTTACCCACGATATCTCAATTTCCAATTTTGTAATACCAGAACTTACGAACTCAATATCTTCGCTTAGGAATGTCCGATTTCACTGCTTTCGATATACCACTTCACAAATACACTGCCGGTTTGAGTTAACTTACATGTACATTTTATTTTAAAATAACTTAATTAATTCGCAATGTATAGTTTAAGCCTACTATATTATAATAGATAGTGGCCAGCACATTTATAAAGGACTGGTTACTCACTACAATCTTCACTCTTAAACTGTGTTTTTCTGAATGTGCTGATCATGTTGATTGCTAGTCGGAAACTCCTGCGAAGCTATGGACATGGCATCTTACCTACTCCATTCTATAACAGTCTGCCTAGTGCCTTGTGGGTTTTCTCTTCAATCATTTTGTTGAATGTAATTTTATGAATCAACTAGTTATGTGTCATTTTATTTATAATAAAGAAGTTATTAAATTAATAAAGTAAGACAATTTATTTATCTATAAGTGCATGTCAAATGGGGTACATTGTTCAATACTATAGGCCTATATGCATAAATTATGCCCATATTATAGCCACAACCAACGAAAAATGTCTTGGAACGCTTGCGTGTAAATAACGGAAAACTGTCACCCCCTCTCCCCCGTTCAATGTTGAGAAATGCCAATGTCTTCAGCGGCTTCTCAATGTGTTCCAACATTGATTGATGGGGAGAGGGAAGGTAGATCATTGTTGTAGATGTCATGTTTGTTCCCAAACACTATATAAGTCATTTCCATGATCACAAGAAATTTTGCACGTAATTTCGACAGAGTGTGCCAAGCGTTCCAAGGACTTTTTTCGTAGGTTGTAGGCCCTAAAAACTTTATTTTGCATCGGATTTTTCCTGTTGAAAAGACAAAACTGATGTTTATGATAGCAACCATTTCATCAATAACATTTTGAGTCATTTTTATCCATAAAACGACACAGGATATGATAGATAACTACTTTCACATCAATATGGTCCATATGATCACAGATTGTTGAGAATCTGTGATATGATCCGGGATATGATGAAGATTTTGATTCTATAGATCTGTTATCAACATGATATCACGCTGTTCAGTGGTCAAGGAGTAAGGACCCCGGTCAAGGACACTGATATGACATCATAGGTGATGTCAGATTTTCTTCTGCTGACCATATGATGCTATATATTAACTATTATTGTTACATTTAGGCCTATACCTAGAACTTTTAAAGTCATAATTAGTTCAAACATAACTTTGGTAATACTCACTCGTTTTCGTTCGTTGAAACGGCAAAACATACTTACTTTTCCTTACAAATCGAATTAAAATATTTAAAAAAAATTCAACCACAAAAAGTTTTAAACAAAAGACATTCCAATACCAATAAAAATTAATCTCTTGAGCATACAAACACCATCCCAGAATAGGTACCAGCCCGATGGGCTGGCGAAAAGTTCAACCTGGTTATAAAATAAAGAGGGATTCTTTTAATTATTGCACTTTTTTGACTCGCCCTGTAATATGGACGGGAGTCCATGCAGGACCTCATCATGCAATGGACGTCGGTTCACATTAAAATTCACTGATGATGTAATCCAATTATCTCATGTAATCGTAATTCGTATTGATTTGATTTAACATGTTTAATATGACCATCTTCCATAGAGCTCATTTAATAAACAAAAGATATATAGTTTAGCGTCCCCACCCTCCTCCTTTTTTGGAGATTTGTCTTTTTTTTTTCATTTTGTAAATTTGTATTTCTTCTCAAAAGATGTTTGAGAAGTTGACATTTTGTATGTATAACCTTGCAAATGTATTTAGAAGATACATTTCAGAAGAGTTTTGTGAGCACTGGAGGAACTTACCTTCCAAAACAACAAAGTGTATCCTCCTCATTTTCTGATATCATTCTCGACACCGAATACACATGGGTAGGCCTATTTAGAGCAGTTTCATAAAAAAGCCCCTCCTCCTTCCCTTTTTTCAAAACAACAGGACGGCGCTAAACATGTTTTTATTTTTACTTGGCTTTATTTTAGGCCCTATTTGTATCACGTATCATTATTTAATATGCACAACTCCGAAAATCAAAACAAGATACCGTAGTTATCACAAATTCGCAATAATTGTGTACAAAAGAAGACTTTCATGTGCCAATAGATAGAGAGTTAGTAATTTGCCGGGTGTGATGATGGTAAGCTACATCTTCTCTAGACCTTTCAGCATACCTCTATGTCTTTTAACATACTGACATTTACTGGCCTGTCAATAATGTCATAATGTTAAACATGGAAGTCCCGGCCATATGGAAGTACTTCCATGCTTAGTGGTTACAGTTACAGCTAGTTAGGCCTACTCATGTACTGGAACAACATCTTCTCTAGCTATACATATCCTTACCACCAGTCTAATCATCATTCGATTACATTGCAATATTTTTTCATAAAATTACCAAAATTTATGGAAAATAAACAGGAAAACTGTCACCATCATTGGAGCAATTATACCCCATCATTGCTTCTCGTGTCAGGTTCTGACTCTTCAGTGCAATAATTGACAACATGATTTACAAAGGTTTGTTTAAAAATTTAAATTACAAGGCAAAACGATGTTTACTCAAATGTTTGACAATAAATGTATTTTTATACTTACCCAATGTCCGTTGTTTGTAATGTAGCCAACAGAATAAATGCTACAATCAGCACACATATTACTGTGTTCCTTAAACTAATTGCCATTCTGGAGACTTAGTTTTACTATAGGCCTACATGAATATGTTAGCAAATAATAACAATCTCTAGCAGCTTGTAGCAACTACTCGACCATACCATTCGGCCACCTCCATCTCCATGTTTTACAGCTTTGGATATGTTTACATTATTGCATTAACATGGAATCGAGTTGTTTCAGTCATAGTCATGTTAATTAATCTAAATGTGGACTTCGGACTGATCAATGGTCTTCAGTCCGAGTTCACTTACAGGAGAAGATTTCCTCTGCAGTATAAACAATCCGTGTCATTTAGGCCGATATATCTCGTCCAGTTGCTTAACACAGTGAACAGACGTCGAATGTTTTGCCATGAATGACATGTAAATGATGTAACAAGTCAATAGTCATGCATTGTTACGTCACTGAAGTTACGTAATATTATCAATATATAAACCACAGAGATATTTCTCAGGACAAAATCGATTAGGGACCGTTCAATATTTACGCCATCCCAGGGGATGAGTCGGAGTTTTAAGGGGGAATCCGATTTTTTTGGGGGGGGGGGGCAGAATTTCTTTACTTGAACCATGAGAGGGAAATGTTAATTTTTAAATGGAGAAAAATGTGAAAACAAGGGTGGAATACGATTTTTTTGTATTTTTTCTGTCAAAACCTTCACTCCCACTAGCACACTGGCATAAATATTAAATGGTTCTTGCAATAATTTTTTTTGGGTGGGGCGATGGGGACGAGGAGGGGGAACAAGTTGGACCCGCCTTTCCCAAAAAGAAAAGGCCGAGAAAAAAGTCACGTCCAAGCAAAAGTGACCGTCGGCTCCCTTAAAATCATAATGAACAGTATAAAAAGAAAACGAGAGTGGCAGCCCGGGAGTGGCACATGCATTACTGAATAGTGCCTCAAATCAATGCTCTAGCGGCGCACCTGCAGATTCATAAGGAAAAGCGCGCAAAATTTTGCATTTTTTGTACACTATTTTGGCCCCAAACTGGTGTTTTTTCGGTTAAAATGGAAGATGCACACTGCACAGGGCAATTTTGGGGGCCCCAAAATGTGTGAGGCCTGGGCCCGGGCCCATCTAGCCCTATGGTAAATCCGGCCCTGGGCAGATTGTTTTTTTTATAAGTGCGAATATGGACTCATGTCAAAATATTGTCTAAAACCGGGCCTAAAACCAGGCCAAACTGAGGAAGAGGAAGACACACATTTTGGTCAATTGCAATGGTGATCCCAGTAGAGGCCTACGGGAATTCGGAGGTAGATGAAATGAAAATTATGATATATGCTATGCATGTGACACGTCAAATGATTTTTGCTCAAACTAGAACTTTTGAATTGTCACTAAAACTCCATGCAAAAGTTAAAACTTAAATCTCTGAAGCTGATTTTAGCCTTTACTCGGGTCTATTAGATTTACTGCTTAGACTTACGCCAAATCTGTCTTTACTGCTATCAGTGTTGAGAAACAGAAAAGAAGAACTTGAACAAACAAACAGGCAAAAAACCTGAAAAAAAAACCCAAAAAACAAAAACAAAAGAACAAACAAACAAAAACAAACAAACAAACAAACACAAAACCAACACATGCACAGAATACGAAACGTCCAAATATTTATGAGCAACAATTTTGTTCACATATTCCTGATGAATTTAGGCCTATTTAAAAAAAGGCAAACTTCGAATTTCGTCAATTTTTGTTCACTGGCATTTTCAAATTTCCGTGAGCAAACTCAGAATTCCGTGAATTTTTCAGTATCACGGAGAAATCATAGTCAAAGCAGTCGAAGGTTCCATGTAATACAGTCCCATATAATATGAAAGTTCAAACATCAACAGAAAATCGTGCTAATAAAATCCATAAAAATTAGTTTAAATTTGCAGACAAATTTAACAACATCTCCACCCCTGTGAAATACTTTATATAACTTTATATAAAAACCAAAAATATAAAAATTATGTAACACCAGTAAATCTAAAAAGGACTACAAAAACAGCACATAATTTTTTCATAAACAGTAGGCCTATAATTTAAGCAGTAAAACTATAAGCTGTACAATTTTTAAATACAATAGGACTGTAAAGCAGTTTTAAAAAACCCATAATAACATAAAACCAGGGGTGTAGCCGGAGTTCTGGCGACCCCACAAATTGACAAAAACTTTGGTTATGTATGCCTAGAAGAGACAAATAAAGGAAAATATATTAAACAATACCCGACAAAAGATGATGATGAGACAAATCACGAAATGCTCTTTAATAATAACATAATTATAACAATAACTATGATTATAAAAAATAACAACAATATAATAATGATCATAGTAATAATGATACTAATGACTTCAGGCCTTGCCAAGTGACACGTGACGAGATCAAAGGGACTAACTTGGGCATTGCAACGGTCACGAATAATGCGGTATAAATAATAAAGAAAAACATTTATTTCGGTAACGAATTCACAAAAATACATGTATAGGACGTAAGGTCGGACGTGAAGCCGAGCGATGAAGTGAATACTGCCACGACAATGATTACAATGATGATCAAAATAAACAAAGTAACGGCACTTAACAATAACAATTACAATTAGAATATAACAATTAGCTAGTCATGTGAAACCAAGGATTACGGAATTGCTAATATTGAAGGTAAAACATGCAGTATATAAATATTTTTTTGGTAATGGCTTAAAAGTAAAGGATATGTCAATAAAATTATCATTGTGTTTTGCTTTTAGTTTGTTTCCATATGAAAAGAATTGGAAGGAAAAAACGGCATGCAGTGTTGATAAATATGAAGCCCGATTCAATTTTGCATGTAGCCGTAAAATGTGACCTTTTTTTTACTTATTTAATATGTCGTGTTCGGTCTTATCACCTGTGTGTCAGTTTTATTTGTCTCAATATTTGAGTGCAAACACTGTTAGGCCATGCTCTCCTCCTACAGTCTAAAAAAAAAAAAAAAAAAAAAAAAAAAAAACATTAAAAAATACGTCGGTCGGAAACTATTTAAAGTCCCATTCAGTGAGCCCAGCGAAATAAGTATATTAAAATTGTGTATAAATCCCTTAAAAGTGAAGGATAGGTCGTTAAAATTGCCATTAGGTATTTCTGAAATGAAAGATTTGGGCAAAAAAAGAGGAAACAGCGTTATTGACAAGTTAAAGCCCCATTGAGAAACATGTAGCTAATTTATATACTGTCAGTATATAAATTATAGATTCATGTAAAATATCTTATTTTGTCTTTCATACACGGCTTTAGGCTGAACTACTAGTAGGCTATGTTAGCAAATCTGAATTTCGATGATTTTTACAATCGTCCGGATGAGGAAATCACTGAATGGGCCTTTAATCACGAAAATATCAGTCACAGAAGAGTTGCCACGTAAATGGTTTGTTATCATTTATGTGTTGACTCTAATTAGGCACGTGACTTGTCGCACACGCGACCGTAATGCTCAAGAAAAAATAACAAAGGAAAAAACTCTGAAACATTAACAATTCTTGCGGTTTTCAATTCTGAATACTTCAGATAAAATATTGGTTTAAAAAAGCACGCACATGACATGACGCCAGATAGAAACATAGCCTTTACTGTGAAATAAACTAATTTTAATGAAAATATGCCGACGAATTGCCGAACATAACAATAAAAGTGATATAAATAAAATATTTTCATTCGTTTACATATTTATTTTATTACGTTTTCTGTTACTTAAAGGAGGATTTCGTGATCCTAGCATCCTCTTTTTATGACATGTTTCAGTACATATTCACGAAAAAAGCCTATTCCCAAAATTTCAGTTGTTTCCGATTTTGCGTTTGAGAGTTATGCATGATTTATGTGTATTACACTGCTCCATAGACAATGCGTTGTAACTTCGTTCTGGTGCACCAGAACGAAATTCAAATTTCACGATATCTTAGCTAAACAAATTAATCTGCAAGAGATATTTTGTGCATAAACATTATGTAGCCAGAGCTTTCCAGCGATATAAAAATCTCAACTTTTTTTGAGAAAAGTGGGGGGATGAGGCTGTGGATCACGAAATGCGCCTTTAAAGCCCAGAATATTGTTATCAACATTCGCAACTATATTATTATTAAATAACAAAGTTTCCGTCAAGTGGCTATGTGTGTTTTGACACCACGGAATGTATCAACACTAAATTTTGATGATATATAAGACACTTGTACAGATTATACTAATTGCCCGGATGAGCTTCACTGGTGTGGTGTGCAGGCTTCAAACCTGTAGCTGACTAGCGTCAGAGTGGTTCGATTCCACCTTTCGGGCGATGAATTTTATTGATTTTGTTGCTTGAATAATTTGTCGTTGTTTGTTTGCTTAGTAGACTCGAATTGATTAGTATTGGTATCAGTATCAGTTTTATGGGTGTTTTCGATCCTCGTTTTATAACTTTAGGTGTTTATAAACCAAGGATAACAAAACGAGGATTCTTGGCTATTTATTTTAATAATCACAATTTCCAAACTGAACAGTAGCCTATTGGGGTAAATTTGATTTTTTAATAGATGCACTATCTAATCCTGCACATTATGACACCACATTGAATCCAATGTGACTTCAAGAAGCAAAGTTACAAGCATTTGATTAGACGAAGGTCCCGTTTTAAAATTGACAAACTGGCATGTTCAAAACTCCACAGACTAGACATCTGGTTTGAGAGTGGTGAATGGCTAATTTATGCGTTTGGCTTTAATTTAAAACAAAAGGAACAAAAGAAAATGAAAGTTATGAAAAGTACAGAGAAGTAAAAACTGAAATAAAAACTGGTTTAAATAACGTTTCATTGAAGAAACTGTGTTGTCTCTTTGTTGCGCTTGTTGGAATCTTTTTGCGCCTTGTATAGGCCAGTTTGTCACTTTTAAAACTGGACTTTCGTCTATTCAATTGCTTATAACTTTGCTTCTTGAGGTCACATTGGATGGTGTCGTAGTGCATCGTAATGTGCAGGATTAGATAGTGCATATTAAAAAAGCAAATTTACCCCCAATATTGTTCAGTTTTGAAATTGTGATTATTTTTCTGTGTAAGGATACTTTATTGGCGCAGTATATTATACTTTAATGTAAAATATTTTTCCGTGGATTTCTAGTCACCAATACTCATCATGAATATAGACGAATCCAACGAGCCGAGTGATGGTCAGAATTTAGTCGGCCCATGGAAATAGTAGATCTACTATTTCCATGGTCGGCCATTAAGCGCTCCACAGACTCCGAGTATTAGACGTATAATATTGTATGTAATATATCTACGTTATTTAATCTATTGCCATTCTATTTCCAGTAATGTTTAAGTTCTAACGAATGTTTGATGACGAAAATCGATAATATGTTACATATAAAATATCTAGTCATCAAACATTCGTTAGGAATTAAACATTTCTGAAAATAGAATGGCAATATATTAAACAACGTAGATATGTTACATACAATATTTTACGTACAATAAAAAGTCTGAATACTGCTTTACATTACATTATATTGTATTGTGTTGTAAACTTTCATCATTCTTTTGTCTACGACACGGGTGATGGAATGCAGTTTAAAATTCCCGCCAAGGACGCATTATTTCACATTCCAGGTGGAATAGACTCAGCGGGGACCCAGCTATGGCTGCCATTGAGGTGTAGGAATGCGTGAAATTGGATTCG
The DNA here is from genome assembly GCF_039555335.1 of Amphiura filiformis. Lineage (NCBI taxonomy): Eukaryota > Metazoa > Echinodermata > Ophiuroidea > Amphilepidida > Amphiuridae > Amphiura > Amphiura filiformis. Next base: position 6,390,771 of record NC_092638.1, read on the forward strand.
TCTATAGGTGCCTAAGAGGATTGAATTCTGACCAAAAACACTGGGACATAATTTTTTTTTATTTGATGTGGCCTCATCTCGGTAAAGGACACTTGTCAATAATGCGCCCCAATCGACATTAAAAGCAATTATTGCAGTGCTTATATTGTTGTCTGAATTCCATCAATAATTCCTCACTTTTAATTTGCAATAATTACATATTTATTTTCCAGTGCAAATCTCCATCCATATTCTGAGTTATCCATCGATTACTGAACACGCAAAGACACAAATCACAAGTTAATTAATAAGATTACTCAGCAAAAATGAATTCACAATATTTAAATGGAATTGGGTTACTTTGTTAAAGTTTCGTTTATTACAAGTGCCGTGTTTTTTGATTAATACATGTTACACGATTAAAATAGTATATAGCCGGATACAGGCGCGGAATTTCCAAAAAAGTTACCTTTAAAAATTAAATTCACTTATATACATGCAAAAAGTAATTAAGACCGTCTTTGTATATATTCAATTAGACCCAATTCATCATCCCACACCGCCCTGCGCCATTTCGGATACGGTTGCGCATTTCAAATACATCGTACTGGTCCTAATTCCAAAAGAAATACAGCACTATTTTTTTTAAATTCAAAAATGTTATCTTGTTTTACCAAATGAAACATAGCTCAATCCTCTCAATCCTAGACCTCAAGGTAGTTCTAAACTGTCAATAAAAGTCAAATTTTAATGTGTTTGCAATTTGTGGGAAAATGGGCAAAAAACATGTAATTGGTATGTTTTCTTACAATTGTAGTCCCAAAACTGATTTTCTATAATAAATCCACAAATATATGGTGCTGTATTTTTCTGTAATTCTATAGTAGTAAGTGGCGTGTGTAAAATTTTAAACAACCGTTTTGACACTGTATTGATAATTTCTAACAACAAGAAATAATAATAACCTGTTCAATCTATGATTAAAAAGTAATTGAAAGGTTCAATTGAAGTCATTTCAAAATTTGCTGACAATAAACTCTGTCTTATAAAATACCACTAGATCTGTCCCGATCCGCCAAATTACCATGATTACGTAACTAATAATGCTAATGAAAAACGCATTGGGAATGACGCATTTACGAAAAATAATTTACGTATACTTTATGAAAACGTAGTGACAAATGTCAAAATTTAGTCTTTGCGTGCCGTATTTCCCTATTGACACAAGCGTCTACATTATATATACAGATGCAGAATGCGTAGGAAACTAGTTTCAAGACTAATGGAAATTGATTTGTTTTATAGATTAAAATCCGAAATTTATTTTATTTTTATTTATTATTAAATTTCTATGAACTTAAGCATTTTCTTAAGATATGTTTGACAGTTTGTTGATTTCACGCATCCCCACTCCCCTTATTCAATGTTGAAGTACAACATTAATATCATAAATATGACCATTTCTCCTAAACGCGTTGTTCGATTTTGATCATTCTTTCAGCTATGAATAGATTAATAAATTGGCCATCTTTTTATATACACAGTTTTATAAACTTGTCAATCCTTTAATTTTTAATATAAAGATATATGCAAATTTACGTTATTACTATTAGAACAGTTTGTTTATATCATGCATCCCCACTCCCCTTATTCAATGTTGAATTTTGAAAAATAGTGGAAAGTGGTTGAGCTCAATCTGTGCTCCAACATTGTTTCGGGGGGGTAGAAGAGTAAACAAATACATAACATGACCTATGAAACCTATCATGTATTTTCAGCGTCATGTTCAATTCACAGGAATTTGATCTTTCAAACATCATCTGTCCCAACGATTTTCGCACAAGATTGTAGACTCCAGTTTGGCTTTCAGTGTATGCTATGCATGTGACACGTCAAATGATTTTTGCTCAAACTAGAACTTTTGAATTGTCACTAAAACTCCATGCAAAAATTAAAACTTAAATCTCTGAAGCTGATTTTAGCCTTTACTCGGGTCTATTAGATTTACTGCTTAGACTTACGCCAATCTGTCTGTACTGCTATCAGTGTTGAGAAACAGAAAAGAAGAACTTGAACAAACAAACAGGCAAAAAAAACCCTGAAAATAACCCCAAAAACAATGAAAAACAAAAACAAAAGAACAAACAAACAAAAACACAAAAACAAACAAACACAAAACCAAAACATGCACAGAATACGAAACGTCCAACAATTTTGTTCACATATTCCTGATGAATTTAGGCCTATTCCAAAAAAGGCAAACTTTGAATTTCGTCAATTTTTGTTCACTATTTTGTGGCATTTTCAAATTTCCGTGAGCAAACCCAGAATTCCGTAAATTTTTCCGTTTTTCCGTATCACGGAGAAATCATAGTCAAAGCAGTCGAAGGTCCCATGTAATACAGTCCCATATAATATGAAAGTTCAAACATCAACAGAAAATCGTGCTGATAAAATCCATAAAAATTAGTTTAAATATGCAGACAAATTTAAAAACATCTCCACCCCTGTGAAATACTTTATTTAACTTTATATAAAAACCAAAAATATAAAAATTATATAACACCAGAACATAAAATAATCTAAATCTAAAAAGCACTACAAAAACAGCATATATTTTTTTCATAAATAGTAGGCCTATAATTTAAGCAGTAAAACTATAAGCTGTAAAATTTTAAAATACAATAGGACTGTAAAGCAGTTTTAAAAAACCCATAATAAGGCCGTTTAAAATTAATATTTTGGTTTTTGTTCCCTCCTTCCTCAATTTGTGGGATTTGTCAGATTTTTTTTTTTTTTTAGATTTTTCAATTTTTTAAGACTTTGGACTGTTTTATGAAATCTTCATACATATAAAATAAGTTTATTAGAGAACAAGCATCACTTCCAAGTCTTTTTGTGGTACTCTAGGGGGTTTATCCCTCAGAATCTCACATTTGAAAAAAAAAAAGGGCCTCATCGTTTCCTCGAGCACTGTTGGAGAAGACCGAAAACTACTGACAATGCTAATTTTACATTGGAAAAAAAAAAAAAACACCTCCCTCCCTCATCAATTCATGAAAATCCTCTGGACGAGAACCAAAACATTAATTTTATACGGCCTAACATAAAACCAGGGGTGTAGCCGGGGTGCTGGCGACCCCACAAATTGACAAAAACTTTGGTTATAGCTTATGTATGCCTAGAAGAGACAAATAAAGGAAAATATATTAAACAATATCCGACAAAAGATGCTGAGACAAATCACGAAATGCTCTTTAATAATAATGTAACGTTTTTTGCCGAGAGGGTATATCGGGGGAGAGTTTTAGTCCCTAAGAAGAGATCACACAATCACACAGACTGTACAAGTAGTTTTGTATATCTGACGGTAGCGTATCATATTTTATTGAGTCCTAGATAGCTTGGTAAGTACCCGGTCACAATGCCTTCTGGTCGCTAGGTAGCTCTATTTAGGTAGAAGGGTGAATTACTATGAAGCCCTGGTGGCTACTCTGCAGGAGCAACCATACAACCTGGCCCTCGATAGAAGGCGGCGATCTTCCTCAAACACTATGCTGCACTATTACCGGCCAAACGGGGTAGAATAGTGAGCCCAGTGGTACTGAAGATCTGAGGCGTATGATTCCTGTCAACCTATAGCCTTAACTGCCCACCGCAAAGCTGAGCCTTAGGGTTAAGACAGAGATGTGCCCCGAGCTAACCCGCTAGCCTACCAGCCAAGTATGTGATACTCAGGGTAAGAGAGTAGAGGGAGAGCTGTACTACATATCTCTATATATATGTTTAACAGGTTCCTGCAAGAGCGCTTATGCACTTGAGCCACCAGGCTCCGACTGAGTGCCTAACAATGGTTCAACAGCCCTATTTATACACTTTTGGGCTATGACGTCAGAGGGCAAAATGCTGAACCAAGCACTTTCTAGCCATACACCGGAAAAGGGTCGAGGGGTCAATATGCTACCTCTATACCAGAACGCACTGCACATGGTACTGACCAGCACCGGGTCAAGTTCAATATCCGAAGAGTCGAGGACACAGAGGTCAACCAATACAACTTCTGTAGATACCAGTGCTATTATCAATATCTGCCCATATATACTTATAAATATTATATCACATTGCCGGGTTATTACATACTCCCCGACTTGGACTGATTCTCCTGAATCACAAACCAAAAGAAAGAAAAGATCATGGGCATTCTCACTGGTTTCTGACATTATATAAGTTTCTAGTTGGAGAAAGCCGTAGTGTCTTGTGGTCTTACACCTTTCTCGCGCTAGAAACTCTAGTTATATTGCTTGATTTCCGTAGGAATTCATGCAGGTTTACAATATTTTGGATCAGTTTAGGTATAATTAATATAATCGTTCTACAAAAACAAATGTTGGCTCAATATAATCATTTTAACATTACCTGATTAACATAATTTGTTTTGTTTTTGTTATGACATTTAGAACCCATACATTATCATTGACATTGTCATTACAAAGTGCAACGAGTCATGGAAAATCTAGTCATAAATTTATCTCTATAAAACAAAATCAACCAATACATAATGATGCATGGCCTAACCAAACTAACTTCGAGAAGACTAACTATAAAACACTATTTTATTCCCTCCGACAATACATCAAATTTGCAAAGTCTCCCAACCGGTTTTACTTCATAATTTGCTACACTACGCGGTTTTGGTTTCATTTTGGTTGCGGGTTACGCGAATAATACTGCAACAGAGAAGGTTTTGAGCATTTACTGAGGTTCCAGTTGAAAAGGTTGCAGTGTCTCGGGTCTTACACCCTTTTCACTCTGAAAACTGCATTGCTTATCTCCGAAAGAATTTGTATTTACAATATTTAATACATTCATTGGTATAAATACATCATTCATTTTCCATAGTTCGTTTAACAATCATGTTTTATACAAAGATCATTTAACTTTCATTTAGGGCCTATGCTTTCATAGACGTCCCGTCCACATATAAATCCATATTACATTAACAATTTTGACTAGAGACAATAATCTCAATTTTGATATTTGGCACAATAGAACTTAAACACCAGATAGATATTTTTGTTTTTGTTATATATATTTCCCCCACTAGTTTTGATTCTCCTGAATCAATTTATCTCAGGAGAGCATCTTTAAAATAACGTCCAATTTGACTATAGCAAAGAACGTCGGTAATAATTTTCCATGCTAAATTTAAAAACATTTGAGTAAATTATTTCTCCGAAATATTTCCCTAGCAGTCTTCAAAACTTTTACATAGAAACTTTATATCCTGATAACATAAATATCAATACCACAGTTCCACTAAATAAATTTAAAATGATAAAACGGTTATAATTCCAATAACTAGTAATATAAATTCAGTAAATACTGCTAATTATAATAAGTAAATAGTTCTAAGAACACAATTGAACCAAATATTTCCACCATTATGTCAACCGAATCATCCTTAATCTAAAATTATTCGCGTCTATTAATATAACTCGATTTTACAACACATTCGTAAATCAGTTGAATGGCAACACGGGCTACACAATAATGGTAAACTCTTGAGCCAGTACTTAACAAGATTACCAATAAACTTGAGCAAGGCCTGTGTCCTGAAATGGCCTTTTAATAGGGGTGCCTACTTTCTTTTTGGCAGTGTCAACCTCACCAGGAAACTAGGTGACTGCCAAGGCCTTCTATAAGCATGATAAGTACATAATCTCCCGATAAGCGCTAGATATGGGAGTAGATTTACTGGCACAACATTCAACTCTGGTTACAAAAAGAAAATTACCTGTTAACCATGTCTATTAATTCCAATAATTTAGGTATCTCTCTGCCTCCCCATTTGTATTTATTTATTTAAAATTTTCCTGGTTTTCTAAAATCTAGCAACTTGATGTTACAAACTAAAGGATTAAACGCTGGCTAATATTAATATTACAGATATACTGATTTCCTCCGCTTACTTCACGTTAGAAAAAATCATCTTACCCAATTGACCATGTTGACGTATATATGATAACCTTCTGATTTCAAATGCTGCCCACACACAAATGTTTGGGTTGTGACTGAGAACAATCTATGTTTTAAAATTAACTTTTTGATATTAAACTTACCCACACTTCCCATCCCTGGTTTTCAATCATTAGTTATTTGATTCTCGTAATATTTGTTTACAGTCATTAATCTTTAAACTTCGGCTTCAGCATGTTCATCACCTGATCCCCAGTTCAACATTTGCTGTCTTGATGGTATATTTTAATTTTTGTTATTCGGGTTTCCAGTTCCATTCATTATGCTTCCTTCGAATGTTCAGTTTCTTACGCGACAGGTTTGATATTTTCATCCGTTTCGGTTCTGGTTCAAAGTTCATACCCTGTCGTATTGTCTTGATGCGTCTCTTGGTACCGCGTTCTCCATTACGTTCTGCCTTTTTGGTTCTTATCTTGGTAGCATGTGTGCGGTCTTCAAGTTGAAGTGTTTCAATTTGCACTAAAAATGACCTGCTCCTGCGTGCTATCATCACCCTGATCACCGAGCCTTTCTTCCCACTTTTCTTCAAGCCTTTTGGTGTACCAATTACATAACTTCTTGAAACGTTGTTCTCCAGGGACTTTATTACAATGTCTTTCCTTACACTTCTGGTAGCACTGCCACTGCTTCCTGGAGATTCTTCTATAGCCGTAACTCGAACTTCTTCTGTCGATGATTTGCACACCTGAGCCTTCCTAACAGGAAATGGCCTGCTTCTGCGTGCCATCATTACTGAACCTTTCGTCACACTCTCCTTTAAGTGTTCCGGTGTACCATCCACATTAATTCCTTTACTTAAACTTCTGGAAGCACTTCCACTGCTCCCTGGGGATTCTTCTACGGCTGTAACACACCGTTGAACTTCTTCTGATGATGCTTTGCACACCTGTGCTTTCCTTACCGAGCTGCTTCCTGCACATTTTACTCGTGCCTTCGCCACGGCTACAGCATCCATCTCAAGCTCAACACCACACAGGTCACACTCCTGTGCTTCTTCTGCCGAACTCCCCGAAGACTGACATATCTTCACTTCTGTTAATATCATACTTTTAACTTCTAACGTTGGTGGTACACTGTTGCTAACATTCTCCTCTTTTCTCGGTAACTGGCACCCCTTCTGTGTAACATCGGCTCGCAGATTGGCGAGATTTTGCTCAATCTCACGCAGTCTGGTGAGATTTCGGGAGGTTTCATCGAGCCTTTCCCTGAAATTTCTACGTAGCCAAGCTAGCTGGTACGCATACCACTGATCATTCACATTTTTGTATCGGACATGCAGTTTGGTGAGACTTTCAGAAATTTCATCGAGCCTTTCCCTGATATATCTTTGTTGGAAAGACAGGTATGCATACAACTGATCCATTACATTTTTGTATCGGACATGTTGCTCTGGTTCCCAATCTTGCAGGTGCAGGTGTCTCCGCTTGTCATCATGGTAGTGGATTGGTATGAATGGTCGCTCTCGATCTGCCCTGTAGTTGCCATGGTTACCGGTCGAAACTGGTTGAACCCCTGCATTCTGGTTGATCACATGTACCCCATAGTCTGCCCTGTGGTCTGCAATGTAGTCTGTCCCTTGGTCTGGTATGTAGTTTGCCCTGTAGTTTGCCTCTTGGTGTGCCATTTGGTCTGCGCTGTTGTCTGCCCCGTAATTCTTCTCAAAAGTGGGCCTTCGTTGGTTGTAATCACAACGCTCACCATTCTTCTGCCTCTGGCCCCCCTTGGGTTCTTTTATGGAATTTCATCATTGCTGAGTTGACATCCTCGTGATGAAATCCCACACCGCTGCCACCAATGTAACGTTTTTTGCCGAGAGGGTATATCGGGGGAGAGTTTTAGTCCCTAAGAAGAGATCACACAATCACACAGACTGTACAAGTAGTTTTGTATATCTGACGGTAGCGTATCATATTTTATTGAGTCCTAGATAGCTTGGTAAGTACCCGGTCACAATGCCTTCTGGTCGCTAGGTAGCTCTATTTAGGTAGAAGGGGTGAATTACTATGAAGCCCTGGTGGCTACTCTGCAGGAGCAACCATACAACCTGGCCCTCGATAGAAGGCGGCGATCTTCCTCAAACACTATGCTGCACTATTACCGGCCAAACGGGGTAGAATAGTGAGCCCAGTGGTACTGAAGATCTGAGGCGTATGATTCCTGTCAACCTATAGCCTTAACTGCCCACCGCAAAGCTGAGCCTTAGGGTTAAGACAGAGATGTGCCCCGAGCTAACCCGCTAGCCTACCAGCCAAGTATGTGATACTCAGGGTAAGAGAGTAGAGGGAGAGCTGTACTACATATCTCTATATATAGGTTTAACAGGTTCCTGCAAGAGCGCTTATGCACTTGAGCCACCAGGCTCCGACTGAGTGCCTAACAATGGTTCAACAGCCCTATTTATACACTTTTGGGCTATGACGTCAGAGGGGCAAAATGCTGAACCAAGCACTTTCTAGCCATACACCGGAAAAGGGTCGAGGGGTCAATATGCTACCTCTATACCAGAACGCACTGCACATGGTACTGACCAGCACCGGGTCAAGTTCAATATCCGAAGAGTCGAGGACACAGAGGTCAACCAATACAACTTCTGTAGATACCAGTGCTATTATCAATATCTGCCCATATATACTTATAAATATTATATCACATTGCCGGGTTATTACAATAACATAATTATAACAATAACTATGATTATAAAAAATAACAACAATATAATATAATGATCATAGTAATAATGATACTAATGACTTCAGGCCTTGCCAAGTGACACGTGACGATATAAAAGAAACTAATAACTTGGGCGATGCAACGGTCACAAATAATGCGGTATAAATAATAAAGAAAAACATTTATTTCGGTAACGAATTCACAAAAATACATGTATGTATAGGACGTAAGGTCGGACGTGAAGCCGAGCGATGAAGTGAATACTGCCACGTGATGGTGATAATGATTACAAATGATGATCAAAATAAACAAAGTAACGGCACTTAACAACAACAATAATTAGAATATAACAATTAGCTAGTCATGTGAAACCAAGGATTACGGAATTGCTATTAATATTATTGAAGGTAAAACATGCAGTATATAAATATTTTTTTGGTAATGGCTTAAAAGTAAAGGATATATGTCAATAAAATTATCATTGTGTTTTGCTTTTAGTTTGTTTCCATATGAAAAGAATTGGAAGGAAAAAACGACATGCAGTGTTGATAAATATGAAGCCCGATTCAATTTTGCATGTAGCCGTAAAATGTGACCTTTTTTACTTATTTAATATGTCGTGTTCGGTGTTATCACCTGTGTGTCAGTTTTATTTGTCTCAATATTTGAGTGCAAACACTGTTAGGCCATGCTCTCCTCCTACAGTCTAAAAAAAAAAAACATTAAAAAATACGTCGGTCGGCAACTATTTAAAGTCCCATTCAGTGATCCCAGCGAAATAAGTATATTAAAATTGTGTATAAATCCCTTAAAAGTGAAGGATAGGTCGTTAAAATTGCCATTAGGTATTTCTGAAATGAAAGATTTGGGCAAAAAAAAGGAAACAGCGTTATTGACAAGTTAAAGCCCCATTGAGAAACATGTAGCTAATTTATATACTGTCAGTATATAAATTATAGATTCATGTAAAATGTTTTATTTTGTCTTTCATACACGGCTTTAGGCTGAACTACCAGTACTAGTATAGGCTATGTTAGCAAATCTGAATTTCGATGATTTTTACAATCGTCCGGATGAGCAAATCACTGAATGGGCCTTTAATCACGAAAATATCAGTCACAGAAGAGTTGCCACGTAAATGGTTTGTTATCATTTATGTGTTGACTCTAATTAGGCACATGACTTGTCGCACACGCGGCCGTAATGCTCAAGAAAAAATAACAAAGGAAAAAAATCTTAAACATTAACAATTCTTGCGGTTTTCAATTCTGAATACTTCAGATAAAATATTGGTTTAAAAGAAGCACGCACATGACATGACGCCAGATAGAAACATACCGGTAGCCTTTACTGTGAAATAAACTAATTTTAATGAAAATATGCCGACGAATTGCCGAACATAACAATAAAAGTGACATAAATAAAATATTTTCATTCATTTACATATTTATTTTATTACGTTTTCTGTTATTTAAAGCCCAGAATATTGTTATTAACATTCGCAACTATATTATTATCAACAAGAAAGTTTCCGTCAAGTGGATATGTGTGTTTTGACACCACAGAATGTATCAACACTAAATTTTGATGATACATAAGACACTTGTACAGATTATACTAATTGCCCGGATGAGCTTCACTGGTGTGGTGTGCAGGCTTCAAACCTGTAGCTGACTAGCGTCAGAGTGGTTCGATTCCACCTTTCGGGCGATGAATTTTATTGATTTTGTTGCTTGAATAATTTGTCGTTGTTTGTTTGCTTCAGTAGACTCGAATTGATTAGTATTGGTATCAATCAGTTTTATGGGTGTTTTCGATCCTCGTTTTATAACCTTAGGTGTTTATAAACCAAGGATAACAAAACGAGGATTCTTGGCTATTTATTTTAATAATCACAATTTCCAAACTGAACAGTATTGGGGTAAATTTGATTTTTTTAAATAGATGTACTATCTAATCCTGCACATTATGACATCACATTGAATCCAATGTGACTTCAAGAAGCAAAGTTACAAGCATTTGATTAGACGAAGGTCCCGTTTTAAAAGTGACAAACTGGCCTGTTCAAAACTCCACAGACTAGACATCTGGTTTGAGAGTGGTGAATGGCTAATTTATGCGTTTGGCTTTAATTTAAAACAAAAGGAACAAAAGAAAATGAAAGTTATGAAAAGTACAGAGAAGTAAAAATTGAAATAAAAACTGGTTTAAATAACGTTTCGTTGAAGAAACTGTGTTGTCTCTTTGTTGCGCTTGTTGGAATCTTTTTGCGCCTTGTATAGGCCAGTTTGTCACTTTTAAAACTGGACCTTCGTCTATTCAATTGCTTATAACTTTGCTTCTTGAGGTCACATTGGATGGTGTCGTAATGCATCGTAATGTGCAGGATTAGATAGTGCATATTAAAAAAGCAAATTTACCCCCAATATTGTTCAGTTTTGAAATTGTGATTATTTTTCTAAGTGTAAGGATACTTTATTGGCGCAGTATATTATACTTTAATGTAAAATATTTTTCCGTGGATTTCTAGTCACCAATACTCATCATGAATATAGACGAATCCAACGAGCCGAGTGATGGTCAGAATTTAGTCGGCCCATGGAAATAGTAGATCTACTATTTCCATGGTCGGCCATTAAGCGCTCCACAGACTCCGAGTATTAGACGTACAATATTGTATGTAACATACTACGTTATTTAATCTATTGCCATTCTATTTCCAGTAATGTTTAAGTTCTAACGAATGTTTGATGACGAAAAATCGATAATATGTTACATATAAAATATCTAGTCATCAAACATTCGTTAGGAATTAAACATTTCTGAAAATAGAATGGCAATATATTAAACAACGTAGATATGTTACATACAATATTTTACGTACAATAAAAAGTCTGAATACTGCTTTACATTACATTATATTGTATTGTGTTGTAAACTTTCATCATTCTTTTGTCTACGACACGGGTGATGGAATGCAGTTTAAAATTCCCGCCAAGGACGCATTATTTCACATTCCAGGTGGAATAGACTCAGCGGGGACCCAGCTATGGCTGCCATTGAGGTGTAGGAATGCGTGAAATTGGATTCGTCTATAGGTGCCTAAGAGGATTGAATTCTGACCAAAAACACTGGGACATAAAAATTTTTTTATTTGATGTGGCCTCATCTCGGTAAAGGACACTTGTCAATAATGCGCCCCAATCGACATTAAAAGCAATTATTGCAGTGCTTATATTGTTGTCTGAATTCCATCAATAATTCCTCACTTTTAATTTGCAATAATTACATATTTATTTTCCAGTGCAAATCTCCATCCATATTCTGAGTTATCCATCGATTACTGAACACGCAAAGACGCAAACCACAAGTTAATTAATAAGATTACTCAGCAAAAATGAATTCACAATATTTAAATGGAATTGGGTTACTTTGTTAAAGTTTCGTTTATTACAAGTGCCGTGTTTTTTGATTAAGACATGTTACACGATTAAAATAGTATATAGCCGGATACAGGCGCGGAATTTCCAAAAAAGTTACCTTTAAAAATTAAATTCACTTATATACATGCAAAAAGTAATTAAGACCGTCTTTGTATATTTTCAATTAGACCCAATTCATCATCCCACACCGCCCTTCGCCATTTCGGATACGGTTGCGCATTTCAAATATATCGTACTGGTCCTAATTCCAAAAGAAATACAGCACTATTTTTTGTTTAATTCAAAAATGTTATCTTGTTTTACCAAATGAAACATAGCTCAATCCTCTCAATCCTAGACCTCAAGGTAGTTCTAAACTGTCAATAAAAGTCAAATTTTAATGTGTTTGCAATTTGTGGGAAAATGGGCAAAAAACATGTAATTGGTATGTTTTCTTACAATTGTAGTCCCAAAACTGATTTTCTATAATAAATCCACAAATATATGGTGCTGTATTTTTCTGTAATTCTATAGTAGTAAGTGGCGTGTGTAAAATTTTAAACAACCGTTTTGACACTGTATTGATAATTTCTAACAACAAGAAATAATAATAACCTGTTCAATCTATGATTAAAAAGTAATTGAAAGGTTCAATTGAAGTCATTTCAAAATTTGCTGACAATAAACTCTGTCTTATAAAATACCACTAGATCTGTCCCGATCCGCCAAATTACCATGATTACGAAACTAATAATGCTAATGAAAAACGCATTGGGAATGACGCATTTACGAAAAATAATTTACGTATTCTTTATGAAAACGTAGTGACAAATGTCAAAATTTAGTCTTTGTGTGTATTTCCCTATTGACACAAGCGTCTACATACAGATGCAGAATGCGTAGGAAACTAGCTTCAAGACTAATGGAAATTGATTTGTTTTAAAGATTAAAATCCGAAATTTATTTTTATTTTTATTTATTATTAAATTTCTATGAACTAAAAGCATTTTCTTAATTAAGATATAGGTGATTTAAATAGAACAAAATATTATACTGCTGAAAACACGCATGTATCTGAAAGTATTATCTTTTAATTTTAATTGTCATAATTTTTTGCTTTAAATATTTCTCCCCGAATTTCTTAAATAAAAAAACAAAATGCGGTAAAATTGCTCCCAAACACGAAACGCTTGTTTTTTTCCTATCCCGACATCGATGTAAATTCTGAAGAACCCGTAACGTAATACCAAGCGAGAAAAAAACTAACAGATTTAAAACTGTTCTCTCAACAAATATTGTGACTTACTTGATATTTCATGATTCATACCACATCAATGGGATTTCATCAGAAAGTGACGTGGGCTAGTCATTTCAGCATTTTCTATATTATTGTCATCTTATAAATTATTAAAAGGCATATTCAGTGATTTACTCATCCCGTAGGATCGTAAAAAATCATCAAAATTCAGATTTTGGCACTTTGTATATATGTATAACATAGCCTATAAGCCAAAAGCCGAAAGACAAAATAAGACATTTTACATGAATCTGCATTCTCTAATGAAGAAGAGAAATGTTTTTATTTCAAAAACACTTTTAATGACTTATCCTTCACCTTTAGACAAACATTATTTTATAAACAATTTTAATTTTGTTTCACTTTTGCTGGTATCACAGAATAGGCCTTTAATGCTCTGCGTGCTAGCTATTTCTGAAAATATATCTTAAGAACCACTGAACCAATACTAGGCTTGTTTGTACTCATTTTGATGCATTTTTCATGCTGATTGCATTTTTCATGCTGATTCCAAATATGGGCATGAAAATGTACAATTTAGAAATTTTTGAATTTTTAATTTTTAATTTGAAACTTGTCTGCAGTCGACGCCTGCGTGGAGAGAGTTAATTTACGAATATGCCGTCCATTTCTCATACATCATGGAAACTTGTCATGGACGATAAATGTATTAATGTTCACCTAGGCTAGGCCTATTTTCTCATTGGCGTTGCTTCCGTTCGTCGCATCCGTTATACCGTGGCTCCATCGTCGTCGCATCCGTTATACCGTGGCTCCATGACATAGAATCCATTTCCCATCCACATTCAACATGTTCAATACGCCCTTTCTATTAACATCTTCAAAACATCACTCAAACAACACCTGCATACTGACGTGAAATGTATATATCTTTTCGGAGATTGCTACGTTAATACGCATATTATACAGTCCACAACTTATAAGTTTCCCCCCTAACACTTTTTAGAATAAGTCAAAAATATTTTACAAAATGTAAAAATATAAAAAGAAATGTATAGCCATATTTGTTTTACACATGTGTTTTTTTTCACAAACGCATGAATAGACCTGGCCTACTGTATTGTTTGAGAGCTGACTCCTATGGACTCAGATGCAACTTTTAACACTGTTTAAAACGGTCTCTTTTTTTTTACATAATGAACCATTGTGACTGAATGCAATGACGTGTAACGCTATAATTTGGTCCAAATAACAAATACGGCTACCCATACCTTTTTACACGTTTGCATTTTTTCAAATATTTTTCGATTTATTTTAAAAAGTATTTAGGGGGCTTATAAGTTGTGGACCCTATATTTACGAATTGCCATGATGAATGAAAAATACACTTTATAGTAGTATAACCGGGATATAAATCAGACAATTGGGAAATCATTTGTAAAGTTGTATAGAAGTAAATTTAATATCTATATATGTCACCATAAATAAGATGTTAACTCGACAGATGTCCAATTATAACTAACTAATGGTTTATACAACATATTTATTAAGGTGGTACTACACCCCCTGATAAATTTTGAGACTAACTTTGCATTTTTCTCAAAAAATAACTATACACTGGTTACAAGGTAACAAAAGTTATGTATATTATTATAGGGGCAAGGAATCCAATTACTTCACTGACATTTCAGTGATTCAAGACAAGTGATTCGTTATACGAGGGGCA
This sequence comes from Amphiura filiformis, assembly GCF_039555335.1. Lineage (NCBI taxonomy): Eukaryota > Metazoa > Echinodermata > Ophiuroidea > Amphilepidida > Amphiuridae > Amphiura > Amphiura filiformis. Next base: position 6,405,862 of record NC_092638.1, read on the forward strand.
GTCAGTATGTTTTAAGAGTTGACTCGTGACGTCATGTGTGGATTGTTTTCATGGCATTTTTCAATGATTACATAAACACTGTACCTTTGTCTTTCAAACAACACATGTAAAAATTATATCATACACATGATTACGTAACAGCATTAGCATAAAATCAATATACTAGGGACACTGCCAAATCACGCAAAAAGGCGGGCCTTTTAAATTACAGAAAAAACACGTGTTTACAATGTCCGAAAACAGCAAAAGTACAAGGTGCATATGGCTAGTTTTGGGCAGGAATAAACACTAGGTCCTCCGTTTGCATTTGATAAAATATGAGACTTGCCATTTAACTTTGGTGGAAATGGGACGTCTGGAAACTTCAACAACTTTAGGGCTTGAATGGAAGCAAAATTATTCTGCAAAAATGAAAAAGCAGTTATTACAAATGACATTGATTATCTCCAAAATGAAACAGACTAAAATATAATGACTGGTCACGTGTGAGAGCTGGTACTCAGTGCGATGATAACTGGTGCAAATGAAACAACAATCTGCGCATGCGCAGGTGGGATGACCGATACAACATGGTGGAAATGCACAAATATTGCTCAATTCCATGTAAATAGGGCCTAAAATATTACAAAATGCTATGAAAATTGTAATTTAAATATTCATATGAATTTTTATGGATGATCTCAACCTGAAATGAACAGAAAAGTTTTAAAATAAATTTCTCATTCAAACGATGGCCCCTCTCTTTGTACCACTACTTTTTGTATAAATGTAACAATGGTACAATAACAGTTATATTTTAATCACGGATTCAAATATTTTCTAGGGAGACTCCCGTTTAAATGTTTGGAGATTAGTCAACAGAACTGGCAAAAAATTTAAATTTCCACGTTTGCTATTTTTGGCAATATCAAGATTTTTAAAGAAAGAAAAGCCTTGTTTTTGTCAAAAATAAGACATATTTGACCACGCATTTTAAATAAACTAAAACCTTTACAGCCCAACAAAAATGGTTTAATGAACTGGTAGTTTGTGTTCTATTCTATTATTCTATTATAAGGCAGCATTCTCCATTCTTTAATTCCCGTGAAAATATAGAAAATACAACAATACCTCATTTCAGCCTCTTATTTTCCTTAACAAAAACGCCTCAATTTCACCCGGTGACTTTAGACCATTGATTTTATGCTAATGCTGTTACGTAATCATGTGTGTGATAGAATTTTTACATGTGTTGTTTGAAAGACAAAGGTACAGTGTTTATGTAATCATTGAGAAATGCAATGAAAACGATCCACAAATGACGTCACGAGTCAACTCTTAAAACATACTGACTGCCCCATGTATGTTAAGAAATGAGGTACATTAGCGGTACCTCTTTTCTTATCATAAATAACATACCGCTTGTCTTGAGTCACTGAAATTCCATTGTATAGTAACTGGATTCCTTGCCTCTATAATATACATAACTTTTGTTACCAGTGTGTTATTATTTTTTGACAAAAATGCAAAAATAGCCACAAATTTATCAAGGGGTGTAGTATTAAAGGTCCGTGACCCGATCGACAACATCATCCCCCCGATGAACCATTTGTCATCAGAGTAAGTCATGCACCTAATAGCCTAATTTAGTATAATGACCCTGGTAATAATTGGTATCGAAAAAGTGCGGGCAGATGATTTGAAAGATTAATATTTAAACCATTGACGTACAAAAATAGATAATTTAAAAGTGAAATTTTTAGTAGCTCTCTGGGAGTCATGGTACTATATGATTCTTTTTCTTAAGGTCAGAGTAAGGGGAGAGATATGTCCAAAGTATATAAAACTATACATTTTTGGAAGGGAAATGAGTCAAGGAATCCCATGATGACGTCAGATTTTTTTTAAATCTCGAGTTTTTGACCAAATCACAAAAATTCACTTTTTTACCCCAATTTTATTGTGACAAGATAAAAAGTAATGAAAAATAGTTAGTTTTTCATGAAGAAGAAACATGAAGTCAGGGAATCTTTTTTCCCCCATTTTTTAAAAATATTTGTTTTAAACAAAAATATACACCATTATGTGCAATTTTGAGCTTGATAGAGTGACACAATTGCTTTTTTTCACATGTTTTCTTCAATATTTCGAAAAAGGAGACGAAAAATTTAAAAAAAACCCTTCCCTAAGTTCATGTCTCTTCTTCATGAAAAGCCAACTAAAATTAGTTTATTCCGAACCGATTTTTTTTATCTTGTCCGAAAAACATTTGGGTATAAAGATGAATTTTTGCAATTTGTTCAAAAACTCGAGATTTTTGAAAAAATCTGACGTCATCATGGGATTCTTTGACTCATTTCCTTTCCAAAAATGTATAATTTTATATACTTTGGATATATAATTCAGAAATAATGATGCTCGAAAAGGTCTATGTTCTCTCCCCTTACTCTGGCCTTTTAAAAGGGCATTTCGTGATCCACAACCTCATCCCCCCACTTTTCTAAAAAAAAAGTTGAATTTCAAATTTAAATTTCGTTCTGGTAATACTGGTATACCAGAACGAAATTACAACAGTGGCCTGTGGAGCTGTGTAATACACATACTCATGCATAACTCGCAAACGCAAAATCGGAATCAACTGAAATTTTGGGAATAAGCTTTTTTCGTGGATATCTACTGAAAATGTCATAAAAAGAGGATGCTAGGATCAAAAAATACTCCTTTAACATACTAATTACAAAGCAGACATTCAAAAGTTTAGACATTATAACCCATGTATTCCACATTGCCATGATACTGATGAATGAAGGATATCGAAAAAGTGCAGGCAGATGATGATTTGAATGAAACGCTTAACTATATTATAATATACAAAATAGATGAAATAATTTAGAAGTAACACTTTTGGTATGATTCTTTTTTTTTTCTTTTTAATTACGAAGCATGCATTCAAAACCTTAAAAATACAATAGTAAGTTTTACTAAGATTTAAAATTTACACCTTCACAACTTGAGGTAATGTCCAAAACGTGTTTGGTCTGGTTAGATATACATGAAGTTATCTTTCGTTCTTGTTGTTAGTTACTCGCCTTCTCGCAACCACTTGTCGTTCTAGATTTTTAAAAATATTTTTATAGGATGCACAATGCAAATCGTCCAAAATCACGGAACTTTGTGAAACCATTATCAGATAAATTCGCATGGACTTCTCTAAAGACGTTCAGTAGGCCCTATATAGGAAGTTACACAGTGCTAAGTTCATTTACAGCTGACCCCGAATCACAATCATGAAAGTTGGCTGAGGTTCGATCTTCCGTCAAAATGTCTGGATACATCAGTCTAATTATTGATGTTACTCAATCTTGTGGTGACCACTTTACTCATGGATGGTCTGGACCCTAGCGAAAAAGACGAAAACTTGCAGAGGGTCAACAATGTCTGGAAACGTCCGTCTAATTTTTGATGTTGCTCAATCTTGTGGTGACCACTTTACTCATGGATGGTCTGGACCCTAACGAAAAAGACGAAAACTTGCAAAGGGTCAGCAATGTCTGGAAACGTCAGTCTAATTTTTTATGTTGCTCAATCTTGTGGTGACCACTTTACTCATGGATGGTCTGGACCCTAGCGAAAAAGACGAAAACTTGCAGAGGGTCAGCAATGTCTGGAAACGTCAGTCTAATTTTTGATGTTGCTCAATCTTGTGGTAACCACTTTACTCATGGATGGTCTGGACCCTAGCGAAAAAGACGAAAACTTGCAGAGGGTCAGCAATGTCTGGAAACGTCAGTCTAATTTTTGATGTTACTCAATCTTGTGGTGACCACTTTACTCATGGATGGTCTGGACCCTAGCGAAAAAGACGAAAACTTGCAGAGGGTCAACAATGTCTGGAAACGTCTGTCTAATTTTTGATGTTGCTCAATCTTGTGGTAACCACTTTAGTCGTGGATGGTCTGGATCCTAGCGAAAAAGACGAAAACGGGCAGAGGGTCAGCAATGTCTGGAAACGTCTGTCTAATTTTTGATGTTGCTCAACCGTGTGGTGACCACTTTACTCATGGATGGTCTGGACCCTAGCGAAAAAGACGAAAACTTGCAGAGGGTCAACCATGTCTGGAAATGTCAGTCTAACGTTTGATGTTACTCAATCTTGTGGTAACCACTTTACTCATGGATGGTCTGGACCCTAGCGAAAAAGACGAAAACTTGCAGAAGGTCAGCAATGTCCGGCGATACGTCGTGCTCATGATGAAAATAATGAATGGATTCAAACATGAGTTAGCTAAGGCCATGTAATAGTTAAATTGTCGGAATTTCTTCACGTACGATTTATTTTCGAATATATCGTCAACTTTTGAAGTGAACAGAAACCACATCATGTACGCAAAGTGCGGGAACCAGAAGACTCCAAAGAATATGGTGATTGCCATGACTGTTTGCGCCAAACGACGTCTGACTCGAAGTTGACCAATTGATGAGTCATTCCTATAGAGCATCCTGGTGTTACGATTTGAGATAAGTTTCTTCACAATGGCATAATAATGAAATGAAGTTATCAATAGTGGAATCAGGTAAAGAATCGCGAAAAGAGAGACGGTGTAAGACCGTGATAGAATATTTCGCTGAGGCACGTAAACGCAATTCAGATTAAACACCGTTGTTTTGGTTACGAAAAATACAGGCACTGCGACGATGGTCCCTACAAACCAAGTCGAAAACATCGCCATCAAAACGCGGCGACGGGTGCGTGTTACTCGCGACTCAAGTCCACGGACGATCGCTGTGAATCGCTCCCGACTCAGAGCGACTACAGAAAATACACAGACACCTTGAGCGACAACAGGTATGAAATGTCTTATCTTGCAAGCGACTTCACTATGAAGCCAGCAAGGCCGGTGTAATTCATGTTGCATGTAAAATGGTGCTGTAGATGCGATGTAGATGATATCAGCAACAACAATGTTCACTATCAAAATATTTGGTGCGCTGTGAAGAGTTTCATTTTTGCAGACGACAAAAAGAACGCAAAAGTTGCCTAAAAGGCCGATGGTGGTCATAACAAACAAAAAGCTAACAACAACATTGATAGAAATTGGAGCAGATCTACAGATGGCATTAATATGATCTTCAACTAGAAATATTCCATCATTTTGGAAACCAATCGTCGAAACTATTTCAGAAGCATTGTTGGTCCAATTTGCCGCCATTATTGTCGAGGAATTCGTGTGATTTAGCAGCAAAGCGTATCCTGATCTGTGGTATTTGCGAATAACATGTCATAAACGTCTGACATACTGTTGCTTTAAGAATGAAATGACTTCTAAACGATGAAACTCAACGAGCCATGCATGCTAATCGATGGTTACTTGTTAAACATTTCTCTGCGGAGCCTATAAAAGTCATCAATATTTAAAACAATAAAATAAATTGATGAAATTTGTTCAATTTTACCTCCTTTTGAAGTCAACATGGAAAATATATTCAAACGAGTACAAACATTCCCGGTCTTGCTTCCGCAGTTTCGAGGTGACCTTTTACATAAATCCTATAATTTCAAAAATTGCATATAGTACAATTAACACACAGTCACGAGTAAATAATAGTTATTTTTAAAGGCAATCAGTAGAAAACGTCGTTGATTGGTCGCCATAGATAATTTCTGTGCGATGCAGTGACGGTTATCATAATTAACAATAACTTAATGCATTGTGTATTGCTTTGCTCGAATAACTAACTAGTACTAGTATATAGTAACAATTATGAAATTACTCGTAGGGGCCTATATAGCATAATCAGGATTTGACTTGCTGCATGTGTTGGTACTAAAGCATTAATTAAAGCCATCATGCGAATTCGCTACACCTTATTTATATATAACTAAGCTTACTGCAGTAGGCAACAACAACAAAACCAGAATTTAACTAAAATCACACCTCATTTTGCCCGCCCTACCATTTTGTAAAATATTTCAGGTTAAAGCTATTTTTGTATTGGAAAGTGGTGTACAATTGTCTCAAATACATGCTTTCTGTCTATATAGAGTTCCTTCATTCAGCGTCAAAACAATCTAAGGTCAAAACAATAGGGTCTTTTGGTGACAGGTCCAAAGGAATAGGGGGGCAATGTATATTTTTAGAGATAATAGCAAACGGTGGCGGTATTCTTTCAGTTAAAATTGGCATGCAGAGGAATGGGGTTTTACAGATGACAAATTTAACAAATCATGGTGTCTTTTGGGTGAAAATGGCAAAATCATGACTATTGTCTTTGTGTCATCCCGGATTACTTTTGTTTACATTTAAAAATGTATATCATACGTTGTGCGTGTATATCCATTTTTTGTAATAATGTTCGGCAGTTTACTTTTAATATTAGGAGCCTTAACAACAAAGAAATTTGAAGATGATCGAGACGTCTATAGCTTGCTGTACAGACTATAACGAATAACTAACAATAAAAAAGAAATCCACAAGAAGCCGTGTAATTTACTAGTGATTACGACCATTCTTTGTATATATAATAATAATATATGAAGTCACCCAAAAGATAACGCTTGAATGCTTCATGCTCTTAAAGCAATGACTCTTTTGTGTGTTCGAAATAGACAAATAATAATTATTTAACGTTGGCAACCGCGATATAATTGACTGGAAACGGACAAACATGACCACATTGTTCTGCACGTGTGGGCACTGTGTTATAAGCACAGGCAACTATCACAAACTATGTTTATACTGATGCAATTTAAACATTCAACGATATTCATAACTTATATGAATTAATTACGAACAAATAATTTCAATAAAGGTCTTGACTGCAGGTTATATACCGTATCTACTGCTGATTTAAATGAAGAATCACCTACTGCTGATATTGGTTTAGATGAAGTTACTATCTACTGCTGATATTGGTATAGATGAAGTAACTATCTACTGCTGATATTGGTATAGATAAAGTGACTATCTATTGTTGATATTGGTATATGAAGTAATTCTCAACTGCTGATATTGGTATAGATGAAATAACTATCTACTGCTGATATTGGTATAGATGAAGTAGCTATCTACTGCTGATATGTATAGATGAAGTAACTATCTACTGCTGATATTGGTTTCAATGAAGTAATTACCTACTGCTGATATTGGTATTGATGAAGTAACGCCCTACTGCTGATATTGGTACAGATGAAGTAACTACCAACTGCTGATTTTGGTTTAAATGAAGATACTATCTTCTGCTGATATTAGTATTGATGAAGTAGCTATCTACTGCTGATATTGGTACAGATGAAGTAACTACTAACTGCTGATTTTGGTTTTAATGAAGAAACTATCTTCTGCTGATATTGGTATTATATGAAGTAACCAGATCTGAAACAACGCCCTATTGCATCACACCTTGCACCTCAAACTATGCTTATTGTACATTGTTGTACACCACTTTAAAAATGAGGTGCAAATTGCGATACAGCTTTTCACCTGCCAAGTCAAACACAGTATATGTAAAACCTAAACTAAGAATTAATTATTTCTGTAGATCAAATCAGTAATATCGTATTTTGTCAGTACTAATTTATCTAACTTCTTCATTGAAGTAGCTTATACACATAATTTCGCAGTAGAAGTGATCTTTTATGTCCAAAAATGCGTCAAATTTCGCCGATACAATCATGATTTTGAGGTTTTGCCCTGGGATATCCTCACTATTAGTACTTTTCACAGTTGTTTTATAATTGTTTCAAGAATATCGAACCTGATTGAATAATTTATATTTACTTATAAGGGGTATAATTTCGTGATTTCAGAATCCTCTTTCTATAGGGTATAGTTGGATAAATGTCTACAAAAAAGCCTATTTCAGCATGCTCAGTTGGTTCGGCCATTTAATTTACGAGTTGGGGGATTAAGGATGAGCACGAAGTGATCCTTTAAATTTGACGATGTGGTGTGTCGATTTAGAATTTATGCATATTGTTTGCATAATGTCTAGACTAAGACGTACTACATTACTGTTACATTATTTTTGATAGCATTTCAGGGATATTCGTGTTTCAAACCTGCACTACAAATACACCTCATTAGAAAGAATTGAACCCCAACTTGAAAAGCGAGGTGTACTTTTGCATCTCAAGAAAAAAATTCCATGGTTGGAAGTAACTATATAATTAATGGTGACATTTGTGTAGATGAAGTAACTTTCTATTGCTGATATTGGAAGTTACTATCTACTGCTGATATTGGTTTAGATGAAATAACTATCTACTGTTGATATTGGTATAGATGAAACAACTATCCACTGCTGATATTGGTATTGATGAAATTACTATCCACTGCTGATATTGGTATTGATGAAATTACTATCCACTGCTGATATTGGTATTGATGAAATTACTATCCACTGCTGGTATTGATGAAATTGCTATCCACTGCTGATATGATGAAGTAACTATCTAATGCTGATATTGGCATAGATGAAGTAACTAACTACTGCTATATTGGTATTGATGAAGTAACTAACTGCTGCACATATTGGTATAGGTGAAGTAGCTATATCTACTGTTGATACTGGTATAGATGAAGTAACTATCTACTGCTGATATTGGTATAGATGAAGTAACGATCTACTGCTGGTATTGGTTTAGATCAAATAACTATCTCTTGGAGTTGATAAAGCATAATATCTTCGGGTTCGGCTATATTGATTCAACAGCGAGGATGTCTTAATTGATATTAGTATGAAAGAAATAATTGTCTACTTCTAGCATAGTATACCATTGAGCTGATAGGTAGCTATGTCATGTTTAGTTTAGCCTTTCTGCTTATATTGTTGTTGACTAAAAGAGATTATTAAATAACGTGGCTGCCTTCTGCTGATATTTGTATTGTGGACGTGGATTGTATACATGCGAACACTTGGTCTACGGTGTATGCTCGTCATTTAGACCATGATTTTATATTATAGGCATAAAAGAAACAGTCGTTTTATTCATTAATACGTATTTAATACGCCTAATGTTTGATTAATGACGCTTTTCGTTATGCATTTTCTGACCACGCCACGTAGGTGAAAAGGAAATAAACAGTCGTTTTCATTTAGACATTTGATATTTGTATTATGGAGATATCTAAGAAGTTGGTAGCATACACGTAAACACTAATTACCGTAAAATGGGGTAACTTTGGACACTTTTCAAAGTTTTTAAACCACTGCTTCCAAACAAAACCAATTATATTTACAATTATCTCTTTTTTTATGACATTAGGGTTCCCTTCTACACCTTGAAGTTGAAAAAGATTTTAAAATAATTTTGAAAGGGTGCCCTAGGGGTTGAAAATAGCCTTACCAAAGTTACCCCGCATTTGGGGCAACTTTGGTCAGAGTATTACATTCCATGAAGAAAAAAAATCAAAAAAATTGATCTTCGCTGTATATGGGCAAGTTTTTGTTTTTTGTGACATTTGACCCCTTGCAAAATTAATCAAGCACACATCCTTGCTCACAAATATCGATTTTTATTTTTTCTGAAAAAAATGAAATAAAATGCTCATTTTTCCGAAATTTTCGTAAATTTCAAGGAAATTGGACATGAGCGACTATTAATTCTTCCAAATATATTTCTTAACAAATTGAGACCAAATATGACTAAAACAATATTGCTGTACGGAAATATGACCATTTAAAAAAATATATTTGACCGACCAAAGTTACCCCGCTGACCGGAGTTACCCCATACTTTGCCTAGTGGTTAATACTCGTGACGCATTTCTCATGCAGACGGTGATATTTGATAAAAAACAACTGAATTGTAAGTGGAAAGGAAAGAAACAGTCGTTTTCATCATTAAATATAATTAATTTGACATTAATGTTCGGTTAATGATACTCTCGCTACCTACATTAGGAACAAGTACTATAAGAATAGGTGTCATATTTCATTCTTATATAAACAAATAAATAAATGACACGATTTGTCTGAATGCTCATTACTTCACGCACGCAACAATAATAGGTACTTTACACTTACACAAATATTGCGGCATCATAATAATGCAAGAAAATCATTAAGCGCAAAATGTCAAGATGTGCGTAGGGCCTACTGTAAAAACAAACTAGATACTAACAGAAATAAACATATGCCTAGATCCCCAATGTGGGTTTCTGATCAAATTAACCTCATATTTGGCTATTTTAGCCGGGAAGTGCAAATTATTCCACTTTTACACCATACTAATTCTAATAGCTTAACTTCAAAATGGCACATTTTTTTGCGCGCATTTGTACCATAAACTTATTCTGTCGCCAAAAGGTGCTGGATTCACTATACTACAAGAATTTTTTTCCAACCATATTCCCCCAATGTCAAAAAGAAATCTATGCCATTGGAAATAAACTGCAATAGAAGAAGCTAAACGTAAGAAAATAATTTCTAGTCAAATAACAATACAAAGCTTTAAGGCGAGCTGGAGCGGTGCTTGCGCTAGCGGTATTTGTGCTCAATATTGAGACAAATACACTCACCGGGAAAGGTACCGTATGGGTTCAGTACGTGAGAGCCCAAGGTTTATTGTAATGGGTTTTCTTTTTACCCGTGAGCATGATTTTTCCTGGGAGGGGAAATAGCGAACACTTTTGCTTAAGGGATCTGGAATGAGCGTTTTCAGCGTTTCGACAGTATTTTTTGTGGGACATTAGAGCACCTCAGACGTATCGAATTGCATTCTGAATACGAAGAATGTCTTTCTGATATCAAATAATTTTCATTTTTGAAATTCACGATATAATACAAATTTTATGACAAATTATTAAAATTTGATATTTTCAAATTTTGATATATAACAGTCCTCGAAATAAATTTTTATAAATCTAATGATATATTCTTAAAGTGTATGTAGCTGGGAGGAAAAGCCGACGATCAATTGAAAATTTTGACATTTTATATTGAAGATATGGATTTTTTCTCCCAAAAGACATAGTTTTATTTTTGGTGTTTTGGGAAACAAAATCCATATCTTCAATACGAAAGGTCAAAATATTCAATTGTTCGTCGGCTTTTCATCCCACCTACATACACTTTAAGTATAAATCATCAGATTTATAAAGTTTACTTCAAGTACTGTTAAATATCAAAAATATCAATTTTAATGATTTGCCATAAAATGTGTATTACATTGCGAATTTCAAAAATATAAATTATTTGATATCAGAAGGACATTCTTTGTATTCAGAATGCAATTCGATATGTCTGATGTGCTCTAATGTCCCACAATAAATACTGTCCAAACGTTCATACCCCTTCCTTAAGGCCCATTATTTGCCATAACTGCAATACATATGGAAATATACATGCGACCAGTGGTGTCCCTGACCCGGAAATAAACTGCATTATTTTTAAATGATACACACAAATGTAAATAAACTAATAAAAGCACATTGACCAAAACTGGACAAATGTGCCCTAAAGGCTCTGACTCGCCTAAAAGATGACAAACAAAGAAACTGACTGAAGATTTCATTTAACATGACAAGTATTATAAGGTTTCAACTTTCAATGGTTTCGCCATCAATACTTTTTTTTAATATAAAGGATGGGGAATCTTGTTAAGAGGTAGAGTTGAGTGACGGTCTATATAAAACGATATCAATCGTTATGAATTCGGCAGAGTGACGAATCGAGAATTTTGAGCAAATTGAGTTTTTGTATTCTTATGATTATGTTTCAGGTTATCTTTTATTTCCACTAAAAATTAATCGTAAATCTTACTCACCGACGCAGTTATTGAAATTTTGATTTGGACGAATCGCGCCTAAGTGCGATAAATGAATTCGGCAGAGAGACGAATCGTATACTTAACTGTACAAATCATGTTGATCTATAGTATTGTATAGCGGGAAACCCAGAATTTTCTATAATACATGTCCTATACTAATTTATTTGATTACAACGTATAGCTGTAGGTATTCGCTATTCAGTGATACCAAAAATAGGTACAAACATTCCCCACATAAAAATTGCTGTGGTTTAATAATGTGAGTGCGCACCTGTGAAATTGGAAAATCCCGGAAAATCATACGCAAAATATAGGCTAATATTGTTATTTTTGCTTTAAAATCCTCGAGTTTTTGCTAAATATTACAGGGATGACTATTTATAAATTATATAGCAAGTTAAGTCTACATAGCCTTAGGACAACCAGTAATTTCTACAAAAAAAGCCCCAAATCAAGAATGCGTGCTATGGTTTACACGTAGTTGAATGCGTATTCGACCTCTCTCTGCGCAGTGATATGATAGAGACATTAATACAGCATAAAGCCGAATAGCTGTTAAAACGCGTTTTGAGTGATATATTGATTATTTCAGAACATGCAAGTATTGTCAATAATTTGTGTACATTCACTTCTATAATATACATTTCAAATGAGTGCTCACGAATGTTCTAAATTTTTAGAAGGACCAATGGAATGGTACCAATATTTTCAAATGCCGTTTACTCAGAACAGCAATTTTGCGTATTCGGCACTCTGCCGTGTTCATAACGAAATGTAGTCTTCCAAAAAGATTGTGTGAACAAGTGGACAGGGCTAACGATATGGTTTAGATGAAGCAGCCATCTACTGCTGATATTGGCGTTGACGAAGCAGCCATCTACTGCTGATATTGGTGTTGATGAAGCAGCTATAATACGGCTGATATTGGTGTTGATGAATCAGTCATCTTCTGCTAACATTGTTGTTGATGAAGAAGATATCTACTGCTGATATTGGCGTTGATGAAGCAGCCATCTACTACTGATATTGGTATTGATGAAGCAGATATCTACGGTTGCTATTGGTGTCAATGGATAAAGTAGCTGTCTACTGCTGATATTGGTGTTGATGAAGTAGCTATCTACTGCTGATATCGATATTGACGAAGAAACTACCTACTTCTGATATTGGTGTCCATGAAGTAGTTATCTACTGCTGATATTGGTGTTGATGAAGTAGCTGTCTACTGCTGATATTGGTGTTGATGAAGTAGCTCTTCTACTGCTGATATTAGTATTGATGAAGCAGCTATCTACTGCTGATATCGATATTGACGAAGTAACTATCTATTGCTGATATTGGTATTGATGAAACAGCTATCTACTGCAGCTATTTGTTGATGAAGTAGCTGTCTACTGCTGATATTGGTGCTGATGAAGTAGCCGTCTACTGCTGATATCGATATTGATGAAGTAACTATCTACTGCTGATACTAGTATTGATGAAGCAGCTATCTACTGCTGATATTAGTGTTGATGTAGTAACTGTCTACTGCTGATATTGATGTTGATGAAGCTATCTACTGCTGATATTGGTGTTCATGAAGTAACTGTCTGCTACTGATATTGGTTTAGATGAAGTAAATATTGGTATAGATGAAGTAAGTATCTACTTCAGCTATTTGTTGATGAAGCAGCCATCTACTACTGATATTGATGAAGCAGATATCTACGGTTGCTATTGGTGTCAATGGATAAAGTAGCTGTCTACTGCTGATATTGGTGTTGATGAAGTAGCTGTCTACTGCTGATATCGATATTGATAAAGTAACTATCTACTGCTGATATTGGTATTGATGAAGTAACTAACTAACTGCTGATATTGGTATAGACGAAGTAACTGTCTGCTGCTAATATTGGTATTAAATTAAACTAACTTCTGGTGATATTGGTTTAGGTAAGTAGCTATTTATTGCTGATAATGGCATTAAGATCTATTACCAATATTGGCATAGACGATGTAACTACCTACTGCTGATATTGGTATTGATGAAGTAGCTATATTTACTGCTGACATTGTTATTGATGAAGTAGCTATATGCTGATGCTATTGGTTTAGATGACCACAGAGAGTGTGTTTATTGTATTAAAAAAGACTTGATTTCAATATAATTTTAGCCTGATTAGGGGGTAAGGTGTATCGGTGGGGGTCATAAAATGGCCGAAATGGGGGGGGGGGCGCAATTTTTTGTTTTTAAATTTGGGACCTCCCTTTCCGAAGAAAATGATAGCCCCCTAAATAACAAACCGAAATGCCGAAAGCTGTAAGAGTTGGCTCAGCTATTTCCTTTCAATTTACTGCTTTATTTTAATTCATATGCAAAATCTTTCTGGTGGTAAAAGGTTATGTTATAAATTAAAATGAATTTGCCATAAATCTTTCATGCTTGCTTTAATGTACTGACGCCTCCCGTCCAAATTGACAAAATCGATTGCGTTGTTTTCCCTAGTGATACCTTGAGCCAGCCATGCAGTAAGCAATAAGCGATCAAAACTGGTCCATTCGTCACTTTAAGCTAATTATTAACCTGACCAGTAATGTTTTCATCAAATCTGAATATTGTGTATAGCGTGTCATTTCTTCACGTTCTGCACGAATAGTCCTTGTGAAATTAGCGTGTCAACCATACCATCAAAATCAACATTATCTGATATCAGCAGGCATATCTATCAATACAAACATGCATTAAGCACTCTACTGAGAACACAGTGCTTTGTATAAAGTTGAGCAAAATGTCATTTATACTGATACATCCTTCCAAAGTAAAAATGCTGCAACAGTTATTAAATAACTTTCCTCAGTCATTAAAGCCACAATACACGATTTCGGTCCAATTTTAATGTTATCTGTTTTCTGTTAATAGCTGGGGAAAAAGAGCCCTTGTCGTACAAACAAAGTTTTTGTTAGTTTAGCTGATGCCAATTGAGTGCAAGTAATGTTGGGATATGTATAAATATTACATAAACGCCGCCACAAAAATCAGATTGAAAAACTTTTTTAAGTTTTTCAAATCATTCATTCATCATCCATTCATTCATCCAAGGATGCATATTTGTGTTTATTTGAATTTTTTCTTCATTTTGAAAATATAGGTCAAAAAGGATCAAAATATGACTTTTTTCAATTTTGACTAAAAGTTTGGATATTTTAAAGGTAAATTCTCAAAATCAAGAAAAAATTAAAAAATTAAAAGATTGTAAAATTGTCAAATTACTTTTGTATGGGTATAGAGCGTCATTAATTCCCTATGTCCCCAAGAAACAGTTTTTTTGACCACCTTAATATGTCCATTTGAAAATGTAACGAAAATGTTTTGTGTTTGCCGAGTTATGTCGGAACAACCCATTAGTGTTGAAAGATGGAGAGTGGGGAAGGGTGGGATACAGGGCAGAGTTCATGACATACCTGTATCACCTTCATACTATTGGTATGACATGCATTGGAATTGTTTTGCGCATGCATGCCAACTATCGTTTTCGTTGATTGTTGGTACATTTGATGAATAAGTGACAATAAGAGATCAATCACTTTGATGCAAATTACGATGTTATTTTATTAATTCTTTATTAATTCAATATATGATTTGACATCCCTCTCACAAAATGCTATTAACTAATCCAGCTCCAGAGACACCTCATGCACATTGTCCTACTTAGGATATGATCACCAGAGTGGCATTCATTTGTTGATAACACCCAGCACTACACAGCAGTGTTATATTGAAAGTAAATGCTAGAACCTATTAAAATGCTTCAAAGCCCAGGGGTACTCAAGTCAATTTTGGTATATGGAAAAATAACCCAATTTTGCCTCAATCTGGCCAAAATTTTGGGGTCAATTTTTAAAAACTAAGACAATTTGGGTTAAATTTAGCCAAATCTTTTGACTTTTGGTATATCGATGGGTCCAAATTTCTTGAAAAATTGGTATATTGATGAGTCCACTTTCAAATTCTCAGCAGCACACCCCTACCAAAACCAAACTTGGGTACCTGCCCCCCCCAAAGAAAAGGTCAAGGGAAATTGACGAGGTGTCACTGGAGCTGGAACATAAAAGTTTTAATGATCATACTACATTGGTCACTGATCGCCTGCAGAATAGGTACAATTAAATATGTGATGCAAACAAGCAACATGCAACATATTTGGGATTTGATCCATAGAGAAATATATGGTGCACAATCAGGCAAAGTCCTTATTCCCTGTATGCAATAAGCACTCTTGGAACACTAAGTAAGTCATAAGTAAGACTTTGGTCTGGAGTCCATTTCACTAAACTTTTACGTAGATCCGAAAGTCTCGAAATTGTTCATAACTTACGACGAGTCGAAACTTTGATTTCACTCATTTGCGAATGGTACCCTTTGTAAGTAATAGGATTTACTACAGGGACCCTTCATAAAGTTGTGTCTAGTATTGGGTATCCATAAATGAACGAATGGTTACTTGAGTTAGGCCTACCAAGGGTTAAAAGTTTAGTGAAATAGACCCCCGTTTTTTGTTACAATATAGCACTTTATGTTACAATATGTAAATTAACACAACTGGATCCACAGAGGGGTCTCAGGAGTGAGCTCAGATAATATACCGGGTATGTTAATGCATGCATTATCAGATGATTCAAGGATTCCGAAAGCCAGTTTAAGCCACTTCGCCAACTGCTATTGACATTAAACAATCATTGTAAAGAAATAGATTATGGTTGACCATCATTCATTTTGCTTGATCACATCACATATATTATTTTATCAACATTATACAGCTCTGTAATGCTACAAACATTTTACCAAATAATTTGGATAAGATATATAAACGTACTATAAAACAGTTTTGTTTTCTTATTTGGACTAATTTTGTCCATGGCACTTTAAGAATTGAGATGTTTACATTAATCTTAAATATATAAACACTATAATAGGCCTATTATAATATAACTGTTACAAAAATGGTTAATATATTTGAAAGTAGAATTTCCCAGATCTATTACACAGATATTAAAATCTTGACTTGTCAAAAACATAATTAATGTCCTAATAATACAACTTAATTAGCTGAATTATCTCTACATCCCAATGAAGCGAACCAAAGAGTACCGGTTCTGATATGTCGCGCATGGAGGGCAACAAATGGACCATGGGATATTTTCGCTCTGCGCCTGGCAAACTTAAATTCAAAGTGCTTTGTTGTTTGTTTTCAGCATGTAATATGTTGTGCCAAACATGCATGCTGAGTACAGACTGCGCAACCCTTTGTAAAGTTCAAGTTTTAAAATGCAAATTATTGTTCGATTTTGGGCTCTTGCCGAAAAATGCTGGAGGTCACTATTTGCCCTCCACAAGTGACAAACCAAAATGGTGACTTTACCACATGATTACACTCAGGGTAATTTTAAGTCGGTACTCTTTGGGTATAATCTCTTTTCTACATGAACTCTTCCTTATACGGCTGGGTATGTTGCCTGGTTTAAAGGTAAATGACCAGATCAACAGCCTCATCCTCCATCAGAAGAAAGCTAATAATTTTCTCATTACCCCAGTAAAATTTAGCATCTGAGATATCTTTCGTTTAGATGGTGTGATCAAAAATGTGAAAAAAGTGGTAACCATCATTAAAAGTATGTACTATCCTGTGGGGCAATATTATACACGGTTTTGCTTCTCATATCAAAACCATTGGAGCAATATGACCCAAAATTTGGAAACAGGTTGTTTTAATGGTAGGCATCAATTTCAATTTGAAAACAGAATACGACATAATCTGACCAACCACCTTTAATCTACTTATTGATATATTTTTTTATACATGCATAGGTTTAAAGGTCTAATACAATTCTAGTCCTCCTATCCTACATACATCTGTACCATACCAATATATTTGACCCAGCTGCTAGTGATTTTTCTATTATAAAAAGACCACTTTCTGAGTCACATGACAAGGTTTTACCGCTCTACCTCACTTTTTGATGAAATCCCATGGATGTGGAATAACATATCAAAGTAAGTTATACATTATGTTGAGAGAACTATTTAAAATCTTGGTATATCAAAGCCCACTTCTTGTATCATTTTATTTTTATCCATCTTTCTCATCTGAGTAAACTTTTTTCTACTATATCAGGATCAGTTAGTTGCTTGCATATAACAAAGTCTACTAAACAAACCTGTCAAATTTGAAAGGATAATATATACATTCATATTGGCTTCCGTCCCATCCTAAAGAAAGCTAAGTGAATTGTTTTCTATATATTTGAATCAGTTGTCTGTGCTATAAAAAATAAATCAAATTTTATGGAATGATATATCATTAAATCCAAGCCTCCCATAAGTACACTCTTCCTATTATATTAGAGTTCCATGCAACTCCTTATACTCCTGTGTAGCATTTTAAAGGCTGGTTACATAATTACATCCAAGCCTCCCATCCTAAGTAAACTCTTCCTAATATGTTAGGATCAGTTGCCTGTTCTATGAGACAGTCCACCTGTTGCTCAACACTCAGTCCTGTGTCAGGTTTAGAGGCGCGCACACTCTTACGGACATCACCCTTGACGACTTCTTGGAATGCTTTGAAAGCTTTGTTAGTGCTATGACCCAACTTCAATTCAAAGCTGAAATGAAAGATAAAATGTCAATTAGTGTTTATTAGTGGCTGTAACTTTAAAAGCCTGGGTGAAAAGTTACCTTTCCAAACTTGTTATATTATGTTTCAGCTACAGTGACTCCTCGTGATATCACGCTGGACAAATTCCATTCACTGTCACAGGAGATTTTTAGATAATTGCATCTGAAGTTTTTGCAACTTTTAACCGTTTGTCATACATTGCCTCGATTAAAATGTCCCCTTTTCTTAAATGGATATGAAAATATAAATATTTAAGTTACATTTAATATATAAAATACATTGTTGTCATTCACCAATTAATTGTAATTAGTCATGTAACTTATCGCCAGTATGTCAAATTTTTGAAAATTATTCTCCATTCAAAATTGACCCACGCCACGTGATACGCCAGTATGTCAAATAATAGTTGAATTCATATCCATATTGGCCATACAGCCACGACATACCAAAATAGTGGTGTATGTCACATATTTGCAACATAGTGGCGTATGTCACTGATACGCCACTACTACTAGTGATAATACTTTATTATTTAATGACATCCATGTCTTGAAAGTTTGTCAGAATATAGAGCTTTATACATAGATTATGAAACTGATCTTATCTCATTTTGTCAAAAATGGCTGATACACCACTATGTCTTGGGAGCGACGAAATGTAATAGAGCAAATAAACATGTTGACATACCTCTTACTAAATGATTTGCTTAGAATTGAACAGGGCACCTGTCTCATCAAATCACTCTAATAGCTCTATGTAAGTGACAGAGGTGACATCGAAGCTGGAACAGATAATGAAGTTTTTAAGCCACAGGAATTCCCCGGATTTTTTATATTTTATTACGAGTAGCATAGCAAACTAGAAAATATGTAGTTTTGAACAACCTTGGCTTCAGCTAAGAGTGATCGCAATATGAGTGCGAAATTGCGATCTCTTTTACCACCCATGTGTGATAAAGCATGATTGAAACAGAAAAGCTTCCCACTCGCAACAGCACTTGTAAATGAACTTTTAGGAATAAATAAAAGTTACTGGCCAGCCGGGTCTGCTAGTCAGGAAATTTACCAGCCCAACCAATGGCTAGCAGATATTTTGAATGCTGCTAAATGTCATAGATTTGTAAGCTTCTAAAATGTAATACAGTACAACTAGCACTTGGTCACAAAGAAGACACGTTCTTACCGTGTGATGTATGTTGGATTAGCGCCCTCTAATTTCAATCTTGCATATTTGACTTTCTCCTTTGGAAACCATGACGAGTCGGCCACATCATCTGGATCAGCTTGACCTTGACCCACGTCAGCTTGCTTCTGGGCATTTTTCTATGAATATAAAAACAGATAAATGATTTTAGTGAGATACACTATGCCAATTGATTGCAAAATAGACCACATTTCAATTCCAAAAACAAATATGGACTAAATTCAAAATAATCCTTTTCTTCCCTTAGTGAAATGATATGTACAGTGCCATTAGCCTTTTAGGAGTGCAAAGTACAATGTGATAAAGCTTCATTGAGGTTTGAGTATAATTTCCTTTCAGTCTAGTGATGGCTACTTTACAAACATATCCACACTGTTGATCAATAATTCATGGTATTGTCTCAGATTCAAACAGTGGCATAGCCAGGATTTTGGAACAAGGGTGGCACAAACTTGTGAATGTACCGACAATATCACAGACGGGTGTTCTATGTAATATCAGTGATCACCCACTACCCCCCCCCCCACACACACACAGCTCAGTGCCGTGCCAGAAGAAGTGCACCCAGAGCATGCAAAAATGTACAATATTAATGCTTAGATGTGTCAAAATTTGGTTAATTTTGGAATTAAACAAGTTAAAGGGAAGAATAACATCACACTGTTGGTACACACAGCTCCGAGTACACTTATGTACCGCGGCCTTTTAATGTACTGATGGTTCATGATTTCTGAGCCCCCCCTCCCATGCCACTGGTGTCAAAACTATCAACCAACAAGTATTACCTTCCAGTCCAAAGATGGCTCCTTTACAAACACATCCATGGTGTTGATGAGTAGTTCATGGTTTTGTCTCAAGGCTCTCAATGTATGCACCATTGTATTCTGTAGTAAGCCTTCTTTCTTGAAGGGTAACATCAGATTGACTATCTGCCTGGTGAGACGGAATGGCATCAGCTCTGGTACTGGTAGAAACTAAAGGCAATGGAAGAGGAAATGTAATGTAAAATTGTATAAAGTTCAGGTTCTCTGTAACTCTGCTCTTAACCCTAACAGAGAAGGAACAAAAAAGGAGAGAAGATGAAGAAAGATTTCACTTGGCACCCCCGGGAATTGACCCTGGGACCCCTCGGGTGCCACGCACATGATCACCGACCTCATGCCACGGGGGAGTCGCTTGCCCGGCCAGCGACTTGGTGCCCATAAATGACTTAGGGTGATTGCGCAATGTCATCACGTGGAATGCATGCATGCGCAGTGGTTTTCCTTATATCCATATATAATAAAAATATGTTGGTATGTTTGAAATATTCAAAATGAAAAGAATGCTTACATGTGAAATAAATAACTACACTCAAGTAACTGGACATTTGTATGTGATATGATCACTTCTTGCAATAATTATAGCGAAGTTAATCTTAGCACTGTAGATAGGCCCCTATTAAAAATAATTGGGAGTAAGAGGTTTGAAGTTCAAACAGAGACCCTTTCTCTATACATATTGTAAAACAAATGAAAAAGAAATGAATGAAATACCTTGCGACCAAGTCTCTGTAATTCAACATAGTATTAAGTGTGACAAGTCATTTTGCCTGTTGCATAATCCAATAAAGTGTTCAGCAACTTCATACTGCCATAGGCTACTTTGTTAACAAAATAATGCCTACAATGGCTTCCCCTTCATGATTGATCAAAACATGAATACCATCTATTTTAAAGCCACGATTTCTCTGTGTTACAAAATTTAAAATCTGTGTTACAAATTGGGCGATTTCTGTGATTTTCCGTTTTCCACTATAAAGCACTGAAAAGTGAAAACAAGCATGTTTTAAACGTGTACTTTGTCTTACATGTACCTTTTTACTGCAGTCGCCCCTCTACATCCCATTAAAATTGAGCATCATCAATGGTTGATTACTGCCAAATAATCACTTTCCTTTGTTTTATTTTGCAAATCAACACATAAATTAGACATTTTACATTTTTTCACTATTAGTGGCATTTTCAAATTTCTGTGAGTAAAACCCCAAATTCTGTGAATTTTTCAGTTTTTCCATATCAAGGAGATGCCGTGGCTTTAATTTATTTATACCTGTGTTGCTGATCCAAATGCATGTCCAAAATCAATGCCAACCATGCCTCCTGTCTCTAAGCTGACTAAGAAATTACTAAGATGTCTATCTCCTATGCCCAGTAGATATTGACAGATGCAGACGGTGGCGTGAGATCTCGCAAAATGTGTACGTAGAGTGTGGAATGCCTCTGGAGAAGCACTCATCTGAAGGAATGCACGTCTGAAATATAATAATGAAAAGCTATTATCAAGAACAGCCTGTTTATCCAAAGGATCATTAGTCCAAAAAGGGTTAAAGTTAAGGTTTGGGGCATTTTAGGTTAGGATGAAAGTTAAGGTTAGTATTAGGGGCTAGAGTTAGAGATAGGGTGCAGAGTTAAGATTGGAATCAGGGTTATGTTTAAGGGTAGACTAGGTATTGTTGGTTGAAGCAACCAAAACAAAATTGATTTTCATTATCTAAATCAATATATGATTGAAAAATAACACTTTGATGTTTTGCAAAAGTTCATTCTACAAATCATATACATTGAAAACTTGCTTGATTTATTGTTGTTAATGAGTTATGTACGTTTTGCTAAATTGTTGTTGTTTCAGTCCTCTTTACAACATAACTCGAGAACCACAGGACCTATTTTTGCCAAAGCTCACTATCATTTGCAAGATGCTGTGAACTACCAAATCGCAACAGTTTAAAATAGTTGTTAACCTTAAGATTAGGGCTTAGGTTAGGGTGAAGTCTAAGGTTAGGATAAGGATTTATTATGACTCTTTGGGTTTTCGGACTAATGACCCTTCAGCTATCACCTGTTAACATAAAATCAAGGCATGTTCTTGGAAAGTCTTTTCTCATGTATTTTCTACTCCATATTCAAAAGCCACTTGCATCATTGTTAGAGTCAACAGTGCAGTGGTAGATTTATGAGAGGGTGTAACAAACTGCCTTCCCCCACCTCTTGTTTAAAGCCTCTAACTAGGCTGTTTCCTTCCTGCAGAAGACATTCAGCTTTTGGTACACTGGAAACATACCCTTCCATAAGGGCACTGATGTGTTAAAGCAGAAGACAGGACTATAGATGATTTAAATTTAGGACTGAATAGCTGTTGGGAATATCAGACAAATAAGGCCAGCACATAAATATTACAGTTCACTCACCGAAGTAGATCCCATGGAACTAGTGATTCCCACTGCCGGAATGACTTCACAGTTTCTGTGAAATTGGCACGACTAAATTGAGAAAAACAAACAAAACAAAAACTTTAATCAAGCTATACACTTCCCAGTGGCCTACTTTGGCAAAAGTTGTTCAGATTAATTTCATTTAACACCATGGACACTGCCGTCAAAATTATCTGACTCTGAGAACAATTTTGTTTGGTTACGAAAAAGGGCCATATCATGTATTGAGCTAATCAGAGATATGGTAAGAATAATCTACAGGCCTGAAGGAGATCAAGCTTAAAATTGCAGAGAAATCTAAAAGCTCTATTTTGATTGGTCATTCAGATGAGCATATCATGTAATTTACCAAACGGTGGCACTGTAAGGCAGGCAGTAGTGCCCAGGGGGTTATCAGAGTGATTGGTCATTCAGATGATTATATCATGTAATTAACCAATCAAGGGCACTGTAAGAAAAGCAGTAGTGTCTATGGGTTTAACAAAAATCATTAAATCTAGATGTTATTTTGGTTCATATTTATGTGACACTTTTATATAATTTTTACATTACTTTACATTTCTTATTACAAACTCACTGAGGTCTTCCTTCATTTTAAACTTTGACCATTTCAATAGTCGCAGTGTGGGTTCACTCTGTAAGCGCTGGCATACAAGGCCAAAAGTGTGTGGATGCCCATGTTTGACTAAAAGCTCATTTACTCTAGGTACATAACCGTAGTAAATGGGCAAACCCAGGATGTACGTGTATGTGTCCTGCAGAGCAATAGTTTTGGAAGTAATTTAGCCAACATTAAATGTCACCTATAATAAAATTCGTATCATTTACATGCTTTTGAACAGTTTTCCTGTAAAAACATCTTAAAATAGGTAAGTCTGTTGTTAAGATAGGCCATTAACAATG
The DNA here is from genome assembly GCF_039555335.1 of Amphiura filiformis. Classification (NCBI taxonomy): domain Eukaryota; kingdom Metazoa; phylum Echinodermata; class Ophiuroidea; order Amphilepidida; family Amphiuridae; genus Amphiura; species Amphiura filiformis. The sequence continues at coordinate 6,429,629 of NC_092638.1, forward strand.
TCCTTGTTCGAAGGCACTTACAAGTAGGTGTTTGCCAGCAAACATGGACACACACTTGCACTTCACATTTAAGCTGTGAACACTCTGCAATGGAGACCATCCTTGGTTTCTAGAGGTCTGCATATGACCGCAAATGCATTATCTAATGTATTTGCGAAATATATCTTCTATCGTATGTGAGATATAACATCCGCAGTTGCTAGGTTTAATTCCATACAGACAAATATACACACAAAAAAATGGTGGAAAAAGTCCTTGGTATGTCGATTGAGTCGGATTCAGACTACCACGTTTCCATAGTCCTAAACAGGCTATTACACATGGGGGTGTGTGTGTATCTATGCATACTTACTTATAAACACCACCATAGCGAGGACCATGACTGTTTTTATTAGACAGAGTACCTCCATGCTTATCCACCCAGATGTTATGTTGCTGCTTTGGCCCACGACTGTGAGAATCAAAACAAAGTTAGAAATATTAAAGCCATATTGTAACATTTGCAGAGGAGAACGCCTTCAATATTTTTTTAATTTAGTTTTTTATATGATTCGTATGTAGGCCCTACTTTATTAAACTAACATACCCTGCAAAAATCAAGACTCAAAGTGCTGTAGTTTTGTTAATTAAAATTATTATAATCAAATTACTAGTTTGCGATGTTCAGAACACATTTTGGTGGTATTTGATTTACCTCAGTTGTTTGGCTCAAAATTAAAAAGGGACATATCTGACAGTAAAGCTAAAATTTTATGGAAAAGAAATACTCCTTTTTTTTAAGAAATGTTTATAACATGGCTTTCACTGGAAAACAGTTTTGCAAGGTTAATAACAACCAAACCAAGCTGCAGGTGTATATGCTTTATTTTAGTATTATGAGTACAATATACTGTGTGTAAATTGCCTAATAGTATACAAATATTGACTGCTATGAGGGGCATGGTTAAGATTATAGGCCCAAGGTGATCTCAACACCATGCTATGACCCGAGGCGCAGCCGAGGGTCATAGCATGGTTTTAAGATCACCGCGAACCTATAATCTTAACCATGTCCCGAATAAAGCAGTCAATATTTTGTTTTATATACCGAATGCATACGTGGATGTTGCGATTGCGCAGTTTGATCGGGACGCACGTGACCGGTCCATAGTTCATTTCCATGGACCGGTCCATAGTTCATTTTGAGGGCATAGTTAATTCAATGACTGCACATTCAACCAATCAGATGACAGGAATCTATATATGAGGTATATAATCACATTTACAAAGAATAAATAACCGCTATTCACTGAGGATTTGGTGCTTATAAGTTACTCAGACCATTTGCACCAATTTCCCAATACCTTTTGTGTACCATGATTATTCAATATGGGAGACACGGCAGATCCATATAATCAGCAAAGAAAACTCAGTTTTAGACGCAGGAAGGACCTAGACAAAACCTGTGAGAGTGAGTATGGCCTGGAAACCATGTAATGCATGTAAAGTCATCAGGGACCTGCCAGGGCTTGAACTCTGGACCCCAGTAATGTGATGCAAAGCAAGAGCAGAACTGCTACACTAACTGTTTGTTATAACAAGTAACTTCAATAATTATACAAAATAAATGCTAAATATTATCATAATACTCACACTGATCTATAAGCATGTAGTTCCTGTTCTGTCATCGCCTTTTCCAAGAAATCTTTGAGGGTTGTTGTATTCTTTACCCACTCAATCATACCTAGTCTGTAAAACAGTCAAAAGAAATACAAATTGTATAGTTGATATTTAGGTACTGTGTTAAGAGAGGAATAAAAAAGAGGATGCAAACCTGTATATAAACCGTGAAATGGAATACCCATCTTTCTTTGATTGGCGATTGAGCAGAAACTTGCGTGGAGCTCACAAACTTACAACCCAAACTTGGAAAACCAAAAGATACTATGATAGTGCAATACCTGACCTAACCAGACTGCTGAACTCTTAACTGCAGTATGTGCCAACCATTTTTTAGTGATGTTTTCATACCTGATGTGCATTTCAACAATTTAACCATGTGTCGCTTTTGTTTACAATGCCTGTGTTACATCTTTTATATATATTCCATACGTGCAATAGTATTTAAACTTTGGATCTTCTTGTATGCTTTGATATGTTTTATTGGTGTAGTTGCTTTGGAGCGAGTGGTCATGCCCTCATTAGGGGTTTGGTGCTTTTTTCCATCTCTTTCTCTCCCACCCCTCTGGGATCATGATGACTCGCCCCAACACGACTCCTTCTTTTTACTGTTATCTATTTTGAATAATGTATTCCTTCACATGCAATATCATATTTATTGGTCAGTATTAGAATAATTTTATCCTTGGGGTGAGACCACCTCCTTTCCACCATTTTCCCATGTTCAGTTGACCGCACTTTTAGCTGCGGACCTGGTTGCAGGATGAGGTCTCGCCCCTTGGATTATTTTGTGTACTTTAAGTGATATTTTTGATATTTATATATGTCATGCTTTTCTCTTTTTTTTTTAATTTTTGTACATTTCACATCAATTCAGCTTTTAGCTGCTACTGTGTCTTTTAATAAACCATAAATGAATGAAAATGAATGAATGAGTCTGTTACCTTCCCAGCATTGAAGAATGCCATTACCTGTTTATACACCTGGGTAGAGTAGAGTTATTTTTTGAGGTAAAGGACCTTACTCAAGGGTACAATACGCATGGCCACGGCGGTGATGTAGTAAATTGTATCAAGCATAATAATTAACATTTGCATAGTGTTATTGTTTTTCACTTAAATGTAAATGTTCAGTGTACGATAGAAAGAGCTATAATGAAAGACAGAGATCAAAAAGACTAAATCCTGTCTGACATCACTGTCAATCAAATTCCCTACGATCCTTGATTGGTTAATAGCGTGTAAAAGGAAGGCCGATTTATCTGGTGCCGATTGGAGAAAAGGAATAGCAGAAAATGGCGAACAATTACGCAGTTTTACAAGGCAAAAAGCAACTTTTCTAGGCATTGTTGATATGGTGCCTTCGGGAAAGAAAATTTCCTGCTATAAAGACCTAACTTTTGAGATGGTTTGTATGTTTGAAGGTGCAATATTAACAATAAGGCGCCCGCTTATACTGCCGCGTTCTGCAAGTCATCATCACGACACTTGTAAACAAACCCTGCTTGAAGTTTGATTGACAGATGACGTCAGACGCGATTTAGTATTTTAAATCTCTGTCCTTCACTATATTGGTACATATTGGGGTACCAATAGCGCTATAGGACCAAATAAGATGTGCCTAAGAAACTACTAAACCATGAAGAACAAGTGGGCTCCTGTTTGATGGCATATAACAAATCTCTTTCTTTTAATCCCATTTTTGTCGTAAGGTCTATTTACTGTGAAAGCGGGACTCCTTTAACTTCCTTTAAATGTTCTGACAATTTCGTATTTCCAACCACAGAATTACCCTTCAAAAAGAGGACGAAAAAAGAAGAGAGCAAGAGAAAAACCAAAACAAACATTCATGTATGAGGTTACAGATCAAAAGTTGTGTCATTTGACTCATGTACACTGACACGTAATGAAATGTAAATGAAGCAATACCTAGGAGTCATAGCAATAACTTGGTATGTCACCAGCCTCAATCCTCGTTGACTACAAGCTGAATCCTGTTGCAAGATATCATTCATGATGCAAAACAACTGTTCTACACGTTGGTCCAGACGCAGATCCTCTCCTCCTTTGACCAAGAATTGGTAGTCCTTCTCATCGTTGCCTCTGATTGTGATCATCTTTGGTTTACGTATGGATGACAACACTTTGACCTATGGGGAAAAAACAACATATTAGGCCATCTTCATTTAAGTTTATCTCAAAGCCCTGCAAACATTAATAAAATTGCCTGCTTTTTGTGTGTTATTCCCGCTAGATATAGTAAAAGATATTTTTTTCCGCATTAGGTTTCTAACTTGGGAAGGGCTTTGAAACAATTAAGTAATTAAGATGGATTTAGGCTGCAAAAATTTATTTTTTGGTTCTAATTAGGAGGACTCATAAATTTACATGGGCAGGATTTTTTTTTTTTTAATTTATTTTTTGGTTCTAATTAGGAGGACTCATAAATTTACATGGGCAGGATTTTTTTAAAATTCACAATTGTCACAAGGGGAGGGGGGCATTTGAAATTCACACTCCCTGTGTGGGATATTAAGGTCATTACTTCCATAGGGGTGTATGAATTTCATCTGGAATAGCCCAATACACAGGGGATGTCTTGTATCAAAGTCAAATTGAAACCACTTTGCTCAATTATTTGAGGTGTATCTATTACAAACTGTGACATTTGTGGGTAGTATTTTACCAGGGTAGGGGGTTACATAAACTTGAATTATTCTAAACTTACATATTCGTCAAAGCCTGCAATTTTAACATGGTATTCAGGCATAGGCTTGGTTTTGCCATCATATTGACCTGTACAAAAGAAGAGGACAAAAATTATACAAATATTAACTGTCTATGAATGTGATAGTTTGAAATCACTGGGTGAAAGGTGGACTGTAGTGATATAAATATAATCATTCAATGACAGATATATTGTTCCATTCCACTTGCCATTCTGGTTCATGGAATGGAACAATATTTCTTTTATTGAGTGATTATATTTATATCCCTCATACATAAATTCAACAAGTTTTGAGAATATTTCATATATATTACAACACGACACCACTTATTTTCTGCCACGTCCCAAAATTCATTTGATCCAAATTTACCCACAACTTCAAATTGGAGAGTCTGTGAGCAGTCTCTTCCCTGCACGTACACGACATACATGAATCAGACAAAGGTGTAGAGACTCCAAAAGTATTGCACCGCATAAGTGTTGGGATTGTAAATACAATAAAACGGTGGTGGCTAACGGTTAAAATATTAAATGGTAATCAATCAATGAACTGTCTAGCTAGAATTATTGTATGAGTGATATGATTAAAAATGAATGTTGGTATAAACGTCAGAGATGCCAACATTAACATCCAGAAAATAGGGATGATTCAAACAAAAAAGATGGAGAATTTCAAAATTACATGGAACTTCAATGGCACATAACTTGTCCAAAAAATAGGGAGGTTGCCAAATTTGGTTGTAATGGACAAAAAATGTTTCAAAAAATAGGGAGGGTTGACATCTCTGATTAATGTAATTATACAAATTTTAAGCTTCACATTAATTTAGATGATCACAGGGACACTTTTCACAGTACAATGGTTTATTTGAATAGAGTTTCATCACTCACCTGGTATTTCTAGTTCTCTGTCATATCCCTGGGATTGGAAATCACTCAGCCAAGTGCAGTATTCCTTGATATTTCCAGGACTGTCTTTGCGTTTTATTTCATTATTCAGCTTGGTTATATTCTGGTGGAAGGTCTATTCAGAACCAGGAAAATATCAGTTAGACCAAATTGTTTTATGTTAAAATTAATGGTATATATACATGCAATTTGCAGTGTTGGGTAAACTGTTGAAGGCAATATACACTCATCCCATACAAGTGAAACATAAAAAGCATAAAAAACCTTAAGATTCAGGTAAAGCATGTTGGAAAAAATGAGTTTTAAGACTACATTTGAATTGAGCGAGAGAAGGGATATTGCGAATGGTGTTGGGAAGCGAATTCCAAGCAACAGGGGCAACATATTCTTATGATATTGTATTTAAAGTGTACTGTTTTAATGTGTGCTAAAACATGCACAAATATTCTCTCAGATAAACAAACAAATAAAATTGTAAACAAAATGCCCTACCTTATATTCCATATTGACAATCTTGGCCCCATCCTTACCAAACGCAGCATCAAATTTCTTTTGATAATCCTGAAAAATAATCACATCAATTTTCAAAAGTTAGATTTGTTTTATATAAATTCATATTTTTCAAACTAACCAAACTATAGCTATCTTCTGCTAAAAGTTCTAAAATACTGAACAGATTCATCAGGATCGATCATAAATCACTGGTAAGCAAATGTTCTCAAAACAGATCCAGGGTACAGCCTTGATCGGATCTACGATCAGATCATCAATCGGCAAGCAACCCATGTGACATCATCAAAATCCGTCACAAAGTTTGCGGTAACATCTAGAAACACTACCACTCACCAAACCAGAGTGAACAAGATTCCTGATAGGAATCAAAATATTTCTAGTGAGTACCTAATTTTACTATATGGATCTGTTTTGAGGACATTTGCTTACCAAACAGCCTTCTTTGCTTCTATCAATTTCTTGCTATTTTTTCTTCCAACTATGGAGGACCAGCATGCTTTTCATCAGCTAGTCTAGCCTGGCTGGTGCACTTTGCATAGGTCTGGACCATGACTCGAGTGTGTTTCCCTTCAGGCATAAGAGTGGCTTTACTTGAAAAAAGCTGAAGTAGAACCAAAAAAGCTGATAAACAGCGTGAAATTGGCAAAAACAGCCCAAAATTGGGCTGAAAATAAATAAAAATGCGTAAATTTGAGCAGTCAAAAAAGCCGAATTCAGCTCATCAGCTGAAAAATCTCATACATGCCCTTACGGACCAACCTATGTAAACAAAAAACAAAAAGTTATGTAATAAACAATCTCACACAAAGAAACAAACAAACTCACTTGTGCAAACCTCCTGCGGACATTGCCGAATGCCACGCTTTGTGATTGGCTGTCTGTATCACCACGTGATGTACTCTGTGATGCTCTATAGTCTAGTAAATTGGTATAGAATTCTTGGTAAGCTTTCTTAACTTTGGCGCGGTCACGTTTGCTATCCTTTAGCAGTGGCTTCATTACGTCGTCCCACCAATCCTGTGGTTAAAAAATGGATGAGAGCAACTTTAGAATAATGTTAAAAACAGTAAAAAAAAACAAAGTTAAAAACCTAATGTTTCGAAGACACTTTTCTTTTTCAAGGAATAAAAGTAAAAATAAAAGTAGCTCTCAACATAGTAGAGACCAGCTGGTATCCTTTTGGATCCATCCTTTGATTCCCTGCTCTGTTGGTCAGTTGGAACAGATTGTCCCTGTTTTTATATTTAGAATAATATGGTCACCATATATCGGAATTTTCACAATGATCCAAACACTACACCAAAATTTTAAAATGTCAAAATATTATTGTAAAATATTTGTTGGCAAACACGATCGACTGCAATATCCACATTATCATGGAACATGCTTGTCAAGATGCACACTAGCTGCACATATGTAGCGTGATGTAAGGGTAGTATACAAATATTGACTGCTATGAGGGACATGGTTAAAATTATAGGCCCAATAGTTTTGAGATCACCCCGGGCCTATAATTTTAACCATGTCCCGAATTAAGCAGTCAATATTTGTTTTATATACCGAATGGATGTGCGTGGATGTTGCGATTGCGCAGTTTGATAGGGACGCACATGACCGGTCCATAGTTCATTTCCATGACCGGTTCATAGTTCATTTTGAGGGTATAGCTAATTCAATTATATAGCATATAGCTAAGTTTTCACTATAGTCTGTATACCTTCCTCAAGTTAATAAAGTAAAATAAAAATTTTAGATTTTTCTCAAAAAATTGCTAATTTTGGCAGGAATCTGTTATGTTAGTTGGATTCCTGGCAGTGGCGTAACCAGTGGGGGGGGGGGGCAGGCGGTGCCCCCGCCTCATCATGGCTGTCGGTTCATGTAAGGCCGTCGGTAGAAGGAAGGTGTTGGTGAAAAAAAATTTGGGTTAACATTAGGCTATTATTCACCCAGGGTGACAGAAAAAGGGGAGAATTATCAAAAAAATGATGAAAAATTGTGAATGAAATTGAATTTTACATAAAAATTGTGTGTTTTTATGTTGGTATCGCCTATTATCCTTTTTTTTTTTTTTTTTTCGCTCTTCATTTTTTCAAACCATGTAAAAAAAATTTGGGTCAACAAATGACAACTTCCGTCGGCAAAAAATATTTCCGTCGGTACATTTACAAGTTGTGCCCCCTCGGTTCAAAAATCCTGGCTACGCAACTGATTCCTGGCACCATTTCCATTCTGAAAATTTATACTTTTATATACTTCTCATCATTACATTTAGAGATACAATATGATGAAGATATACAGACTATATCCAAGTTCGGACTGACCCCAGAACCTCAACTGCAGTTGTTGTTATAATCAGAGCCATAGATTAAAATTATACTATAGTTTGCGTCTGATGATCAACTCATCACAGCCTTCGATTGGTTAGTAGCTTGTAAAAGGAAGACTGATTCATCTGGTCTCTTCATCGGAGAAAAGGAATCATAAAGGAAATGCAAAACTTTTTTAGGCATTGTTGCGAAACGGTGTCTTCAGAAAAGAAAGTTTCCTATAGACCTAACATTTGAGATGGTTTGTATATTTGAAGGTGAAAAATCAACCATAACGCATGCTGTTTTACCCTTGCATTCAGAAATTATTTGATTGACAGGTGATGTCAGATGCAAACTATAATTATTCATCTCTTGTTCTGATAATAATAATGTATTTTATGCTATCTTTAATCTAGTAACACTGTGGATGCCCATGATTCTTGTGCATCCACTTTTACACACAGGTTTCTCATGTGTGTGCCCTTGTTTACCAGTGTTTACAAACATACACCCCTGTGTGTGTTTGCTGCCAACCAAGGACATTGTGTATTGCTATCTAACTGCAGACGTGTGTAGCGTGTTTTCATCGCCTAAAAAATGGACTAAAATGGTGGATTTTATTTGTGAATTATACGAAATGGAATTTTAGCCATCAACTGCTGACTGTATTTTTTACACATGTGGTCCGCGGTTTTGAGCAAGTATCACTCAAATGCATTTAGCTTACATTTGAGACTGATAACTGTCCTCGGTTGCAGATAAGTCCGCAGTTTAGAGTGAAAATTCTTGTGTGTGTCCTTGTTTGCCCAACACTTTACATACTGACCTTGTATATCATATCAGGGTTATTAAGCTGTTCTAATGCTTTGATAAAGTTCTCTATCATTGGCACATTCTCCAGTACACCCCTCAACTTCTCCACTGCCTGCAAGTTCCTCTTATCACTGGGTGTGTTGCTAAACATGTAATCCTCACTACTGATCTTGAATTGGTAACACAGAGCCTGTAGGATAAACAAATATATAGTTTCATCAGCTCATAATCAGCAGGAATTGTTAGGCTTTTACCACTACGCCAAAAAGTAGACCCACGTTACAAACATTGTTTAACGCCATGGGCACTATACTTTGATCAGCTCGTAATAGGTGAGAATTATTCACTTTTTGTTACTGCATAAGTCAATTAAGTATATACGCCTGTGAAAATTCAAAGCTGAATTACAAGCTGATCAGAGTATACTTTCTTTCTTACAGAGCCTCTGATTGGTTAATTACATGATATATTCATTGTTACCATATTTCTGATTGCATGACATAGGCCTCTTTGTAAAAAATAAAAAATAGCTAATAATTCAGCTGGTAGTGTCCATCATGGGGTTAAGTGATATCAATTTGTTAGATGAGGGCTTATGTGTACATGTATGTCACTTTACATAAGGAAAAAAGAAACTAAGCCAAGTCTGAATTCTTAAAATAAATTTTACTCACAATTTTTTAACATGTTTTAATATGTGTCATTCATTTAATTACTGCAGAAAACTGACACGATGCATCTCCTTATTAATATTGTGTCAACACTATTTGAATGCCTGTACCTGTGGATAATCATCAGCAATTGCTGCCAATATTCCCTGCACAGAAGGTGCTTCTGGCTTGTCCAATAGCGCCATCATCTGACTGATCCAACTAATGAACATCCAGCAGGGTACGGTTGATGCCTGTGAAAAAATACAACAAAATGTAATGTCAAACTTTTTATGGTACCATATGAAAAAGGAGGGTTGACAGGGAGGGACAGTTAAGACGCTGTATAACTGCTATAGAAAATACCCCCATACTGTATTGTCAATCATGAGGACCAAAGTAGTGTACCTCCAGGATCTTTAGGCAAAGGTCAGAAATCAAACAACAACTTGCATCTTGAAGCAAGCAGCTTACAGTACTGCTCTAAAGTCTAAGAAAATTGGCAGCGTGTCCGAGCGTGCCGCATGTGGCTTAGGTACGATATTGCCGGCTGCCTCAGCCACGATCGTGCCCCAGCCACGATAAGCACGTTTTCGTGGTACAATGATCGTGGCTCAGCCACGGGGTGCTTTTCATTGGTCCAAGTTACGCCACGCGGCAAATTTAACATGAATTTTGGTATCAAAAGGGTATGAGAAAATACACATCGGTAATGCGTTGATCGACCAATATTTGGATCGACAATATTTATATGAAGTCCGTGTTTCGATTCGGGAACTCCGTAGATTCCGCACGTTGAGAATGTCCCCGGGAGAATGTCTCAACTCATCCACGGACGGAGTTTCGCAAGTTGAATGATATGGCTTCGTTATACTAAATGATAATACTTTTTAGTATTTAAAAGCGCTAACAATTATTTGTAGAATTGTTCACATTGTGTTATATTGTATTATTGTTGGATATTCTTTTCTTTCTTTTCTGCGGGATTTGTTCTTGCCGGTGTAGACCTATTGGAATTTTAAAAAACGGCCATCAATTTCACTCATCATGAACACTGGTCCCCCAAAACTCGTCACTCGGAAAATCCATTATAGTCAAGTGCTTAATTTTAGCTATCTGCAAATAAAATCCCTGTTTAATTTAATTGGGTCAAGTTCAAGTAGGGTCTATTTCAGTTTACTGCTGATATTATTATGATGCGATCGATATACTGTATATAAATTGTATAATAAAAATGCGTGCAAATCTTCTTTCATTTGGCCGCGCCGATCCGCGACTTCGGACTCTTGAGACCGCTTGAATGACAGCATCTTACCTTATTATCAAGTCCATTAATTTAACATATCTGCCCCGGCTTCAATAAATTATATTCCTGAAATCATTTGCTACAATGTGTAATATTTCCTTCAATTAGGCCCTAGGCCCTATTTGTCGTCCGTTTTTTCCCAACAAGATTCAAAATTATCCATTTTGTAAACGTCCGTGATGTTTCCATTCATATTGTTTTTTTCGCCGCTTTTAAATTCCTCTTTTGATTTATTCCAGCATGATTCCAGTATAGGGCCTAGTAGTAAGCATAGCACTCCAAGTTCATTCAATTCAAGTTTGAAATCCAGAGACCCAATCTCTAGGTCCCGGACTCCGGCTCTAGATTTCCCGTGCAATGTTCAAGATTATGCATGCCGATTGTGTGTTTCAACTCAAATAGAAGTTAAAACACCTGTTAAGTGTTGAGCATAAAGTGCACGAAGATTTGTACATCCAAATGATCTATTTGCCAAGTGCACGAAGCTGGATGAGTAGCCTTGGTCTTCAGCCCGGTCTTCAGTGACTAACCCCAGCCCATGATGCGCAAGCGGCCGGCAGCTCCCGGTCCAAACAACCCAGTGCACCATGCCAAGATATGATTCCGAGGACTTGCAAGACCGCACCCGTAAAGATCATCCTGCAGACTGTATTGATTTATTGAATGTTATGTTGTTGTCATTGTCATAATTTCTGCCGAAAGACCAATTATATTTATTTAAATAATAGCCAAATACAACAGTCGTACCGCGTATAAAAATATCTCTGGAATGTGGTAAATGCGGTAAAAAATATCATGCACATCGTACACACATGGACATCTGGGACATGCATGATGTATTAAGGCGCACCATTAGATTCTCGGGGGCATGGGAGTTTAGGTCAGGCGAATTTTTTTTTCTTCGCCTCCGAAGGCTGAATTTTTTTTTGGTTGGGTGGGGAATTTTTTTTTTACTCATCAGTGAGGCAAATTTTTTTTTTTCGTCTCACTAGTGGGCGAAGTTTTTTTCGTCTCACTAGTGGGTAAGTTTTTTTTTTCAAAAACTCCCATGCCCCCGAGAATCAAATGGTGCGCCCCTACACAATAATATATCCACTCCCAGCATTTTTTATGTCATGACATTAACCTATTTACCACTTAGGAACGCCTCATTAGATATGTGGGGGGGGGGGGTAAAAAAAAACACTAGTGAGATGAAAAAAAAAAATGCCCCACTGATGAGAAAAAAAAAAATAAAAATTTCCCTACCCAATTCTGTAAAAGGTATACATTAGAAAAAATTCCGCCACATTCGGATGCAACCCCCCCCCCCCCAAATTCTGCCTGATTATAACTCCCCAGAGATAACTACCATAAGCCCCTCCTACAATATCTAATGGTGCGTACCTTCAGCTGTAAATCAATTTACATGTTTTAAACACTTTAATTTCAAAAGAACAATATTTTCAATTAAAAAAAATAATCCCTGTTTATTTTTACATCGCAATCTCCGAGTGATTTGACTTTTTGTTTATTTATACTAAGATTTGAGTGAGGGAAGGGTGGGAGAGACAGAAAGAGAGAATGGTATATGGTACCAAGTCACCACATCAATACCAAGCACAACCAGAATTCCATCGAGATTAAATATTGTTTGCGATAATGTTTGCGACAACCATGACAACGCCGGGGAAATCCCCAGCTCTTGCACGCATGACTGTCGTAAACTAGGTCAATGCTGCATGCATGCTAAGTTAGGGCCGTGAGAAAGTAAATGATAACATAATTTGACCGCTGGGTGAACCCTTGGTTTAATTAATGTTCCTGTGAGCGGGGCGTGGCTATACCAATTGCTATACTGACTGGTTGGGTATGTACGTGTGATTGTGGGTGGGGGTCTGGGATGGTGGGTTCCAAATATACTGGAGGGGGTCATAATTTGTTGTAAAAAATAGGGGGGATAAAATTTTTGATGACCTAAAATAGGGAGTCATAAATAGGGGGATAAATTTTTGATGACCTAAAATAGGAGTCATAAGTTGACCAAACACGGTGTGTTTATTTTATTCAAAAAGACTGATTTCAATACAATTTTAGCTTGTTTAGGGGTAAGGTGTATCGGTGGTGTGGGGGGTCATAAATTTTTTGTTGTTGCGAAGCGGGGGTTACATAATTTTATTGGCCGACTTTTTGTAAATTTGTGACCCTCTCCTCCGAAGAAAATGCCAGCCCCTAAATTTGCGTATTTTTTTTAAACTCAAGTCCGGGATTGTAATATTGAAGTTTAATATTTTCATGCGTATTTTACCTAATTATCATTTTCTTTCTTCTTGTTGCTTTCTTTAGTAAATCTGAAATGTCGCCAATAATTATGTTTCTTTAGAAAACGGGCCTAGTAGTAGTAACATTATTAGGAAAACATCAGGGTTTTTTTCGTAAAAAATCTGTAAACAAATTATATGATTCGCGGCATTCACATTGTATAAACTGATGGGGCTTAATATTTCCCATGCGCAATACGATCGGAAATTCCCACTTGTTTACACGTTTGACCCTGGGGATTTTTCGAGCGTAAGCAATTGCAAAGACACGTGTGGGTGGTAGAATTATGTTAGGGACGCATCATTTGACTTTGGGGGTGGGGATGGGGAGGGGGCTCAAAATATGAGTCGGGCATTTTTTTGTTGGCATGTTTTGGAATGGGGGGGGGGGCTACAATTGACCCGAATTGTCAAGAAGGGGCTGAAAGGAGAAAAAAAAAAAAAAAAGAAAAAAAAGAAAAAAGGTTGCCAAAACTTGAAGTGATTATACAGCTTACAACTGCTATAATTTACATATTGTTACAATTATACTTTGTCAATATTCTTATAACTTTCTGCTTATTAACTTGATGTGTATGGAGATGTTGATTGATGAATAAATAAATTTTATATGAATATATTCCCCATGCCAACGTTGATTAGTATATTATTCAAGAATATTAAATAATACAGGAGCTTGTGTTGGAAATAATCTCACTTCGATTTCAATCATAATATTGCAAAATGTCTCATATATTTCAATATTTTTTCTCATAAAATTGTCTGCTTTATATGGTCATTTGGTGTATTGTGAAGCCAACTGCACACATACAAAATGTATCATACTGGTGCTCCCTCAAAGAACGGAATTTCCTAGTAAATTCCCAATATTTATGATGGGTGATTGCGTAATTATGCAAGGGATGGCAGCCCTATTATCACTTTAATAAATTTCGGGTTGGGTTGATCAACTTTTATCAATTTTTACTTCAAATCAGAACTTACAAACAAAACTAATTTGGCTTATTTGCTTTAACAGTTTAACTGAAATTGGCAGGAAATTGATTGATTGATTTTTTTTTCAAATTAATTTTTTAAAGTTCAGACGCACAGATGACAGATTTATATTTTTTAAGGGAACAAACCAAAAGATTGATGACGTCCTATAAACGAAACTAGTTTCGTTTAGGGGGGAGGGGGTAAAAATACTTGATTACGTTTGTACAAAAACATCGGTCTGAAGAATGTGTCATTATTATTATTACGTTTCTGGCAGGGAAGGAGGGGTTCGGCTGAGAAACGAAACTAGTTACGTTTATAGGACGTCATCGATCTTTTGGTTTGTTCCCTAATTGATGCTCAAAACATATGTCATCAATCATTTAACATGTAGATTATCAAAGCTCCTCCCCACCCCACCGCACAACACTTTGGATGTTGACTTTTAATTGTGACCACATGCACACCTGTGTAGGCGCCAATTCGTCTGGTAAACATGGTACATGGTTCCACGCCCGCTCCTACCACTATAGGTCATCAACGGGTCAAGTATGTACATGTATGCACTAGATGGGGATTTTCCTGTGTTATCGCAACCGCCTGTGTCGTCAGAAGGTATTTTATTTGATGTTTTCTTCTCATGGTGATACCTCTACATCATAATTAATTGATTTAAAATCACAAATAGGTTTCCTGTCGTGAAAGTATTGGTTTGATTTTATTTTTTGAAAATGTTGCTACAATCAAGTTTTAACAAGTTGTAAAATTACAAGCGCATAATAACAGGGCTGTCAACTTTTTGGAATTGCTTGGCGTGAGACAGAGACGTACGTGCGGGATTTGCCGACTCAATGTTCATTTTGTACCATGATTATTTGAGCCACGGCGCTCGAGAATGTGAAAAGCGATTTTGAGGACTAAGTGTTTAAAAAGGGGTCATTCAGTGTAGGCTACTTAAAAAACGGGGTCATTGGGTGTAGGGTTTGCCCAAAATAACTGAAAAATATAGGCTATGTCGGAGCTGGACTCTATATGCAATATTAATTAATGCATGTCGAAATAGGGATACCCTCATGGCGCATTGTAGGAAAAAAAATCTCTAATTCTCTCGGCGCCCGATGTTGCAAATACATAATTATAAATAATAAACAAATGAAACATTTACATAAAAAGAATCATGGTAAATTGGGCCGCATCTGACCATCCCTACACCCGACTCGTGCCCACAGTAAACGCATATGCCATAACATCTTGTAGGCCTACATCGACTCAGTTTCACGTGCATGAGCGCTAAAGTTAGAAATTTAGATTTTGCGCTCAACTTTACTTCTGCAGGCATATTATTTATAATAATCAATTAGTTCATAATTAGAACGATAATCATGGTAAATTGGGGTCCGCCTATGACCATCCCTACACCCGGCTCATGCCCACAGTAACCATGGTAACGCATATACCTAGACATCTTGTAGGCTACATCGACTCGGTTTCACGTGCATGAGCGCTAAAGTTAACAATTTAGATTTTGCGCTCAACTTAACTTCTGGAGGCATATATTGATATTATTAATTTGTTCATAATTAGAACGATAATCATGGTAAATTGGTGCCGCCTAGCGCCTATGACCATCCCTACACCCGACTCATGCCCACAGTAACCCATATACCTAAACATCTTGTACATCGACTCAGTTTCACGTGCATGAGCGCTAAAGTTAGAAATTTAGATTTTGCGCTCAACTTTACTTCTGCAGGCATATTATTTATAATAATCAATTTGTTCATAATTAGAACGATAAATCATGGTAAATTGGTGCCGCCTCTGGCCAATGCACGGCGCCCACCCAGAGTAACCCATATACCATAACATCTTGTACATCAACTCAGTTTCACGTGCATGAGCGCTAAAGTTAAAAATTTAGATTTTGCGCTCAACTTCTGCAGGCATATTATTTATAATAATCAATTTGTTCATAGGCTAATTTAGAATGATTTGATCGTTGCTATCAGATAAACACGACATATATGTACATCTAAAACATGAACAACATTTTAATGAGAAAGACACGAAGTGCCCCCCATAGTTTAATGGTGCATCCCCAAAACCAGCTGTCTCACATCCAATACCATGGCAACGGTTGATGTTATCTCAGGAATGTTGTCAACATAACATACAGTATGCATCAAGTTTTAACCACGTGGCTGATGTCTGGCACAACAATAAGGATAGACGTTCACCTAATTATCATATTGGGTTTTTTTCTGTTGTTTTTTTAATAATGACAATATGATTTTGTTCATGGTGGATTATTATTGGCTCAGACTTGGAGGAGGGAGACAGCAAGCGAGTTTTCATTTTTCACCAATATTATTAAAAGAAGCACTGCATTGCTATGATCGCCAAAACTAAATGTGTTTGAAACTCGCTACAAACTGGTCTTGATCCATGCATGCATACATGTTAAATCTTGAACATGATGGGAAACAAGCTTGGGTCCCCGCTTCGGTCTTTCGATCTTGGAAGATATACCTGGAATAGATTAGAAAAAGGAATTAAAATCGGCAACAATACAGCGATAGATCATTATGGAAATGGAACGGAAAACCAACAAATAGGCCTATTATTAAGCTACCAGTGTAGGCCTATACTTTTTTCGAAAATTGATTTCAGGGAATTTATCTATCATCCAAAAAATGATGGCTCGATGAAAAGGTAAGTGCATGACGATGATGAAACAAACAATCTCCTGCAGTGTTTATGATTCAGGATTCACGGTGGAAAAAACCGACATCTTTTATATGATTCCTATAAAAGCGGGATGGCTTTTTTAACGTGATGATGGAAAATGTCCGATGCATGCACGGGAGCCGTCGCCGCAGCGGTTCGGACATTTTCAGCAATTTTAGTTCAACTCAAACATTCTGTTCTCTTCCTTGCAAATTTATTAATATTGTTATTATAACAATATTAATCCTAAATAACAAGGAAGAGAATTCAATCTAACTACTGTATCCTTTTTGATAGACATTAGGTGCAGTACGGTAATGTTTGTATGAACAAATGGCCTTCCGACTTTGATCTTTGCGTTCATAATAAACAGTGATAAAACATGCACCGGTACAAGTTCATGAATAACATCTAGGCCTAAACAGTGCATGTGTATATACCTCATACCCGGGCTCACACCCCGTGTCTCGACGTCACGCATGATAAGGGTTAAAAGGACAAAAATATTCATCGGCCGTGGTTTTAATGTTTGCTATATAAAATGCGTAAAGGTCCATGATATGACGAGACTTGTTCTTCAATGGGCTCCACGATTCGTTCATCATAACTTTGCAACGATTATTATTATTTTTGACATGATGCAAAGCCTTTTTATGCGATAGGCCGACTCGCAGTTCTTTGAGTTTGGTGAAAGATTAATCAGGCATTCAGCACTGCACCGTACCGTTATAGCGAATACCATGTTAGTTTAAGATGCCGTTTTTTCGCGGCTGTTTTCGGGCGTTCGGAGTTCATTTCTCAGCTCAACGACAGCGGTATATTATCGTGTCTCGGGACACGCTGCGTGGCTCAGGCAGTGTGGCTAAGCCACGATCGTTTTTTCAACTGCAAAGTGCGGGCGCGAGTCTCGGCACGCAGTTTTGTGTTCGTGGCAATCGTGGTCTGAACCACGATCGTGTCTTGCGTGGAAATTTTCTTAGACTTTAGAGCAGTACTGTACCTTGGCACTTTTGGCTCAATGCCAAACATGTGTGTGCTTCAAATTGGAAGTTTATAAGGAATGTGGCAAAATAATCTATAAAGCTATAATATTTTCCACTCTGTGAGCAAAAATGACAGAACATGGTCTCCCTTACAGTCCTACTGTAACCTCTTTGGACAAGGATCAAAGTTGCTCATAGAAAGATTCAGGATGTGGCTGCTGAAGGCAGTGGTCCTGTTGAAAATATTATTTATGTAAAATACAGATGATACAGGTGACAAAAATATCTGGTGAATTAACTTCTTGAATAAATTCCTCCTTCACCATGGACACTTTTTTGCAATAACTGTTTGCACCCTAATACTGACTGGGCTGGTTACTGTTCTAGATATATATAGTTGTAAATGACATCTTAGGTAGGGGTGGGGCAAGGAGTAGAATGCTCAACTATCATTTAGGCTAAGGAACAAACTTTTCGCATTAAACTTTTAATTTATTCCATTAACCTCCATGCAATTTTCCCACAAAATTGTGATTGTTAACTCTGTGGGTGGTCTCCTAGTAACCCGAGAATGAAGGTTTTGGGCACTCCATTGGAATCTTACTAATATATTGCTGGGTACAAAAACAACTGAAACTGACCTGCTTAATCATGAGATCCATGACATCAGGATAGGTCTCAACCAACTGCAGCAATCTAGGGAACCTCTGCATGGCTTCAACTGATTGATATCTCATGGCTTGTAAGGTGTACTTGACTATACTGGCTGGGTAGGAATCAGTATCTGGTAACGTCTCTGATGTGTCATCATCTAATAAAGATAAAGAAAACAGAACTAGCAATCTAGGGAACCTCTGCATGGCTTCAACTGATTGATATCTCATGGCTTGTAAGGTGTACTTGACTATACTGGCTGGGTAGGAATCAGTATCTGGTAACGTCTCTGATGTGTCATCATCTAATAAAGATAAAGAAAACAGAACTAGCAATCTAGGGAACCTCTGCATGGCTTCAACTGATTGATATCTCATGGCTTGTAAGGTGTACTTGACTATACTGGCTGGGTAGGAATCAGTATCTGGTAACGTCTCTGATATGTCATCATCTTAAGATGGAGAAAAACAAACTAGAAGTTTATTTCAGTTTTTAAAGATACTAGAGATAAGCTACAATGTATAACTGTTCTGGGAATATAATTATTAGCTTTAAATTGAAATTGGAAATTGAGAGTGCAGCTAATTACATGGGTTTTTTTCAACAATACTATAAAAGGACTAGGGTCCCCTCCTTCTGACAAAATTGTAGTCAAATACCCCCTCCTTGTCATTCATCCCTGTTTTAGATCAGAGCTTGTCCCCCACCTGATGTTTGTCTGAAAAATGATACAAAAAATACATTTTTGGTGAAGGTTTTTCATCATTTGAGGTCAAAACCACTCAAGAGCTAAATATTTCATGCATAAAACACCAAAAATTGTTAAAATTATGCCTGCAGGGTACTTCTAGTTTCACAAACTTCTGGTTGCTTATCATACTTGCTGGTTTGCATAATTTAGAATAAGCTCGATCTCCTCAGTAGATGGCAGCATTCACACAATGTATTATACGCTATCTTCTCTATTCAGCAGTTTTAAGTGCCAATCATGAAGAGTTATAGTTTTCAGCAAAGTTCTTCAGCGGTCTACCAAATTGGCGCTGTTTACGGCATAACAGAAGTGTGGTTCTGATTGGCTAATCAAAGCATGTCATTACCACATCTGCACCTAATTCACTGGTCAAACTGTGATACATTGGGTGACAGGTTCTTTTTATGTGACAGGTTGTACGACTTGCTTTTAAAATAGTCCTTGCCATGTATTTAAAGTTTTCAAGAATCCAACCTCAGGTATAATGGAATACACTAATACATACCCATATCTTTTTGTCTCAATATATTATCACAGAAGCTGACAAAGGCCATATATGCTGCAGTGATGCTGTCTTTATTCTTGGTTTGGTCAGCTACATCATCTGCTGATCTTACTGCTTGCTTGAGTTGTGTGTGAGCCTCACTCAGTAAGCTTCTGGCAATCTGATAATTGAATTGACAGATATGAAGCGAAATTTCAAAATATGTACCCAGTTCTCAATCAATCAAATGTGACATTACACGATGAGTATACACAAGCCCATTTTGAAATGTCATATACTCGACCTCAGGCTGATTATCAAGTTATTTTGATAAATATTATGCTCTGATTGGTTATCAAATGAAGTTGCTATAAATTTAAATTACTTCAACAAATCAAAATGTGCGTTATTTGAACAAGTCTCATGACTATGCAAATAGCCAAACTTAAAACATTTGTTTCAGCAAAGTACAATATATTTACATTACAGAATATATCTCAAGCAGTATCTGTTCAACAGCTTTTTATAGCATTCTCAAACTATATAAGAGCTGATTAAGATGTGGTTGCACCAAGTTAGTTCTGAGCCTTGAGAACACATTTGTTCAACAGGTCATGTAACAGGCCTATATGTATTCTGATTGTGAATATATAACAATAAGCTCAATGGTCTGGAATAAACACCCTGCTTTAAACAGACACTATCAAAATTGATGGCAAGCTACATGTACTGGCATAGATCCACCATCTTGCTACCAAAATGATGTTCTCCTTGCAAACGCTTGCGCAAAATGTGCATTTTTGTTTCTCGCGCTTTTCTAGCTACACACCAGAAGGCTTTTGGTAATTTGACAGGCGTACGCACACACAGCATGCACTTTGCGGGTAGAACCTTGTTTTGAGATGACTGTGCGATCTGCGAATAGGATTAATAATGTCACATTCTCTTTTATGGAGTAGATAACTCCCAAATTGTATTTGCCTAAGAAGAAGAGGAGTTTAGATCTAAATATAAAACAGATGAAGATGATAAAGATATAACACAACTTACCTCATGAGGTTGTTTCTTGCTTCTACCAGCATAATCTAGAAGCTTATCTAACTTGCCAGCATCACGCAGTGACTCCACCAATTCTGACCCTGAACGATGACAAAAAATAATAAGTTGACTTACTTATATCCAATTTCAAATCTTTCATTTTATTACAAACAAAAATGATACAGAATGTACAGGAATCAAATTTTCATAACATTAGAGACCGTTCAATATTTATATCTGGGATCCATTTCACCAAACTTTACCAAGCTTTGTAAGTCTCCAAATTGTTTGTAACTTACGACGAGTTGTAAGTTCCATTTCACTAAACTTACTTACGAACGATACCCTTCGTAAGTAATAGGGATTTACTACAAGGACCCTTCGTAAAGTAATGTCTAGTATTGGATATTCGTAACTTTACGAAAGGTTACTTGAGTTATGAAAGAAATAAGTTTAGTGAAATGGACCCCAGGGAGGAGTCAGAGTCTTGACAAAACAAATTGGACAAAATATGTGTGTATTCCCCTCGTGTCCACTCTAAATTGTCAAATTCCCACATGTTTCCCCCTTTTTCTTCATCTAAAACTTAAAAGTGTTTTTCACCACAGTCATGAATAACATACATGTGTGTTCAATGATTTACTAACATTTAATTGTGAATGTAGGCTGAAATGCAAAAGAACATGGATCTTCTTGACCATGAATGTCAAAAATAATATTGCTGCTTTATTATACATACCACCATCCTGCACAGCTAAGCCTACCAGCTCATACGACTTGCTGGTCAACACATGATGAGTCTGGGTCAATGAGGGGTCAGAGGTCAATGCTGGCTGATTGGTCAATTTAGCTGTGAAGTAAAGTGATACAATATGTTTATTGTTTAAGATATCAAACCCTGGAAGACATTAACTTTATAAAAGAACCAATAATAAATTATCCATCTCTGCAGAAGTGAATTTATTCCACACTACATGTGTGACCGTTCTCCTTTATGACTGTAAATCCTAGATGTTATCACAAAATATTTTCCTAATTCCTGCAGGATCATGCTAAATATTAAATGGAATGATCATGTCTCACACACCAGTATATGTTGTGTGATCAAGCAAAACCAGTCTAAAGTCGGGCATATTCAATTTTCAGTTTTCTACACGATTTCATACAGCATGTGCAAAGCTGCATTTTCCAGAAAACCCCAGTGAAATTGAACATTTATTTCTAAAGCTTTGATCAGGTGAAGTGTTTCCAAAACAATAGGCAACAAAAGAAATTATTTCCTTTGTTTGGCTGTATCTGAAAATCAATATTTCCGACTTGCAACTGATTTTGCTTGATCACATCACATATATGCCATGACCAACACTGAGCCTACTATGTAAGGAATCGCCAGCTGAGATTCTTTGGGCACATCCTTCGTCTTCCAGAAGACATACAACTTACATACCAACTCACGGAAACCAAGACCCAGATATTCATCATCCAACTCACAGCAATCATGACCTGGATGGCCACCATTCATGCTCTTCAATTTAACTTATGTCCAACATGTGTTGGGGTATGATGAAGGCATGAACAAAGAGCCACACAAAAAATTGAGTTAGCTTGAAATTCCCTTGGACAAGGAACTTACTGCTAATTTGTCTCGTTGTAACCCGTACGAAACTCGGGGAGCTGATCCTGGTTGCGATGGTTATTTGTGGAATGTCTAGGGTGTGCGCTTTTGAAGCAGCAAAGTCCCTGATTTGTTGTTTAATGGTTTATGGAATGATGTGGGGCCGTAGTGGTCAGCGACAACCTGTAAAGTGTGCTGAGGCTTGTGGATCAACGTCTAGGCGTTGTGCCTGTGCCTAGCGCACTATAAATCACTGCGCTTTTTTTTTTTTTTTTTTGAAATCTTATGGCCACCTGCTCCATAGCCAAAGGATGATGATGATGGTCATTATTCAAGAACTTTGAAGGTTTGATCCTCTGTGTGAACACGAGTATGCTATTTATCTGAATTCTGCTGCACTTTCTTGCTGATGTTGTGCATGAACCACATAAATACTGAATTACGGATGTGAAATATTGGCATTTCATTTGATGATCAAGCCACGTAGCATTTGATGCTGGCGTGACATGGTTCTTTTGATGTGATAAGCTGGGCATACACATCAGCAATTGCGAAGGAGATTTCCTGATAACTGCATAACACTGTCCTGCTAATTCTCAACAGCAGACTTCTGTGCAGGGAAATTTCCCGATATATGCTGTGTGTAAAACATATGCAAGTAAACAAAAGGGACAGTTGATAGTTAGGGAAAACAATACTGAAATCTTCACTTATGGAAAAGGTCAGCAAAGCTTTGGTACATGATCCAGACTTACCAAGAGGGTCAAAGGTTGTGAGTATGGTTGTGACCCTATCATTTGGTTGTAGTAGTACAGCTTTCTTCTGATGCATTCTTACATAGGAATGTGTCCATAATGGTTTCAGCTCCTCATGACCAGATAAGCTGCGGTAGGTATTCTTCAAATGCTTCTGGGCTACACTGAAGTTGGACTGAATTGTGTGAATGAAGTAAAATTTGAGTATATTTAAGACTTTTTCCTACAATTTACTATACCATCACAGATCTCTGAGATAAACATAGATAGCAAGTCAATGCAGAAAATATATGACAGAAAGAGCTTCTTTAGATAACAAAACAGTTTGTGCTTCAGATCACAAATTATTCTTTCCCTTGGTTTGGCAGATTTTTGAACATGCACATGTCCATAGGATTTATTCACTTTCCAATTGGAGGTGAATGCACTTATAGTACAGTGTTTGTAATTTCTGACATTCAATTTTGCTCCAAATATAGCAAAATTTATATTTTTCCTGAATTTGTTGTTTATTAATTATATTAAAACTTCGTAATTGTTAAGAAATAAGACAAATCAATGTACTTGTAGTGAATGTTGATGCTTGTCTAATGGGGCTCATGAATTACAAACATCAACATCTCAGTAGGTGTATGATGGGCTATTCCAGTTGAAATCCATACATCCCCTATGGAAGATATGACCCCAATCTCTCACACAGAGGGTGTAGATTTCAAATGGAGTCACACATTCAGATAACCCCATTTAAAATTCACACTCCCTATGTGGAAGATTAAGGTCATGTCTTCCTTCATCTTCCTTCTTCCCAAAGAATACAGTCTGCACTTGGCATATATTCAATAGGGGCGGATGGATTTCAAATGGAATAGCCGCTGACATGTCTACTTACTCTTGGCAACCTCAAATCATTCACATATCATGGTAAAAAGTTAAGAAGTTTGAATCTATTAATATGGAAATGACACTTTCCTCAATGAACCAAATTTGAACCTCAACAGAGACATACCGGGGGTGCAATGATCTTCCAGTTGTTTACAACACAATTTTGTCACTTGACCAAAACCAATCAATATCTGGTAGTCAAGTGTCAAGTCAAGTGGAATAATCTCTTCAGTGGCTACCCTTACAAAAATTGCTGGTTGTTTGTCTCTTGTCAAAGTGGTTGAAAAGTGGTTGATCAATGACTCTCCAACCATTTTCCTACTGGTTCCCAATCAGTCGCTAGTTGGATCTGATTGAAAAGTGGTTGAAATACACAATTTCACCAGTAGAATACTTGATGCATCAGTTGAACAACTGGTCGAGCAAATGGCGGGTATTACTTAAACCAACCAGTTGTGACAACCAGTAGTTATTTATACCACCAGTAGAACTAATCAGTAGTCAACCAGTTGTGCCATCCAGTGGTTATTTTCACCAACCAGTAGAACCGATCAGTTGTTACCCAGTTGTACCGACCAGTAGTTACCAGTAGTCAACCAGTTGAACCGACCAGTAGTTACCAGTAGTCAACCAGTTGAACCGACCAGTAGTCATGGTAGTTCAACCATTGTGCAAATAGCAGTTTTAGTTTAAATTGACAACCCCTCAAACTGGCAAATAAAGTACTAGACTTGTTCATCTCAAAACATGTTTACCGAAGGTCGTTATACTATTGAAAAAATCTGAAAACAAACCATGTGCTGGCATGCCTGTTTTACCACATCAATGGCTCAATCATTTCCGGATGAAAGCACAGACAAGATTATTTTATTTTGAGTGATATTATGTGTTTGCCAAAGTTATAGTGCAATGTTTGATATAGTAGTATTCAACATGTTTAATGCCTACAGTATTACTAACTAGTCTAGCAATGTTGAAACTGTGTATAGGCATGGAGGTAGAGAATATATTCTACAGTACTGCTCTAAAGTCTAAGAAAATTGGCAGCGTGTCTGAGCGTGCCGCATGTGGCTTAGGTACGATATTACCGGCTGCCCCTGCCACGATAAGCCGCCATCGTTTTCGTGGTACAATAATCGTGGCTCAGCCACGGGGTGCTTTTCATTGGTCCAAGTTTACGCCACGCGGCAAATTTAACATGAATTTTGGTATCAAAAAGGGTATGAGAAAATACACATCGTGTACGTTGATCGACCAATATTTGGATCGACAATATTTATATAAAATCCTGTGTTTCGATTAAGAACTCCATAGATTCCATACGTAGAGAATGTCTCAACCCGGTCTCAACTCCCGGGCTCAACTCATCCACGGACGCACTTTCACAAGTTGAATGAGATGGCTTCGTTGTCCGCACTTTCACAAGTTGAATGAGATGGCTTCGTTGTACTAAATTATAATACTTTTTAGTATTTCGCTAACAATTATTTGTAGAATTGTTCACATTGTGTTATATTGTTGGATATTCTTTTTTTTTTTTTTTTCCTGCGGGATTTGTTCTTGCCGTTGTAGGCCTATTTTAAAAAACGGCCGTCAATTTCACTCATCATGCCTGGTCCCCCAAAACTCGTCACTCGGAAAATCCATAAAATGAAGTGCTTAATTTTAGCTATCTGCAAATAAAATCCCGTTTGGGTCAAGTTCAAGTAGGGTCTATTTCAGTTTACTGCTGATATTATTATGATGCGATCGATACTGTATAAATTGTATAATAAAAATGTGTGCAAATCTTCTTTCATTTGGCCCCCGGATTTGGCCGCGCCGATCCGCGACTTCGGACTCTTGATACCGCTTGAATGACAGCATCTTACCTTATTATCAAGTCCATTAATTTAACATATCTGCCCCGGCTTCAATAAATTATATTCCTGAAATCATTTGCTACAATGTGTAATATTTCCTTCAATTCTTTGTCGTCCGTTTTTTTCCAACAAGATTCAAAATTATCCATTTTGTTTTTGCCGTTTTAAATTCCTCTTTTTGATTTATTCCAGCATAATTCCAGTGTAGGGCCTAGTAGTACGCATATCACTCCATGTTCATTCCAGTTCAAGTTTTGAAATCCAGAGACCCAATATCTAGGTGCTAGGTCCCTGACTCCCGGCTCTAGATTTCCCTGTGCAATGTTCAAGATTATGCATCATTGCATGCCGATGTGTGTGTTTCAACTCAAATAGAAGTTAAAACACCTGTTGTTGGACATAAAGTGCACGAAGATTTATACATCCACATGATCTATTTGCCAAGTGCACCGAAGCTGGATGAGTACCCTTGGTCTTCAGCCCGGCGGTCTTCGTGACTAAAACCCCAGCCCAGGATGCGCAAGCGGCCGGCAGCTCCCGGTCCAAACAACCCAATGCACCATGCCAAGATATGAATCCGAGGACTCGCAAGACCGCACCCGGAAAGATCATCCTGCAGACTGTATTGATTTATTGAATGTTATGTTGTTGTCATTGTCATGATTTATGCCGAAAGACCAATAATTATATTTATTCAATAGCCAAATATACAACAGTCGTACCGCGTATATAAATATCTCTGGAATGTGGTAAATGCGGTAAAATATCATGCACATCGTATACTAGTACACATGGGTATGGTCATGATGATGCATGATGTAAACAATAATATGTCCATTGTCCACTCCCAGCATTTTTGATGTCATGACATTAACCTATTTACCACTTAAGGGCGCACCATTAGATATTGGGGGGTAAAAAAAACACTAGTGAGACGAAAAAAAAAACTTTGCCCACCAGTGAGATGAAAAAAAAAGCCTCACTGATGAGTAAAAAATAAATAGAAATTTCCCTACCCAATTCTGTAAAAGGTATGCATTAGAAAAATACAACTTCGCCGCCGTGAAAAAAAATTCCGCCACATCCGGAGGCAAAAAAAACCCCAAATTCTGCCTGATTATAACTCCCTAGCCCCTCCTATAATACGGGTATCTAATGGTGCGTATCTTCAGCTGTAAATCAATGCTGCTGCAGCATACCGTACAAATTGTTTAAAAATTTTTACACACTTGCTTTTAAATAATTTTCAAAAGAATAATATTTTCAATTAAAAAAAAATTGTTTAGGGAGTGTTCAGAAATACTTTGGTGGGGGGGCTGGTAAAAAGGGAGGGGGGCCAAAAAAGTTTTGGATCTTAAAAGAGGGGGGACCAAAAAGTCTTAGGTGGTAGGAAAGGGGGGCCAAAAAGTTTTCCTCTTCAAAACCCAAAATTTTCGCGCGCATTGAGACCCTCTATATCACTTTTAAAATGGGCAAGTTTTGGTTTTCAGTGCTTTTGTTTGAAAAAATGATGGGACTTAGTGTAGGCCTACATATATCTATTAATTAATATAACATTAAAGATGATCAGCAACATGCAACATCTGGGTTGGTCTAAGAAATACTGGCACTTTTTATCATAGAATTTTATATCTCTTCAAAGTAGGCTACAAATATGATTATGTACCAATCTGATCAAAATACAAAAATCAAGATCAAGAAAATATTGCAAATAAATTGGATTTCTTTGCACGTAAACTGCACACTTCAGTTTACGATTTCTCATTGCACAATTATTTTGCACACATAGGCCCGATCTTTGGGGGCCAAAACTGATACCTGTGTACATTTGCGTGACCAAATTAATCTCACATTTGACCATTTTAGCTTCTTGCATATTAAATTTGTTCCAATTTAAACAATATTTGACCATTCAAGCCTCAATATGGCCAAATTCTTTGCGCGGTTTGCGCGCATTTGTACTATCATAATAGCCGCGGATCCAAATTATGCTGATGTGCCTATAAACCTCCAAATAAATCCTCTATTTCATTTATGTAAAATCAGATAAACACCCTTATTTGGGACAAATCTAAATTAAGTATTTAATTTCCTTGTGCTTGTATATATTTCATGCGCAATTGTCCCACCGAGAATGTTTCAAACATTTGCCTCCCTCAATGACATGTGAAACAGATACCACACCACTGGAAAAAACACTATTAAGTAATAAGTATACGATAAGGGGGGGGGGGGTCAAAAAAGAAGTTTTGTCTGTCAAAAGAGGGGGGTCAAAAAGTTTAGCGGTCCATCGAGGGGGGGTCAAAAAAGTTTTCGAGCGAAAAATGTGAGGTGTACCAGCCCCCCCTACCAAAGTATTAATGAACACTCCCTTATACTAAGATTTGAGTGAGGGAAGGGTGGGAGAGACAGAAAGAGAGAATGGTATAATGGTGCCAAGTCGCCACATCAATACCAAGCACAACCAGAATTCCATCGAGATAAATATTGTTTGCGATGTTTGTGACAACCATGACAACGCCGGGGAAGTCCCCAGCTCTTGCATGCATGACTGTCGTAAACTAGGTCAATGCTCCATGCATGCTAAGTTAGGGCCGTGAGAAAGTAAATGAATAACATAATTTGACCGCTGGGTGAACCCTTGGTTTAATTAATGTTCCTGTGAGCGGGGCGTGGCTATACGAATTGCTATACTGACTGGTTGGGTATGTACGTGTGATTGTTTTAATGGGTGGGGGGGGGGCTGGGCTGGTGGGTTCCAAATATACTGGAGGGGGGTCATAAATTTTTGTAAAAAATAGGGGGTAAATTTTGATGACCTAAAATAGGAGTCATAAGATGACCAAAGACGGTGTTTATTTTATTCAAAGACTGATTTCAATACAATTTTAGCTTGTTCAGGGGCAAGGTGTATGGGGGGGTCATAATTTTTTTTTGCGAAATAGGGGGTCGCAATTTTATTGACGCCGACTTTTTGTAAATTTGAGACACCCGCTCCCTCAATGCCAGCCCCCTAAATTTGCGAATGTTTTTTTAAACTCAAGTCCGGGATTGTAATATTGAAGTTTAATATTTTCATGCGTATTTTACCTAATTATCATTTTCTTTCTTCATACTGCTTTCTTTTAGTAAATCTGATATGTCGCCAATAATTACGTTTCTTTAGAACACGGGCCTAGTAACCAGGGTTCGAATTCGTTTAAAAATTTTGTGTAGCAGTTTTTGGCTAATTCATCATAATCAGGATACTTCCATATATACTAAAGCACTATAAAAAGTGCTATACAAATGCAAAATTGGGTAGCAGTTTTCGAACCATGCTAGTAACATTATTAGGAAAACATCCGGGGGTTTTTTTCGTAAAAAATCTGTAAACAAATTATATGATTCGCGATTGTATAAACTGATGGGGCTTTATTTCCCATGGCAATACGATCGGAAATTCCAACTTGTTTACACGTTTGACCCTGGGGATTTTCGAGCGTAAGCAATTGCAAAGAAACATGTGGGTGGTAGAATTATGTTAGGGACGCATCATTTGACTTTGGGGGGCTCAAAATATGGTGGGAGAGGGGGCTACAATTGACCCGAATTGTCAAGAAGTGGCTGAAAGTAGCAAAAAAAAAAAGAAAAAGAAAAGAAAAAAGGTTGCCAAAACTTGGAAGGATTATACAGCTTACAGTTGCTTTGTGTATACAACTTATAATTTATCTATTGTTACCATTATACTTTGTCAATATTCTTGTAACTTACTGCTTATTAACTTGGATGTGTATGGAGATGTTGATTGATGAATAAATAAATATGAATATATTCCCGTGCCAACGTGGCCCGCCACTGGAGAGGCAGAAAGGTCACTGCGAGAGGTTTAGGGCGTTTTCTACAAATGTTTTTAATTTTCTAAGGGATACTGCAATTTTAAGTTGATTAGTATATATATTATTCAAGAATATTAAATAATACAGGAGCTTGTGTTGGAAATAATCTCACTTCGATACTGTTTCAATCATAATATTGCAAAATGTCTCATATATTTTTTCTCATAAAATTTTCTGCTTTATATGGTGCATTAGCCAACTGCACACATACAAAATGTATCATACTGGTGCTCCCTCAAAAGAACGGAATTTCCTAGCAAATCCCCAATTTTTATGATGGATGATTGCGTAATTGTACAAGGGATGGCAGCCCTACTATCATTTTAATAAATTTCGGGTTGGTTGATCAACTTTTATCAATATTTACTTCAAATCAGAACTTACTTGAAAGAAAAACTAATTTGGCTTATTTGCTTTAACAGTTTAACTGAAATTGGCAGGAAATTGTTTGATTTATTTATTTATTTTTTGCAAATTGATTTTTAAAGTTCAGACGCACAGATGACAGATTTAGGCCTATATCAATCATTTAACATGTAGATTATCAATAATAAATAATAATAATAATCAGGAAGCTGCATATAAGGGTCTTTTGGTGTATTGTGAAGCCAACTGCACCCTCCCAACACGAAGTTCACTCTCGTCCCTCTCCCGAGTTCACTTTCGTCACCCCCGAGTTCACTCTCATCACCCACCACCACCACCAATCCCGAGTTTCAGTCTCACTTCCATCCCGGCCAACAAAGCTCCTCCCCCATCACACACAACTTTGGATGTTGACTTTTAATTATGACCACACGCACACCTGTGTAGGTGCCAATTCGTCTGGTAAACATGGTACATGGTTCCACCCCCGCCCCTACCACTATTTATAGGTCATCACTGGGTCAAGTATGTACATGTATAGATGGGGATTTTCCTGTGTTGTCGCAACCGTCTGTCGTCGTAAGGTATTTTATTTGAAATTTTCTTCTCATGGCGATATACCTCTACAGCATGATTTAAAATCACAAATAGGTTTCCTGTCGTGAAAGTATTGTTTGATTTTATTTCTTGAATACAATTTCTTTTCGTAACTGAATAACTGAAAAAAGCCTATAGGATATGTCGGAACTGGACTCTATGCAATATTAATGCTGCGGTCGAAATAGGGATACCCTCACGGCCGCATTGTAGATAAAATAATCTCAATTCTCTCGCTGATGTTGCAAATACCCATGGATGGCGGGATTGAGCGTAATTTGAATTATAAATAATAAACAAATGAAACATTAACATAAAAAAGAATACTAGTATCTTGATCAAGAAAAACTTTTTGAATTATAAAAATAAACAAATGAAACATGTACGTGAAAAGGGTATTTTGATAGCATAACTTAACTTTTTAGGCCAAAATGTCAAATTTGCGATTTTGCCCCACCCCCACCCCCCGCTAAAAAATCATGGTAAATTGGTGCCGCCTCTGACCATATCTACCAATGTCTACACCCTGACTCATGCCCACAGTAAACGCATATACCATATCTGGTAGGTTTACATCGACTCAGTTTCTCGTGCATGAGCGCCAAAGTTAAAACATTAAGTTTTGCGCTCAACTTTACTTCTGCAGGCAAGGGAGAGCGTGGTCTAATGGTTAGGGTACTTGCCTTTAGTGCATGAGGTCCCGGGTTCAATTCCGGCGCTGGAGATTTGCTGTGATATTGGCTTTGAAAACAAATAGGTATAGATATACAGAGAGCTATACCTGTACATGTATCTCGCACAGTCAGTTTCGAAAAGAGTAGGGTGTTAACCCCTGACTGTTCCCAACCCGTCCCGGTGTTTTAGATGGACCCCAATGGAAATATAAGCTTCAACATGCTTTTTTGGGTTATTTATGTTTGTCAAAACCCGAACAAATCAAATCAAATCATGAACATGAAGTTGGAGTGCCCCCCCCCCCCTATGGTAGGCCCCTAAGGAAGCGTTCAGGCCTAACCCTTGCTCACGTGCATGGGATGAATTCGAAATATGGATAGGCCTACTTGTATTTTATTGATATGGGTGGGGTTATGTTATGATTAGGTGGCTCAAAATATCAACAAATTACGGTAAACCAGGCGCGTGCCCAGGTGGTGGGGCTTTGGGGCCTGCAGCCCCGGGTCTTAAAAAAAGAGGGAGACAGAGAGAGAA
This sequence comes from Amphiura filiformis, assembly GCF_039555335.1. Lineage (NCBI taxonomy): Eukaryota > Metazoa > Echinodermata > Ophiuroidea > Amphilepidida > Amphiuridae > Amphiura > Amphiura filiformis. Next base: position 6,461,594 of record NC_092638.1, read on the forward strand.
AGAAAGAGAGAGAAGGGAGAGGATGGGGCAGTGGCATAGCCAGGCCCGTTTTTGTTTTTGTTTGGGGGGTGGTGATTTTGTAAAAAGTGGACCTTCTTCACAAACTTTGGACCTTTTTTTGACTAAAAAAGCATAAAAAAACCTATTTTTTTGCTCGCTACGGTCGCAAATTATGTTTTTGGGGACTTTTGCCCCACCGCACGTCCCCACCCCTGCGCGTACGGGCCTGAGCATAGCCAGTTGGGTATATAGTGCCCCTACAAAATTGAAGGGGTGGAAAAGGAGGAAAAGTAAAAGGCCTACTTTTTCGGTCTAATTTCCTAAAAATTGAAAGAAATATCCTCACAACTGAAAACAAATATACCGGGAAGAAAATGTTACAAAAATATTAGCAAAACTGGGTTGAAAATGTTTTTTTTTGCCACAGCCAGGCTCATTTCAATGTCCGGCATTTTTAGGCAAAAGAAAGGGAGAAAATGGAAAGAAAACAAGGAAGAAAACAAGAAGAAACGAGAAAGAGTACATTCTGAGTCATTACGCATCATAGGTTCTTGCTTGAAATTTGTGACACGGATCCGTTCTAAAATACATTTTACACTCTTAGAAATCACCGGTTTATTTTACGGCACAAACCGTAAAATTTTGTGGTAATTTACCGTAAACTGAATTTTAATTTATCTACAAATAGGCATGTTAGTACCGTTAAATTTGATAATTTTGTAATAAGTTGCATCGTCCACATTTTTCAAATAGGAAATAGCCGTATTTGTCTTGACAGATTGTGTTTGAAGACTACTTCATATAATTTATCGTGTATATATTTACGGCGCTACTGTAATTTTAACGGGAAAACGTTGGCAATAGAACTGCCAGGTTTTTTTACCGTAAATATTACGGGCCATACATTATACCGCATATCGTATATTTTACGGCAATATATCGTAAATATGCTAATTTTACGGTAAAATACTTGTTAAATCGTCATTTTACGGGAAAAGGTTGGCAATAGAACTGCCAGGTATTTTCCCTAAAAATTTACTGAACATTTCTAACAGTGTATGCATTATCATGATTCCCCGGGAATGATTCATGACATGATTATATGGCCTATAGGCTATGCTTAATCATAATGGTCGGAAAAATAAGTTAATAATAGGGGCCTAATGCAAAATGTGCACCAATTGGCTTTAAGTTTGAGAATAATATCCCCTCACAAGTCGGGTCCGTTGAAATCTATTATGCCCAAAATAATACCAAAAATAAGTGTAAACTTTTACACCAAATGACTTTATTGTGCCTTTCATTAACTTTTAAAATAATTCTCCAACTTCTGAGGGAGGCACCCTTCTTCGTCAAAAAAGAAAAGGCTAACTTGCAAGTATCCATATAGGTCTAATTGAGCAGGTTCATATCCATAAAATGTGCGGCCCAGAAGTCAGGTCCGCAGGAAATTTGTTATGAAATTTAGGCCTATCTTAGATATTATGCCTAAAGGCCTATGAGCACATCCCTTCAAGTGTTAAGCGTCAAAACAGAAAAGGCTAAACTTAGGCTGAATTGGAGGAATTATTGAGCACGAGTGTTCATATAAAACTAAAATTCAAGCGGCTCAGTTGGAAATCTGCAAAAAATATATGCTCCAAAAATAACCAATAAACGTGTTGCACCAAATGGCTCCATTGGGTCTTTCACATTGAAAAAAAATGACTAATTCGGAGGGGAGGGGCACATCGCCTCAGACACCCCTAGCGGCGCTCCCGCCACGCTGTTCCACCTTTTGAAATTTTTTGTAGTTCAGCACCCCCCCCCCCCCGGCGGTCCCGGATTCTATAGAAACGCTCTGTAAGTATAACGATGATAATAATTTTAAGAAATTAAAACTGATCTTTTAATGAAATAGTGACAAAAAATATTTCTAGTTTCTTCTTGGTATTGGTTGAAATTGTTTCCATGACTCGGGGCCTGAACAATTAATTTACTACTCCCCATATAATGCAGAGGCTCCGGAAGATTTTGAATATTGGGGGGGCCAAAATTTGTGGCCTTCTCCGAGGCGCGAAACGCTGAAGGGGGTGGGTGCGGGAGGGGAAGCTTTTGACATGCATACATTTTTACATAAATTGTACCTTACATTTTGTATTATACCCTAAAATAATGAATTTTACCTTAAAATTATGAATCTGACCCTAAAATTATGAATTTTACCTGAAAATTTATGAATTTGACCCTAAAATTATGAATTTTACCCGAAAATTTATGAATTTTACCCTAAAATTATGAATTTTACCCTAAAATTATGAATTTTACCCTAAAATTATGAATTTTACCTCAGATTATTGGGGGGCTCTAGGGTACTTGGGCCCCACCAAATTATTGAGGGGCGGGCCCCAGGTATTCCCAGGCGGTTCGGAGCCACTGTAATGTTGCAGTTCAAGTATAATACTCTATGAAATATTAATGTAAAAGTTTGGTGCATTCATCACCACGTGTTGAGTTTTGATGTGTACGGAGAATTGAAAGTCTGCAAAATTTCGTCGAGGGAGGAAAGTTATACTGCAGCATTAAGCTCATGAAAAAGAGCAACTAAAACTATTTTAGCATTCCCCGATTTCTCACGTTCACTAGAAAGAGTGTACCCCGATTTAATTCATAAATTGGATAGTAAAATTAGCACGGGCACTCAACTTGGGCTAGCTACAACCCTGATCATGTTGATCAGGCCAACTCGCAACTCGCAAACTCCAAAATCTGAGTTTCAGCTGACGCCGCACATACTCCAAAAGCGGAGGATTTGCTCTACTTAAATATTGTTAATAATGTTTACTACTCCAATTTCGGAGCTTTTGCGGATGCTACGCAAAAATCCAAAATCGGAGGATTTGTGCCCGTTCTAAATATTGTTAATAATGTTTTCTATTTCACTTTCGGGGTAATATTTTATGGATGCTACGTAAAAACTCCAAAATCGGAGGGTTTGCGTCCGCTTAATCACTATTTATTATTTATTTATTCGGACATCATGTACACTTTAGAATCAGGAGTTGCAGTGCAGAGCAATGCCCCAAAATTTAGTCTATGATGGGTCGTTTTTCAAAATATTCTTAAATTCTTAAAAAAAATATATAAAAAAATATTCTTAAATTTAAACCAATTTAAAAATCGGGAAATTTTTGTGAAAATTTAGCCCATATTGGAAAATTGGTATATGCATAGGTCTATTTTCAATTTTCCAGCGCACGTCCCTACCAAAACCAATCTTAAGTACCCCTGTGTTTTTTTTCTCGCGTTTTTTTTTTCTATAGGCCTAACACATCCGCATCGGTTTCTTTCGTTCGCGTCGATTCTCACATCACCGCGTTGGTTTTTTCATACAGTCGCATCGGTTTCTCGTTTCGCGTTGGTTCTTTTTTCTACAATCGAATCGTTGTCGCTTGACTTCAATACTCACTGTAAAAAAAAACCAGTTTTAGCAAAGGTAGGCTTTTACTATAATATAAATTATGTTATACCAGTTTTGATATGTAACAAGGAAATGACTAAATTTAGAGAGAAAACTATAATCGTAAGTAGTGCAAATGGACATTTTTATCTTCAATTCGCGTTTTTTACATTTCTTTTTAATAATTACTGTTACTAGAGTTAATACCCGTATGCGTTCAATATGCCCATATGCATAACAGCAACATAGCCGACCTCGGATGACAATTGATTGATTGATTTAACTGACCATTTCTTTCTTCAGTTAAAGGGTTAATATAATACAATCACCAGCATAAAGTGGTATAGATCTAATAGGACTTTTATTTACCATAGCCTGATTCCTCAGATTTATTTTACCAAGTTTAAGCCCAACTCCAGCTGATAGGGTACTGTTTCACCCCGTTGACCCATTATGACCTTTGACCCTGGATGACCTGTTGGATGACCTTTGACCTCAGATGACATCACTTATTTACCGGTAATTAATTAAATCAATTAATTTATATATTTTTATTGTTTTACTGACTACACTTTCTTCCTTCCTCCATTTAATGGGTTAATATAAAAACCCACAGTGGAAGACATTGGCTTTATAGCAAGAGTTGGTATATTGTGCAAGGCCTATACATGTATTAGCATGATCACAGCATATCATCAGAGTTATTTATAGATTAAATTAGAGGGCGTTCAGGGTGCAATACCATACTGTGGATTTTGGATATTAAACAAACAAAAAATCACATTTTCGCCGATTTTGAGCCCAATTCTTTACCGATCTCAAGCAAATGTGACCTCCACATTCCGCTTACACCAAGGATTCCACCCACCGAGTTACAGCCCAATCGGACCAAGTTTAAAATTTGACCTTTGACCTTCGACCTCCGACCGAATGTAGCTTACGACACTCCCCGTATTTTTCTGCATCCCCCGTGCGAATGACTCTAAGTGCTGATGTAATCGGACCAAGTTTAAAATTTGACCTTTGACCTCCGATTTCGACCGAAGGTAGCGTAGGACACTCCCCATATTTTCCTTGATCTCCCATATGAATTACAGGTAGCGTAGGACACTTCCCATATTTTCCTTGATCTCTCATATGAATTACAGTCTAATCGGACCAAGTTTAAAATTTGACCTTTGACCTCCGATTTCGACCGAAGGTAGCGTAGGACACTCCCCATATTTTCCTTGATCTCCCATTGGACCAAGTTTAAAATTTGACCTTTGACCTTCGACCTCCGATTTCGACCGAGGGTAGCTTAGGAGAGACCCCATATTTTCCTTGATCTCCTGTATGAATTACAGCCCAATCGGACCAAGTTTAAAATTTGACCTTTGACCTTCGACCTCCGATTTCGACCGAAGGTAGCTTACGACACTCCCCGTATTTTTCTGCATCCCCCGTGCGAATTTGGCGAGGCTGGGATCAAAACTGAGGGAGCCTTTTACCCACATACACACACGCACCCCTACATACACGCAACATAAGGCAAATTATAGTAAGATTCATGTTGCTAGCGAACGTATAGGCCTACCCGCCGCTTTTAATGGTCACTATATTACGTTAAATGAGTGTATATGCCTATTCCCCAAATTGTTTTGATTACATGTAGCCTACATCCGCATGATCAGTAAAACACCTATGCTATAATAGGCCTGAATTTGATATTCTTTTGTTTTTATGAATAGTATAAGCCCGGAGTATAAGCCATGATGCCGTATTTTTTAGTTTCGATTTTGCCGATCTTATGTGAATAATCTTTCATCGGGCGCTTTTACACTGCAAAATTTTTGTCTAGCATGGAGATATATGTCTTTCAGTAAACATGTTAATTTAACGTGTTTGTGCCAATCACGTATCCTAATGTCTTATGGTTAGTCAATAGGCCTACGGGTACGGGTGCAGGGTGTCAGTCCGAAACGTCTTCAGTCCGAAACGTCGTCAGTCCGAAGTGCAAATTACTATATCTGGGGGTTAGTCAGTCCGAAAGTCGGGAGCAGCGTGGCACACTGGTTAAGGTCTTTGCCTTTGGTGCGAGCCTAGGTCCCGGGTTCGATTCCCCGCAGGGCCAAAAAAGAAAAAAAATCTCCGCTCTCCCCGTGGTTCATCTGGTAATGGCGGGGCAGATGATCCATGATAAAAGACCTCGTTTACAGGCGGTTCCGATCAGGGTAACGCCCGATTGTCGGCTACACTAGGCTATCCTGTATCCGACCAGCTACCCAGCAAACACAAAAACGTTTTAAAAACGTTTTAAATAAGTTATATTTTGGCTTTTGGTTTAGGTAAAAACGTTTTAATAACATTAAAATGTCGGGTTATATAAAGGTCATGATAACGCTTTTAAAACGTTTTGTATGAAAACACACTGCAACAATATTTTTAAATGTTTCAAAAAATGTTATTGTAAACTATTTTTGCAAACATTTTTGCCAAATATTGTGTCAATACTTAAATAACATTATGTTAAAATATTTGAACCCAGCAAACACAGAAATGTTCTTAAAATGTTTTTTTCAAACCTTTTAATAACATTTAAATGTCGGGTTATATAAAGGTCATGAAAACGTTTTTAAAACATTATTGAAAATATTTTGGGCAAACATTTTTCGCAAAATATTTTTTCAACTCCAAAATAACATTCTGTTCAGAATGTTTTGTATCAAGTTTTCAAGAATATTTTTGGAATGTTATACCCTTTATATAACCCGACATTTAAACGTTTTCTGTAAAACATTTTTGTTTGCTGAGCAGTAGATTATCAAAAAATGTTTTTCAAGGTTATGAAAACGTTTTATACTCTTAATATACCCTTTATATAACCCGACATTTAAACGTTTTCTGACAACCTTTTATAACCTTTTGCGTAATGATGTCGAAAACGTTTTGTGTTTGCTGGTATCTACGGCGACTCCTTCGCTCACCAGGTCACTTGTATCTGGTCAAGTTTCGTCAGCGTGATCTCCTAGATTTCAGCTGTTAATGCCTAGATATGCCCGACATTAAAAAAAAAAAAAAAAAGTCATTTTAGGTTCGTCAGTCCGAAAAAAGCTTCGCTAGTCTGAAAATACAAAACACGCTCATTAGTCCAACACTTCATCATCAGTCCGAAGTCTTCAGTCCAAACGCTTTCGCCCGAATCTGAAAAGCACGCCTGTAGTCCGAATCTGAAAATCACGCTCGTCAGTCCGAATCTGCAATTTAAGCACGTCGTCAGTCTGAATCTGAAAATCACGTCGTCAGTCCGAATCTGAAAATCACGTCGTCAGTCCGAATCTGAAAATCTCAACACGCGCTGGTTGGATGATGCATTTGGCGGGCAACTTGGATTATAGTTGTGTTTTTATGTAAATTATTACTTCTTTTTGCCTCTGGAGAGTATACAGCAACCTCAGGGTAAAACCTCATGCACAAAAAGCATTTCAGAGGTCAAGATCAACCCGAGTGAAAAATACACACATCAAAATGGGTACATCCACTTTTCGCTCGGACAGAAACCATTCTCCTCAAGTATACTGAATGCCAGAGCATCATTTTCAGAACTTTTTTTCTTGTTTTATTGAAGTTTGAATTGTTTTTCGTCCCAGTTTTCCATTGTTTTTCGTTAACACGAAATGTGCCGCTGCCGACTTTGACTAGTTAACAATAACATGGTTAACATAACAACCGTAGCTGAGCTAAAAATGCGCTAAATAGGCCTATCGATGAAACATAAGCATACATTGAACTTTTTTTACTAAAAATTCACTTAAATTGACAATTCAGAATCAGCAGAATGGGGAAGAAAACAAAAATAGAACGCAATCAAACTTTAAGCAGAAAACAACTGTGGTCTTCCATCCAAGAAATAGCTAAGAAATTAAAATCAACATGCATAGCCTAATAAACACGTGGTAATCATGCTGCGTGGTACATCAGAGTGGTACATCATCGCCCCAGCCTGGCCCCGGGATATGGGGCGAAGTTCGCTATTCCGAAGGTTCGCTATTCCAAAGGTTCACTATTCCGAAAATTAAAAAGGTTCTCTATTACGAAGGTTCTCTATTCTGAAAACAGAAAAGGTTCTCTATTCCGAATATGAAAAAGGGTTCTCTATTCCGAATATGAAAAAATGGGTTCTCTATTCCGAAAACGAAAGAAGGTTCTTCTTTCCGAAATAAGTCACCGTGTTCTCTACTCCGAATATGAAAAAGTTCTCTATTCTGAATATGAAAAAGTTTTCTCCATTCCAAAATCTAAAACAGGTTCTTTATTCCGAAATGAGGCCCGTAAAGGAAAGAAAAGAACTTAGTGAGTATGTTAAACAGCTTAAACAGCAAAGAAAAGATACCTTAAGGTACCTAGAATGAGCGTTTATGGCGTGTCGACAGTATTTTTTGTGGGACATGAGAGCACCTCAGACGTATCGAATTGCATTCTGAATACGAAGCATGTCTTTCTGATATCAAATAATTATCATTTTTTGAAATTCACGATATAATACAAATTTTATGACAAATTATTAAAATTTGATATTTTTCAAATTTTTGATATAACAGTCCTCGAAATAAATTTTATAAATCTAATGATATATTCTTAAAGTGTATGTAGCTGGGAGGAAAAGCCGACGATCAATTGAAAATTTTGACCTTTTATATTGAAGATATGGATTTTTTTCCCAAAAAGACCTATTTTTTTTGTGGTGTTTTGGGAAAAAAAATCCATATCTTCAATACGAAAGGTCAAAATTATGACCATTGGTCGTCGGCTTTTCATCCCACCTACATACACTTTAAGTATAAATCATCAGATTTATAAAGTTTACTTCAAGTACTGTTAAATATCAAAAATATAAATTTTAATGATTTGCCATAAAATGTGTATTACATTGCTAATTTCAAAAATCAAAATTATTTGATATCAGAAGGACATTCTTCAGATTCAGAATGCAATTCGATATGTCTGATATGCTCTAATGTCCCACAATAAATACTGTCCAAACGTTCATACCCCACCCCTTAATGGACCCATAAAAAAGAGACCTCGGAGGGCCCGTAAAAAGCAAAGAAGAGATACCTTAGACCTAATGGACAAGAAAAGAGACCTTTGTTGGCCCGTAGGCCCTAAAGCAAAGAAAATATGCCTTATTACAAGGTATCTTTTTTACCTTTTACGGGCCCCTGAGGTCCCTTTTCTTTGCTTTTACTGCCCCGTAGTAAAATATGTTTTCTTCAATTTTACGGGCACTCTAGAACCCGGGCCCCGGCTAACGCAGCAGGTTACCCCCCCCCCCCTTCGTCTGCGACACTGGATGTAGGCGGGCCTACATAATGGTAAAATTTTGTTGAATTTTCAGCTTGACCACAGATATTGTTCCAATATCTGTGGTTTGACTGATTGGCAATACTTGATGACCATGCATGATGACGGTGAGGTGACTACCTTATAAGCAAATTGTATACAAAGTAGCTAATTTTCTATTGTTCTTCACGTGCAAAACGTTGCAGACTCCACAGTTACAAACCTCAAACTGTTCTCCAAGTGATTTAAACTCGAAGAAAAACACATGACACATTGGTAAAGCGGAATTGGTATTCGGAATAGAGAACCTTTTTCATATTCGGAGTAGAGAACACGGTGACTTGTTTCGAATAAAGAACCTTTATTCGTTTTGAATAGGGAACCCATATTTGAATATTCGGAATAGAGAACCTTTTTTTTTATTCGGAATAGAGAACATATATATCTTCGGAATAGAGAACCTGTTTGTGTTTTGGGAATGTTCGAATAGAAAACCTTCTTAATAGAGAACCGGTTTTTTTTCCGAATAGCGAACCTTTAATTACATTCGAATAGCGAATGGTAAAATTACAAGTACGGAAAAAAAACCTTTGGTATGGCGGACCTTCGGAATAGCGAGAGGACCCCATATACAGTCAATCGTGAATCCCAACTAAGGAGCGGTCATGTGCCGTATGCGCATGTACAAAATCAGGTTCCCACGTGTATAAATGAACTTATGAATAATTAATACCGTAATTAATGAGGGAAAGTACCAGTTGTTTGAAATACGAGAAATATCTCCGGGAAATATCATCTTTCCGTGAATATTAAATGGGCATTTCATTTTGGAGTCATTTTTAAAACAACATGTCATCAGTATGAATGTAGGCCTAAATTGTTAGATAAAATAACGGTTGTGCAGTAATGATTAACTTCCAAAAATATTTCTATTTTATTTTACTTATACGTTTTATTGTAGTATGGCCGGAATCTTGCATCGTGCATGGGCATTCGTGGCCTATAATTAATGCTAGAATGGATTGTTTGATTATTGCTAAATAATCACTTTTCTTTGTTTTATTTTGCAAATCAACACAAAAGTTAGACATTGTACACAGTTTTTCACTATTTTGTGGCATTTTCAAATTTCCGTGAGCAAAGCCCAAAATTCTGTGAAATTTCCGCTTTTCCGTATCGCGGAGAAATCGTGGCTTTAGTGTAGGCCCATTGTTTAAAGAGTTCGTGTTGATTTGAATTGTTTTTTTTTTGCAATAGGTTTCTTATTTCTACACCATGTCTCGTTAAGAAAAATTAGAAAAATTGTTGCGAGCGCAGAGAGCAGGAAAATAATAGCCTTAGAGCGTTCTATTTAAAAGGCGCCCATGAATGTTTGCCAAAATTGCTTGCCCCCTCTCGGCGTGCCAAAATTGCTTGCCCCCCCTTCGCTCGTAAAATCCCCCACACACACACACACACTTTTACCCTCCCCGGCCAGAGCTCATAATTATTGCACAGCTAAGATATCCATGTAGGCCTACCCACACCGATTTGACGCCCATGATGACTTGAAAACTGGAATTTGTCACTATCATGGAAAAATAGAGTGATTCACTTTCTTTTATCATCAAACTTCTAGTTTAATTTATTTCATATTTGAATCCACACAATTTGGTTTGCACAACTTCTGGCTGGGTTTGGCAAGACCATGTCAGTTCCACCATCGAGTTATACATTTTTCATGTAAGCTGTTATAAATAGTTACTAGATGGTTTCACCTGCACACCGTGGACTGTACCACTCTTTCGACCACTCTTTCGACTGTTCGCACCCACCGTAAAATAGTCTGAGCACCCAATCCATTCAATTGTTCCGACCGTCAGCGGTCGAAATACACCCAATTCCGACTGGTAGCCCACACAATCAACTAGTCGGAATCGATATTTCGACTATAGGCAGTGGTCGAAATCTATATTCCAACTTGTCAAAATTAGTATTTCGACTGGTCGATTAGACTGATTAGTAGTCCAATCGGTTGAAATATATGAAGTAGGCCTATACGTAGAGATACAGATTTCGACCTACGCCGGTCAATCTCAGCTGGACATTAGCATGCAGTGGCGTAACCAGAAGGGGTATGAGGCATTTGTCCCCCCAGTCAGAAGCCATGGCTAAAGCCATGATTTCTCCGTGATACGGAAAAACGGAAAAATTCACGGAATTCGGGGTTTGCTCACGGAAATTCGAAAATGCCACAAAGTAGAGAAAATCTGTGTAAAATGTCTAACTTTTGTGTTTGTGCCTGACCTCAGACTTCAAAAAATGTTTAATTCCCCTAAAAAAGGGTGCATGGACTTTTTTATCCCCCTTTTATGGTCTCAATTTTTGACCCCCCCTTCGAGTCCTAAAAAGAAACCAAAAATATCGTCATTAACAGTGGCATAAGCCTAGATTTCTTTTCGACATTGGGGATGGAGAAATTTTCGTTAAGTCCAGTGATTTCAGCACTTTTTTTTTTTTGCTCATGTAGTATGATGTAGGCCTAGTCATGGTAGTGGGTGAATTTAGTTTCCAAAACTTCCTACCCCCGAGAATCTAATGATGTGTCCCTAATATTAATAAAGTTCCCGTGCTTGAAGGTCTTTATTACCATTACTCAATCAATAAACCCAACTACAAATAGCTACACTTGGCGTCTCATAGAAAAGAAAGAAGTTGAAAAGTTGTCATGATTGTTGATCAATTTGATCATGTTGATGTTGCGGATATCGAAATATTAACCATTTATATGCAAAGATATGCGATATTTACATGCATGACTGATTTAAAATTGGGACTAGTACAGTGTATTATCATTTGGAGTCAATTTATTGGATTTCTGGCCAAACTTGTGTGCTGAATTGCTAACTAAAACGCGAACGGCCAGGAAACTCGACTTGACTCGACCCGTTCGAGACCGGTCGAGACGAGTCGACCGCTATCATGGCTATGGCAATCGTCGATGCGCAGGGTTCACGTTGAAGACGTGTTGTGAGGAGGCGAGATGGAAGGAAATATTTGGCAGTTGGAAACCTTCTTCGATGACATTCATGGGTAAGAATCTATTCTACTGATAACCAACCGTATGGAATCTGAGTATATTTATTTGAAACTACAATTCTGATTCACCAGTTTTCTACTATTCTTTCCTTCCACAATATCTCGCATTATCATGTGGTCCGTCAGGCACCTCACGTTGTCGATGCCACGGCCGTGATTTAGTCGGGATTATGCACTTTCAGTTTCTCACGCGTTTGAACGGGAATTGGATTGCGTACTTTTTCGATGTCTAGTGAGCAAATTTCTTCAATATTTTGAGAAAATGATGTCAAATTTTCTATTCTATATTGTTTGGTAATAATGTCTTTTGCCAATAGTATGTTTAAAGTTGTAATTTTGTGTGTTTGATCATAAAGATCGGATATTTTCGTCCCGATTCAATTCTGAACCCTTCGCAAGTGCCGATTTCGCAGAACTTTGACGATAATTTTGCCTTTTGGACACTAAAATGCATTCGATCCTTAATTTTGTTTCAACCGAGTCTTAAATTAGCAAGCACAATAAGGTTGGTACCACTTTTATATACATTGATACAATTTTAAAGATTTTTTTTCAAGTTTCTAACCGGCGCAAAGCGTTAAGTGTGTATTTCCTTTGACATCCAAAATGGGTAATACGAGTCTGATGGACATACATTTGTAGGAACGGCGTCCATGAGACTCAGCGAGTCTAGCCGTGAGTAAAATAGGGGGTAAATTTCCCCAAACTGTCGTCACTCCCTCTGGTATTTCAGCAGCCTATTAGATTAGGAGTAAAGCATTCCCCTTGAAAATCTCCATCGTCGTCGGAACCGACATATTTTAATATTAATGATATTGTGAAATAAAATGCATTACAAGACGGAGCTCGGAGGAAACTTCGAACTCATGTTTACCATGTTTACGTGGTAGGGGATTCCATCAACATCCGGGAGTGGAGTGCACTAAAAGTTCATTGTTACTTACCACATCATACAAAGGCTATGGGGCCTGATATCAGGGTATGGCATGGTATCATGATACTGTACCATACCAAATCAAGCGCTGAAAATGGTCGCTGAAGAACTAGCCCCAGCCCATTGCTTAGACACATTTTCAGCGCCATCCCTAGATACGGGGAATCTCCCACGGGACTGGGGAAAAGCAAACATTACACCAATTAAAAGCAGGGCCGTTTAATAGCAAGCCATGATATATTGACATAAGCTGACATAAGTCATGCATGTGCCCGAAAAAGACCCCGGTATTTTTGGCAAATCCTACACCCTATGGTGACCCCGTTTTTTCAGCAGCATAGGGCCTACACTGAATAGGCTAACCCCCTTTTTTGAACAATTAGTCCTTAAAATTGAACCAAGTTTTGTCTATTTTTTTTTTTTTATATACTGTAAACTTGGGTAAAATGCTATTTTTGATGTGAAATCTTGGACGCTCACATTTTTAGAATTTTCATAAAACATCAACGTTCAACATAGTACATACCATGAACCTTCAACATGAAACACTTCGTCATTAGGGACCGTTCACAAACACGTAAGGGGGACCTGGTGCAAAAACATTTCATCGCGAACATTTTTTGCCCCGCCCCCCCCCTTTAGGGGCTGTGCAATAATTATGAACCCTGGGGGGCAAGAAATTTTTGGCGAGCCAAAAAGGGGGGGGGCAATTAAGCGATTTTTGGCATGCATTCAAGGGGCGTCTTTTAAATAAAACGCTCTAAAAAGACAGGAAAATAGTACGGAAACGCTTAAATATGCACATTTTCCTGCTTGCTGCGCTCGCAACATAAATCTAGACCATTTAGAGTTCGGAATTTGCCGGGGGAATTTGGGATCTCAAAAATTTGGCATGTTCAAGGGGGGCAAGCGATTTTTGGCGGGCCGAGAGGAGGGGGGCAAGCGATTTTGGCGAAAGCCGTTTGGAAATTGCACAGCCCCTTACAGACCTCAAAATTGCAGGGCCCACCTTTTGACATGAAAATTGTGGTTCAACCCATAGAAAAGCATATAAACTTAATTTTTCCAGGAAAATTTGTGGTCTTTTTTTTCAGGGTCCCCCTTAGGAGGGTCAAAAATTTTCAGGGCCACCCTTTTTGCATCAGCCCCCCCCCCCCTTACAAGTGTTTGAAACGGTCCCTTAGTAAAGGATTAAAATACATGATACTACATGTATTACCATGATTATCCAAATGAAGGTCAGCTCATGAGCTGATCTACATGTAGGCCTATAGAAAATGTTGAAAATTAAATGACATGAAATTACTGTATTAATTATATTACCCATCCCCCCCTCCCTTTTCCTGGATTTTGCCACAGGCCTGCAATAAAAATTCAACAGTCTACAAATGTATTGTTAACTTGTGTTTGAACTGTCAATCACTTCCCTTTGAAATTCAATTAATTGAAAATGGTAAATAAACAGGTAGATATTCAATAATCATTCATTCTTACACTATTTTGAATTCAATAGCTATTCAGAATGCATGCATGCATGCATGCATGCACATATTCCAAGAAAAAGTAAATAAAGATGATGCAAAATGATGTGTGGTTAACATACAATGTACTAATACTAGTAGTAGTAGACTCTGCCCTCCTCCAACCAGTTGGATTGGTCTATAATTGGTGGTTTAACAACTGGTTGATTCCAACCAGTAGACTGGTTGATTCCAACCAGTAGAAGTGGTATATCTACCAGTTGACTTGGTGGTATAACAACTGGTAGAATTGAGTTGACTAGTGGTATAACAACTGGTTGACAACTAGCCTATCTACCAGTTGAGTCGAGTTGACTGGTTATTAACAACTGGTTGACTCTACTAGTTCCTAGGTGATTGGAAAGTGGTTGAAAAGTGATTGGAATTCTTTGTCTAAAAACAACCAGTACACACCAACTAGTTGAAATTTAAGAGACAAACAACCAGCAATTTTTGTAAGGGTAAAGACGACCTGTAGATGCAGGTCGCAAGCTACCACAGCTCTGCAAATAGTATGTCTTGTGACTGTTGTTTTAAATCTACTACTGTGCTAATTTTGGAGTTGATTCTAAATGGCTGGGAGAATATTTCTGCCCCCATCTCTGTTAAGCAGTCAACATACCTGCTCACAAGCACTATTGGCTACCATCAATCCTAGACTCAGTCTCTCCCTCAGGATGCCATCTTCAAACCTGGTTTCTTCAGCTCCAAGTGTGGCTGTGTCTTGAGACAGAGACTGTACAAATCTGCCCGCTGCTTTATCCATATACAGGCATCTGAAATGGATTTTGATTTACACAAATTTATGAAATATTAAAATGAGTAATAATAACATTTTTTTCCTTTCATTGTGCTCAATGTGTGACCAAACTTATCAAAATGAACTTGATCAAATAAGCCTAGAAATTTCACCACATTTTTTGGGTATAATGAACTAAAATTGGGCCAAATTATAGAATATGAAACTAAGAAGGTTCTACAACTTGGGCTAAAAGAGCTACAATTTTGGGACTTTTACCTCAAGGTGAGGCTAAAGACCTGGAACATGATCTTCAAATGTGGGTGTTTGGAACTGCCGGTGAGCCTGAAAAAGGGACCCCTGACCACTCCACATACCCATATCACCTTTACATGTGAGTGTTCTCGGCATATGTGGCTTCAATATACAGGGTTCCTTTGAAACAAGGGATCGGCAAAATTAAAAAAAGTGGGGGCTGACCTCACTGTCCACTAAGAATGTTATGCTACATTATATTACTTAGTATATCATAGTACAATATGTTATTTCATATTATGTTAATTTATGTTATGCTATGCTGTGCCCTGCTTTACTCTGCTTTGCTATACAAGCTATACTCCGCTATCCGACACTACATAAAGTTACCAGTTACCTGTTTAAGACGACATCATCCCACACACTGATAGGGTCTCGCTTGGAATCAGGATAACAGCCTTGCCATTGGTCAAACAACTTTTGTGCTTTGAAGCATCCATCACGACCTTGCACACCTATGATTGGGGAACATAAATCAGTATGTAATTAAGTACAATGGGAAAGAGCCTATAAAAAGACATAATAATTAAAAACTGTATCAGTATGTATAAGAAAGAAAGAATGACAGACAATAAAAGACAGAAGAAACATGTAAGATACAAAACAAACCAAGAAAAGAAAGAAAGAAAGAAAGAAAGAAAGAAAGAAAGAAAGAAAGAAAGAAAGAAAGAAACGGCAAGAAAGAAAGAAAGAAAGAAAGCCAGCCAGCCAAAGAAAGAAGGAAGACAAACAAAAAGAGTGATACAGTGAAATGACAAGAAACAGATAGAAAGAAAAAAAGCAATGGAAGAAAGGTAAGAAACATGAAAGCAAAATAATAGAGGAATAATAAGAGAAATTGAAAGGAACAGGAAAAAAATCCCAATAATTACCGGCATTAGTCATAAGTTCCAGGAATTGTTGTGCTTCTGTTAGTCTCTGTATTCCCTGTAGTTTAGCCAGTCTACTTGATGTCATCAACTTGCCCAGGCCACACCAATCCTATCACAAGAAAAACAATATTGGGCTATTCTAGTTGAAATCCATACACCTCTTATGGAAAACATGCTTTTAACTGTATTCTATTACCCCCACAAAATTGGTCTATTCAAGTGGTGTGGAGGTATCATACATTGTATTAACTACTGCATTGCAGTGTTATTGGTTGGGTAAAAACCAATAAGTGGCATACCATTGGCAAGCTTGGACTTTAAGCTTTTTGGCCTAAAATGGCTCAAAATATGCAAGTTTCCAACATTTTAAACCATTTTATGATGTGTAAATAGTAGTTAAACTAGAAAAAAGTTTTGTTGTTATGGAGAAGTGATAAAAGACAAGACCTTATTTTTGTGTAAATATTTTTTACATGCATATTAAGCCATTCCGTGGCAAAAAATTGATGGGGGGTAATAAAATAGGGTTAATGTTCCACACAGAGAGTGTGAATTTCAAATAGGGTTACATGAATGGGTGGCGCCATGTGAAATTTACACCCCTGTACTTTAAGGTCATGTCTTAGGAGGTGTATGAGTTTCAACTGGAATAGCCTATTAGATGCCATTAGGCACATAAGACATTACCACATTACATAAATGACAGGATGCACAACATCACTTATACCATCCTAGATTGCACTTATAGGCCATCAGTTCCAAGTTTTATCAACTGGCCTACATTATGTTTAGTAAATGACATGCAATGCGATCAAGCTAAATGAGTCTGATGTCGGTCAAAATCAAAATTCAGATTTCAAAACCATTACACGAGCCATTCTCAGAGCTTCATCTTGATGAAACCTCCATCATAATGAGACTTGCTGTTCCACAGATATGGGCATTTCAATATTGCTCTGAACAAGTTGAATAATTCTAAAAGTTTAAACTGATTTTCAGCACAACAAATTCAACTGACCTTGCATTTTTGATGTGTGACACAGATCTTCATCAGAAATCCTATGATGTTGAGATGGACTTGCCCTTTTGTTAACCATTGGCAACTTTTGATAGAATGAGAGTGTTGTATACGCTTGACAATTTCAGTCCTTGATTGCATTTAGCCTGGTGATTTGTTTCCGGATTTGGATGTCATCCCACATAAAATGAGGGTACTCTCTATCATCCTTGGCTGAAACCTTTTTGGATTCCCAGTCAATGTTGTGACAAGATTCTGTTTTATGTTCTGCAACAGTAGACAGTTTGTGGCTTATTCAACCAAAAGTTGCCAATGGTCAATAAAAGGGCAAGTCCATCACAACATCACATGACTTCTTCTGATGAAGATGTGTGACACACATAGACAATTTAAGATTAGTTGGAATTTGTTTTGCTGAAAATCATTTAAACTTTAAGAAATTGCCAATCACCAGTATGCATATGAACTTACATTCGAAGTTGAATATTATCTCAAAATCAGTACTCCCAACATCTGACTCATTTTGCTTAATCACATCACATAGTTTGTGAATCAGAGGCACCACTATTCAAATAAAATATATAAGCCTACATTCAAGTTTGGTTAGGGTAGGGGTGTGCTTCCAAGAATCTGAATGTGCATGTATACATATTTATACCAATTTTCCAAGAAAAGTTGACCAATTTAAGGAAAAATTTACAAAATATCAAACAAAAAATGTGAAATTTAGGCTCCTGTTAGATGAAAAAGGTAATGGGATTTTCAGAAATGAGGTCAGCATTACAGTGTCACTCTACATCTATTATCTTCATACATTTGATTGATGACTTTGGATATAGAATATGCTGGACACATTATCTGGTATCCTGTGTTTAGTTCAAAACATAAAGAATCTTCAGTCTTATGTTCAATTACTACCACAAGCCTTTGAACTTGAAAAACAAAAGAGAAGAAAAGAATTGGAAATACCTAGAACTAAATTAATAATAATTATGAGGAAAATGATGTTAAAGGGTTATATATCACTAATATAATTAAGGATCTAATGTAGGATGTAAACTGTGTGGGGGTGGGGTCACTCAGAATAATACATGTAAGCATCCTTGTGAAAGAAAACACAGATTTAGGGTGGTTTTGAAAAGCAAAACACAGATCCACAATTAGGGTCTCAAAAGTAGAGTTGGGCGACTATCTGTGGTCAGAATTGGACCAAAACTTTGGGTGAAAGTTTGGTGCAAATTTACAATAACAAGTCAACAAGACCAATTTAATGATGATTTATGGACTTATGATTACTTGTTTGTATAGTGTTACTATTGGTAAGACAATGACTAACATTTTTATCACATTTTCACAGTTTATATGTAAGTATTTGGTTGGTTTTGGTGCGGATATCTGGCGCTTTTAACATGATTTTGTAACATTTAAATATAGTTGCGTTTGACGACTTTTGGTTTTCAATAGTCGTAGTCGTGACTACCAGTAATAGTCACGACTAGTGACTATTGGCGACTTAGTCGCCCAACTCTACTCAAAATGCTCATTTTACTAGAGGAAGGGGTGTTTTTATGAAGGACGATCCTCGCATAGGGTAGCTTTTTAAAATTGGCCTTTAGAGGTGACATTCAGCACAAAAGAGTGGTTTCTGAGGGGGATTTGCCATTTGGTCTAATACCATTTAGTCTAATATCCATTTTGTCTACACCCATTTTGTCTAAACCCATTAGGTCTATATCCACTACGTCCAATAATCATTTGGTCCTTTAACCATTTGGTCAGATAACCATTTGGTCAGATAACCATTTAGTCTAATAACCAATAAGTCTAAAACCATTAAGTCTAATAACCATTTAGTCTAATACTCATTTGGTTTATAACCAATAGGTCTAATAGCCATTTGGTCTAATAGCCATTTGGTCTACACACCATTTAGTCTTACAAGCATTTAGTTTATTAATAAATAGACAAAATGATATTAGACTAACTGGTTATTAGACCATAGGAGTATTAGACCTAATGGTTTTTAGACCAAACGGTTATTAGACCAAATGGTTATTAAAAAATATTAGACCAAATGGTTATTAGACTATATGGTTAGTAGACATACCGGTTATTAGACCAAACAATATTAGAATAAATGGACATTAGACTATATGATTATTAGACTAAGTGGCAATTAGCCTTTCTGGTAATAGACCAATCGAATATAGACTAAGCGGGAATTAGACAAAATGGTATTAGACCAAATGGCAATAGACCTTTCTGAGTGATTTTACAAACCAGACTTTAAACAATTTGGAGCTGACTTCTAAGCTATCACATAAAACATTTCACTGTGCAATGTCTATCCTTGTTAAGGAGTGAATTTCAAACCAATTCCTCGCTTAAAGCCATATTATAACATTTTCAAACAAAATAGATTAGCATTTCTTTGCCATAAAATGTTAGCTTTTACTGTCAGATATATCCCTTTTATTTTTGAGGCGAACAACTACGGCAAAGCAAAGAAAATTGAATTTACTACCAGCGCACATACGCCATGTCACGTACCACTCCTTCGGTCATGTTATGGTACGACCCTTTGTTGTGTATATCACCTCCCGCACGCTGTGTACGTACTGTGTGTTGTGAACATCGAGTATGCGTTCGACTAATAATTCCATCGTAATAATAAAACGCTGGTTCCATCGTTTTATTCAAAATCTCTGATTTTGACAAAACTACAGCACCTAGAGTCTTGATTTTTGTAGGGTATATTGGTTTAATAAAGTACAATATAATCGTGTAAAAAAAAGAATTTTAAAAATTCAGTGAGGGCGTCCTCCTCAGCAAATGTTATAATATGGCTTTAAGGTGTTTTTATTTGAGTAAAATCCTTGACTAGAGTTAGTTTGACAAATTTTCGACATCCTAGCATAGGGCCATTTTTGAAAGTCAATTCAAGCGGATGCTTCACAACTTTTATACACAATGCCCCCAAGGTATCATTCAAGAAACAGTTTTTGTAGCTTCAAAAAATCAAAATCCTTTGCATCTATGACATTACCTACACAACCTCACCTTAAAAGAACACTTTGTCATCACATGATTGAATTATACAGAATGCGCACTACAAAACCAATACACATCTAAATCAAGTCACTTGTAAATAATTTAACATTTCAATTTAATAAATACAAGTATTGATTACAAAGCAGCCGCTGGTTATTTTGTCAACAGAGCAGATGAGCAAAATCTGTCAAATTGTTGACGCTATGACGCAGAATACATGGGAGCTGATCAAGGATGATGGTGTAATGGAAATTGGGTTGTATTGGGCTATTTAAGTTGAAATCCATACCCCCTATGGAAGACATGACCTTAATCTTCCATACTGGGAGTGTGAATTTCAAATGGGGTTACCTGAATGGGTGACTCCATTTGAATTCTATAGCCAAGGGTCGGAGCTATGTCATGCCGGTGAAAATAATCAAATCCCAGTGAAAACAATATGCGCAAATTAATCATAAAGGCCACTGCACATTGCGCCAACTGCACATCGCGTGTGTGACGTCTACGTTGAGTGCGTGCATGGAATGTTTTTATTTTGACTCACTTCTTGCTAAGAAATTTAGCTCAATTTGTTGCTAAGCACCCGGATGTCCGTGCCCGCCTATACCACGTGTGTGGGAGATTAAGGTCATGTTTTCTATAGGGGGTGTATGGATTTCAACTGGAATAGCCAAATTCATGTGTGCTGTCAAGTCTCAGAAATGAATAAGTAAAAATGTCATAATTTCTTAATTATCCACGCATGACATACAAAGTATACATTTGCAGAAAAAGAGTCAAAAAATCTTATGATGAATCCATGTGGTGTAAAAATGTTGGCAAAAATGCTCAGTTTGGGAGAAAATTAAAAAACAACAACATTTGTTTGACCAAACGTTTTTGGGGACAACATAACATACAAATTCTTCAGTACAAAATTTGTTTAAATAATTTTCAAAAACTAAATATCCCATGGACACGACTTTTGTGTACTGTAATTTGCAGCAGAATAATTGTCCAAGTCTGTCAAGATCCTCAGGGTTTACTACATGTTAAAGCACAAACAGTTGCTTTCATTGATTTAATTTGTCAAAGTTACAAACATAGCCCTTCATCTTGGCCTTGGTTAGATTTATTTTCATTTAAAAGCAAGAATATTCTCACTTTAATCATGTTACTTGAGCATCAATGTTTCATATGGAGAATGAAAACCCTATCCAACCGTGTCTGCTTAATCAATAAATCACAAGCAACAGCAATCATTTGTTTTTATGTCGATTTTCAGACAGGAATATATGAAAGTGATCAGGATCAAGGAGAATTCCTGTTTGGATTCTGTGAATTCCATGTGCGAATTTGGCCAATTCTGCATTTTTCAGCGGTTTTTTTACAAGTACTTGTTCCCTGCTGAGAAATGCCAGACTACAAGCAATTGAACTCATTATGCATCCAGTACACAGGGTATGTCATAAACTTTATGTCACATTTTGTATTAATTTCAGTCAGTGGTGGTCTGGGAGATGGTTGCTGTTTTTGGGGCGCCTGCTTCGGCGGGCCCCTTATTTGACTTGACTTTACAAAATGCTTCTAATTTCGGTCTTGCTAGATTTACTTCGCAACTGTTTTGCTTAAAAGTATGCCCAGCTTAGAAATAAAAACACAACTTGCTTGGTTTTGATTTTGATTTTATTACTGTTTACTAATATGCATTGAATGCAAGTAAAGTAGTTCTATATACATTGGGAATGAACGCTACGAAATTAATAAAAATGCCTTTATGTCTTCTAAAAATGCTTTTGAAGAGATGGCGCTATTATGATCGCAGAGTAGACATATTATCCAGGTGAAGTGCGACATGATTTGATGCGGCATTGGCATTGATCAAAGCAGCTGCTTTGTCGATCAAGGAACCAGGAATTTCATTGATAAACATGGTTTCTTATTAAAGAAAACCAACAAAAACACCAGGATGGTCTATTATCCCTGTAAAATCTAGAGCGGTAGTTGCAATTGACATTTGTTGTAAGTATTATTTAAAACATTTACCTTTATAAAAATCCTTAAAATTCCATGTGTATAGGCTTGTCATCTTTGTTTGAAAGACAAAATGATTGGGTTAATAAAAACACCCCATACACCGTGACTTTTGTGTCGCTTAAACATGTTATTATGATTTTTTTTCAGATGTTGATGTCATATCATTGTAAGGACATTTTGTTGTTGTTTCGAAGAATACTTGACCCCATTTGTCACACGATTAAGAATATTACAAATGATCTAAACATGTTTTAACATAAAATATACAGTGTGTTATAACCAGGCCTGATTGTGGTCCTAAAAAAATCTGTTTTTGTTTAAGTTGGCGACCGTAGTGTCACCCCTCACGGCGGTGGATCCAGGGGCCCGCTTATGGGCTCCGGTGGGGTCGAGGGGGCGAAGCCCCTTGAAGCTCCTGGGTTTTAGCCATAGCAGAGGGTAAAAACTGGGTTTCTGAGGCATATAATTGTATGGGTTTTTTTTTAATGCATGCAACCCCTAAAAAGTTTGTAATTAACACTTCCTTAATTTCCCCACTAACAAAAATTTTCTTGCTCTTTTTATGATGAAATATCATCATCCACTTCCGGATATGTAAAAAAAAAAAAAAAAATTATTTATTTTTTTTATTATTATTTTTTTTTAGTAGAAAAAAATCGGAAACCGATTTAAATCGGGGAATAATCAGGCCTGGTTATAACCAAACGGTTAATAACACCACCATTCTCAATATTTTGTGATGTGACTAAATAATTATATTAAATATATTGACTTTGAAAGTGTATGTCAATATTTGAACTTGGCTTTAGCTCCGAAGTACACACCTGGTTCATGAATATGTCAAATTAATGATATTATGTTTTAAAAATGCTGGTCAGAAAATAGATTAGTTGGAGCAATATCGAAGTGTTGGTTTCATTTAAAATATCAATCCATTTAATTGACATTATTTTACTTAGCTACAGCTCCATGAAAAAGTAAATATCTGGATCATTTATGTCACATTTACAGTATTATGTTTACAAAATGTTAAATATAATGCAAAAACAAATAAAAACTCTAGAAAAGTGCACAGAGGTGCCTACATTTTCATATAATTACAATCTCTGTAAAATGTTAAGCATACAACAATTTTTTGGATTAATTTAGAAAGGTAGGTTTTCATTTTTTATTTTTGCAAACATATTTTCTAAAAATGTTCAGCTAAAATCAAAAAAACATTTCTTCAAAAACGCAAATTTTGCATTGGTTGAAGTTGCAGAAAGTGCAGACCGGGCGCCTCCAATTTCTTAAAATGTCACACAGTGGCATAAATTTTTAAAAACATAAACGTAAATGTTGAAAAAGTATATAACGACGAACACCATTCAGACCTAATACCTTCCGCGCTTCTACAGTGTGCCTCTGTGGCTCAATTGGCTAGAGCGCTGTGCTAGTAATACAAAGGTCACCGGTTTGAATCCGGCCAGATGCACTGTTTTTTCCCTAATGTTTATGTGCGCTGGCTGTTCTGGGTAAAGATTAAAATTTGTTCATCCTATCAACCCAGAGAAGTATATAATTTTTCAACTCATCATCGAGTAACTCCATAGAAATTCCATTATATTCAAAGAGCAACTCCCATGAAGAAACTCTCCATATTTAACGCGGTAGAAATTCTCTTATTTGCAAACAAAAGCACTGTCTGAACCTTACCAACACTGTTCATATTTATTCATCTTTGGCTCACAACCAGTTATACTAAGTTTACGCTTTTCATGGAAAATGCTTTTATATGCAACAACTAGGCCAGCCTAAAAGGATTTTTCATATTGAGATCACCACAAATAGTCAACACACGAATTGTTTTGCCGGGGTAGAGTTTATCTAGTAAGCTATCTTTACAAGATAGGTTTTACTGATACTTTATTTACAATTTGCAATTTTGAACCAGTTTGAGCATTTCATGCATCCATTCATCTTGAAGGCAAGTGCCTGGAAGAATTCACTGTGGTTCTTTTATAATGAAAATGATTTGCAGGCATGAAAGCTGGTCTTGGAAAAAAACCACTGAAAAACATGTTTTTTACCATTTTCTGTGAATTTGATTTAGAAATAGGCTGAAAAACAATTAAAACAGTAACAAAAAAACACTGAAATCAGCTAAAACGCTGACAATTTTCATGCCTAGATTTGAGTTTGATTGGGTTCAATTCATAGCTCAGATTCCCTTCCCATCAAGCATTGCTACAGGGTCTTAATGCTCTGCATACTAGCCAAAGGCTTCAACATACAAAGTTTTGAGACATTTTCTCAAAATATCAAGAGCTACCTCAAGAACCACTAAACCAATACTAGGCTTGTTTGTACTCATTTTAATGCATTTTTTATGCTGATTCCAAATATGGTCATGAAAATGTAAAATTCTGAAATTCGTAAAGACATATTGACACTTGTCATCTGCAGTCGACACCCGTCTGCAGAGGGCTAATAACCATCACACAATCTGTAATTTTGTGAATGTTTCCACATCACCAGACACTATTGTCTTGTCATCATTTAAATTGAAATTGCTTTTTTGTAGGTAATGTTTTTAAGATATAGATCAAATTCTTCACTGTGGAAACAGCCATTAGATAAATATAACTCTCTCCACACGGGTGTCAACTGCAGACAATTTCAGTTGAAGTTTCAAATTTTTATTAAAAATTCAAAAAAATTTAGAATTGTAAATTTTGTTATGACCATTATTTGGAATTAGAATAAAAAATGCATTAAATTAATACAAACAAGCCTGGTATTGGTTCAGTGGTTCTTAAAATAGCTCTTGATATTTTAAGCAAATATCTCAAAATTTGGACTTTTTATGTTGAAGCCCATGGCTAGCATGCAGAGCATTAGGCTAACCAATAGACAGAATTTGATTGTGGCTTGGTATGATACTACCTTAGAATATGGACTAATTCACTTAATCCTTGACCTTGATATGGAACAGATCACTTCACTCAACTTCAACAAATAAAATATATGAGATCAGCTGCATTGAATTTATATAGTTTTGATATGTTGCATTAACTTTGAAAATATAAATCAGAATATGGAACAGTTCATTTCTCTACACCATAACTATCAAACAGTTTGATTAAATTGATCAAGGAGTTTGCTTCAGTTCATCTTAATTATGGAATGGCTCACTTCAGCTTATAGAACAGTTCACTTCACTTCATTTTGCCTTGACAATTATAGTCTGAACAAGTTAAGCTATTATTCTCAAAGAGTGCACTTCAGTTCAGCTTGATAGAATAACTCACTTCATCTTATGAAACAGTTCACTTCAGTTCAGTTTAATTATAAAACACTGTTTTCTTTCAGATTGATTATAGCATAGCTCACTGTGCCTTGGATATTGAACACATAACTTCACAACATGATGGAACAATGCACTTGTGCAGTGGTATATAGTGTGATATGCACAGGCATAAACTCACAAGCCTCAGCACACTTTTTAAAGATTCACTGATGTGGCCTAAGACACACCATACAAAACATTTAAGAGCGATATTTAAAACAATAAACCATCACAGACAGGATCAGCTCCCCGAGTTCTCATACGGGTAACTGAGACAATTAAGCAGGGTTCAAACTCGCATCACCAAACATCACTTCGCAACTTGATGGAACAAGTCACTTTCTTCTATATATAAGAAAGTACACTGATTTATAGTGCACTATGCACTGCCACAAACCCACAAGCCTCAGCACACTTTCCAAGGATTCCCTGACGTGGCTCAAGACACACCATATATACCATTTAAGGTAACTGTGTACTCTCAGATACGCATGTAGTAAAAGTGCCATAACTTTGTAATTATTCACGCAAGACATATAAAAGTATACATTTTTATAAAGGCAAGACATCAATGAATCTCAATATAAGTACAGTTTTGGTGTAAAAACAACAATTATGAAGAAAATCACAAAAAAGTGAATTTTTGGCAATTTTTGTTCGGTACATCATAACAAAAAAACACTCTTTCCAAAAATTTTGTTTTGCTTTTTTCTTAATCTTGAGGCACCATTCCAAAAAAGTTTTTTTTAGTTTTTAGATATTGGCCTTATTTTTGGAGATATTGACCATATAAGGCATCAAAATGAACTTTTTAAAATTCACAACTGCCTATTTGCACAAAATGATGCCTAAAATTGGAAATAGACCAAAATATAAAAAAATGAGAAAACCGTTTCTTAAGTCAATCATGCTTTTTACGATGATCATATTTGCTTACATATAGATGCTGTATTTATTGAGTTATCGTATGTACCTAAATCGTCATTTTACCGAGAAAATGAACATTGAAATAAAGGCCGTTGAAGTTTAAAGTGGTCACATTTTGCACTTTGATCGAAGCTTACAGGAGAATCGGCAGTTCTCGTTTTCTACCTTACATTACGTGAACATCGGGTAAATCCACAGCCCCTTGAAAAGTTTGGGCGAAATCTATTCATACCTTGATGTTTAAATCAGGGGAAAGAACTTGAAATAAATCACATTTTATCAGCTAAAAGCGGAGCCATTTGACCGCTAGGTTTTGTGAAATCAGTGCTTCCGTGGTGTTTCCATAAGATGTGCCACGCATGCAGATAAGCTTCGCGTATGCGTAGCGTATCTGTGCGTTACCAAATATCGCGATACGCAACGCGATGCGTTGTTGCGCGCATGTACCCTGCTGGTACAACAAAGATTTTCTTTCCTTTTAAATTTCAAACACGAGTGGAATAGTGAAATAAAATCCTTAAAATATTGCAGTTGGAGTTTATAAATCTGGATTTTCATTACTTGTATTTATAAAAAACATAACAAAGTACAAACATATAAAAAAAAACTCAATTTCGCGAAAGAAACAATGTCTAGAGTACACAGCTGCCTTAACAACACACTATTCATACCACAATAAACCATCACAGCCAGAATCAGCTCCCTGTGTTCTCGTACGGGTAACCAGGACGATTACACAGGGACTGCGCTGGGGCTAGAACTCGCATCGTCACACACCAATACACCCGAGTCTTATGGGACAGTCCACTACACTGAAACTGGCTTATGCAACAATTTACTTTCAGATTACTTCTGGAACAGAACAGTTTGTTTATTTCATAGCCTGATGGCACAGTTTACTTCACCAAAAAGCTTCTGCTTATGGACTGATTCACTTTCTAATTGCAAGGAATAGTCACTTCACTTTAGCCTCATTATAAAACAATTTAATATTTATACCTATCTAAGCTCAGCTATGGTACTAAAGTGCACAACACATCATTAAAGTTCATTGTTGTGATATTAAACTTTGCCATATACATTTTTTCATAGCTTACAAACCAACGCCTGTGATTGGTGTATTGTTCAATTTAATGCAAAATTGAAATCCATGCAGCATACACACCAGTGGAGCCATCAACAGTCAGCTTATAGTGGCATAAAACTGCACTGTACTTCTTTAGAGTGAGGAAAACTTGCCTGCATTAAGTATGAAATGTATCATGCTATCTACAGTAGATAACACCATGACATGTATTCATATGACTTGGATATACACCAGTGCTAAAGAGGATTATGTAGTAAGTAATTTCAAATTATTTTACCATATCAATCATTGCTGCATTTTGTTTCTCATCACCAATATAAGCTGCTGTTAATGCCAACTTATTTTGGTATCATTGTCGTGATATTCGGCTCTTAACCATGTGAAATCCAGGATATGAAAATAAACTGTGAAATACTGTATACTGCTTACTTATAAAGGCAGTATCAGACCTGTCAAGCCACTGACTCAATAAAAGTGATGTTTGTTCTTACACAGATACCATTGAATATTTACTGTGTGAACTATTATATCTTGACCAAAGTCAGCATAATTAACGCCAGAGATGTTAGTACTTGTTAGATACAACTGAATGCCTTCTTCGTGGAGTGTCAAGAATTGGATTCTACCAAAGTCAGCATATAAGAAATATCAGCATAATTACTGACTTCATATCATGGATGTTGGTACTTTAATATTTGGATGCAAGTTAATACCTTCTTTGTGGACTGTCACATCTTGGATTCTATCAAAGTTAGCATATAAGAAAAATTAATATAATCACTAAATCTATTACTGGACTACTTGGGATGTTTGTGCATATTGGCTGCCTCTCGTTTGCATAGTGAACACTGAACTCTTACATTCTGCACTGCACAGACGTCAGCATACAAAAAAGAGAAATCAAATCATGAATTATCAAGGAATTTATATGCCCCACTTTAAAATATTTTGTGTACAGTTGATTAAATATTGTGCAACTGATATGATATAATTTATAAATGTTTTGAAATCAACTCTCTCTCTCTGCGGGTGTTGACTGCAGACGACAAGTTTCACTTTTTTTTAATTAAAAAATTTCAGAACTGTAAATTTTCAAGACCATATTTGGAATCAGCATGTAAAATGTATTAAAATGAGTACAAACAAGCCTAGCATTGGTTCAGTGGTTCTTGAGATAGCTCATGATATTTTGAGAAAATATGTCAAAAACTTGAATTTGTTATGTTGAAACCTATGGCTAGCACGCAGAGCATTAAGACTTCTATGCCAGAAATTACTACACATACATGTGCCTAGCTTATGATTAGATCAAGCGCTGCAGACTATTGATGCAATATAGACTGCTCTACAAATATATCATTGCTTTTTATTCATCAAAGAAACTTAGAGACACAAGTAACATTTTCAGTATGAACAAGAATATTTGCGTAGATTCAAAGGAGCCTTGTTCATATTTACAGAGGGAATGTGAGGCATATGGTGACTAGAATTGCAAACTTGTTCAACCACTGTGACATTAAGTAGTGAAAATGGGACACAGGGATAGTGTGCAATGATTCAACCAAGCCATTGATGATATATAATACGAATCCAAGGATTATAGTCTTTGTAATATGAATATAGCAAGTTTACCTTCAGTAAGGAGGAATAAGGTAAGTAAATATTCCTTGATGTCTTCTGACCAACCAAATTAATTATTAAAACAATAACTTTGATCAAGGATCTACTTGATTAGGCTAAATAAAGAAAAAAAGGTTTTATCTCATACGATTGTGCAAATATTATTCAAAAATTGCAATTTTGTGCATTACCTTTATTTATCAAACATTTCAGATTGTTTCAAATTGCATAGCAGATAAGATGAGGGCACCCCCAATTTGCAAAAGTATAAAAAAGTCCAAATAATCCCAATTTGCAAGCATTGTGAGCACAAAAAAATCAGGTTTTTAATGCTTTTTTGGTCAAAAAAGGTCACAATTTTTGGGAGAAGGTCCACGTTTCACAAAATTACCCCGCTCCTGGAAAAAAGGACTCTTTCAAAATCCGCACCCCCAAAAAAAATCCTGCGTAAGGGCCTGCTTATAGATTCAGAATTGGATATTTTCAAGCCAACAAAATACTTGAATTGTTGAATTGGTACTTCTAAACCAAATTAAATATGAATCAAGTACCATCTTATTGAAAGAGCTCTACTGACCATTTATTGAAGCTCACTATATATGGCGAGTTACTGACTTCCAAATTTAATCAGAAACTGAATTGTATTGAAATCCACACACACACCTCCTATGGAAGACATGACCTTAATCTCACACACAGGGGTGTAGATAAATTCACTCCATGTGGAAGATTAAGGTCATGTCTTCCATAGGGGGTATGGATTTCAATGGGAATAGCCCATAAAGAGCTAATGGCAAAATTGATTATGAAAATACAAAGTATTATATAAATATATATTTATAACAAAATCAGAATACTCATTCATTTTAAAAGCTAAAAAATGAATAAAAGTACAATTTAAACACTTTCAATAAATGTAATTTCCAATTTTGCGAACGGTACAAAGTGGTACATCATTATTCAAGTGATTTTACAAATCAAATTTGTTTTCAAATATGAGCTTACTTATATGTGTCAAAGAACCAGTAGCAATGCCAAAAATCTTTCTGGTGAGCAAAGGTGTTTTCATTGGGGAGGGGACATGCTAGGGGGGTGGGGAGTGAGGGAAAATTAAAATACCTGACTTTGGGGATAATTTTAGTCTAATAAAATAAACAAAATTACAGTGAAATAAACTTTGATCCAAGATGTTTATTTTTAGAGTGTAAAATATTTCACTCATGGTACTACTGCCAGAATTATTTTCTTGAAATTCTAATAAATTTAGTATTTTTAGAATTATCCAATATGTCACAGACAACAAGAGACTGCATAATACAATATTTCACTTCGTTGATGTAAATTACTCTTGATTTCAGAAACATAGGCCCTACAGAACTAATTTTTTGGATTAAAATAATATTATCTTGTTTTGCCAAATGAAACATACCTATATTCTAATCTGTTAGCTCGTTTTAACTGGCAATAAAGTCAAATATTAATATTTGACCAAGTTTTGGAAGTAAGGGCTAACAACATGCATTTTTTAGGGTGTTTTTGTATGCTGTGACAATCAAGACCAAAAACCTATATGCCACACGCCTGGAACAAAGCTTTCAAAATTGTCCCTGTTGTTTTTCATGTGACTAATCAGATGCCTTATGAAGTACAGAGGTAGAAAGGAAGCTAGTTGCACATTTATTTCCATTAACCGTACCTATATTTCATTTTCCTTCATGCTTTTTTAATAAAATCTTTATTACATACACCTGACATAACATTTTCTTATAATCAATGCAACTTTTCAAAGCTGGTTTGCCATAATTTCAGACAAACGGTATTATGAGCACCTTAACACAGTAGCCTTGAAATTGGTCAATTTTTAGTGAGAAGAGAACGGATTTTGAATGCTTCTCTAAGAGAAGCATTCAAAATCCTAATATTTGGGCACTTTAATTGAAACCAGTAAAGAAATAGGCAGGCAATGGCTTTATTGAATACACAGTCTTCTTTCTACTTCTACTTTAAGGCATAAAAAATGCAATATTGGCTAAAAAAAATACAGATGCATTTTGACATAACAGACTCCATGCAACACAAGGTATAACTCAACCTGTGATCTTAATTAATCCTGATCCAACCAAATACATTGTACCACAGGCTGGGTTACTCCACTTCAGCTGGCGGCTGGGGTGGGTGGTGGTGGTGGGGGGATGGCAACACACACATTACACAGGGCACTTTCCACCAAACCACACTCAGGGTATTAGAACTAATATGGTGATGCAGGGGTGGTGAAGGTGACCACCAAAAATATATTGGAGTGCCAGTGCCAATTTTGCCAAGGGTAAACTGAAATGAATAATGCCAATACTAGACTTGTTTGTACTCATTTTAATGCATTTTTCATGCCGATTCTGAATATTGTCATGAAAATTTACAAAGAGAGTTAATCATAGATTTACATTATTTGTCATTATTGTAAAAATTGCCGGAAATGGTTTCAAAGATCTTCTACCGATCAAAATTACCATGATACTTTTGCTCATGAGTTACACAATAATTGCAACTCAAAAAATATAGCAACCAAAAAAATAATCAACGTCTGACACCCAAGTAATAGCAAGAATAGCACACTAAAATTTATGATGAGAATCTGATATCATTCAGAATTTTAGGTCATGGTCGTAATTATTGAAATCTAAAAATACTCAAATCCTTTCTCCAAAATATCATTAAATTATCTTCAAACTTAATAATAAAGCCATGAATGCAGTGTGCAAAATTATAATGTGTGGATCAATTGGTTACATCTTTTCAGAGACTGATATTAGGCTATTCCAATTGAAAGCCATACACCCTGTGGAAGACATGACCTTAATCTGCTACACAAGATGTACACTTGAAAACCATACACCCCTGTGGAAGACATGACCTTAATCTCCTACACAATGTATAGCGAGCAAAGTGAGCACCGAGTGTAGCAAGGAATATCTTGGATCATCATTGGTATCAGAGTACAACACAGAGCCTGTGCTACATCTAACAGCACTAAGCAAAGCAAACACTAAGTTACATGGAGGGAGGACAGATTAATTATTTGCTGAAATTACACATCATTTCTGCAAATTGACCTTTAATTATGACATTACTGAAATTGACTTGGTATATAAAAAGTTCTTATTGTTCAAAAGCCTTTCAATGATTGATGGATAAATGAAATAATTTTTTTCACTTTAATGCCCATTATACTGGACATCCAGTAGATGAGATATTAAAGTAATTAATGGCTCATTATAAAGGCTATTTTCCAAAAAATCCCATCCAATTGGTCTCACAATAATTTTTCCATACATGATGTACATCTTTATTGCTTGTTTGGTAACTTTTTTATTAATAAAAAGGGTGACAAATTCTCATTTAATTGACAATCTCCTACTAGAACTGCTATGCTATCCACAAGCAATCACGTCTCACTGTCGGTGCTGCCTGCCTCTGCTCATGTTGATGTGCTCGCTGTTTGGACATCACGATCTGAGAGAGCTGAGCAAGTTCTATCTCCTAAAGTATTCACTTCTTGTTAAAGCCATAATGTATAATTTCCATCAAATTGTAATATTGTTATTCTTTACTCAAAATACTAAAACAAAAAAGTAATAACTGTCAGGAGAGGTTTCTGTACATTTTAAGCAAATTTAACAAGGTAAAGTGAAGAAACCCCACTGGCTATTTTGGCTGTTTAACATGGAGTTCTATGGGGGGCTTCATCACTGAATACAACATCGAACAAACTCAACAAACTTGGCTGATTTAGGGGTAAGTTAGGACACATGTGTAAACATTACAAAAATCAGGTTTGAAAAATATTAACCAATTTCATAATATAAGATCATACATTATTGCTGAATTTTGATGAATTTTAGGTTGTTATGATTCAGCAAACATTCGTTATAAATGTTTCAATGTTTCATGAAATATTTTATGTTGAATACTTCAGGGGTCTGATTCAAAGCTTGAAATATCCTGAAAATAGTAAAAAATCCAGAAAAACAGTGTGAAATTAGGCAAAACTACCCTAAAACAGGCTGAAAATCAATAAAATTGCATAAATTTTGGCCACAAAAAATCTGGAAAAATCCAGACAAATCACACCCCTGATACTTGGATTCTGTATGGCCCTTAATACCACTGAATACCCAGTGCTTGACACATTCCATACAGCTCATTGATGCCAGTATTGAAATTATGTTGACAGGATTCAAAATGGACTGTCATCATAAAAGTCTTATATTTCACAAACATCAAGTTGTAGTCAATTTCAAAATTCATAAAAGTGTGTGACAGCTGTCTTATTATTTTTGCATAAATAATTCATTTTTACTTAGTTTAAAAATTGAAATACTAAAAAAAAAGCAAGCAGTTCACTTCTTTCAGAGATATCCTGCAGATAGCTAATTTGTCAAAATTGAGTGGGAAGCTAGGAAGAAAATGAAAACCATTAAATTTTAATGTAATTCGAGGGAGTATAATGGGGCTAAACGATTAGGTCTGAAATAAATTGCAAGACATTCTCCGTAGCAAAACACACATATGTATTCAAGACAACTTTTAAGCACTTTTAAGATAACTTTTGACTGTTAGAAAGCAGTCAAGTTTATCAATACGACATTTGACTACCATGGTATGAGAGGTTGCAGGTTCAAACCCTGGCAGTGGTTAGTACGCTCTTGTGTTAAAATTTAGTAAGCTTGAAATTCTCCTGGACAAGGCACTTGCTGCTAATTGTCTCGTTGTAACCCGCAAGAAATCTGGAGCTGATCCTGGCTGCAAAGGTCAATTGTGGAATGTCTAAGGTGTCTGCTGCTAGCAGCAAAGTCCCTGAGTTGTTGTTAAATGGAATGATGTGGGTCGTAGAATGTGTTGAGGCTTGTGGATCAAAATCTAGGCATTTTGAGTGTGCATAGCACACTATACACTAATCCGACGAGCCAAGTGATGGTCAGAATTCATTCTGCCATTACTGGGAGCCATCCGCACCAAACTGGTGTTGTAACTGCCCAATTGGGTGGAAAAGCGCTGCTTCAAAATCAATCATATATTGTATTGCATTGTAAACTTTCAGCATCCTTTTGTCGCACAGGTGATGGAACACAGTTTAAAATTCCCGCAAAGACTGCATCATTTCACATTTCAGGTGAGATGGCTTAATGCATGGAATTGATTTGTCTATAAGTCACTGCCCTTTTTTAACTTGGTACATGAATTATAAATGAGCAAGATTATTTTTTTCTCAATTAAATTCATTTAAATCATTTAAATAAAAACAGACTTTCCTTGTTAATTTTATTACATTGAAATCACTTTCACTAACCTAAACAAGTCATGCGTATGTCGCTTGTCATTAGAAATCTCAGTGCATTACTTTAATGGATTTATATAAATCATGCAGCTATAGCTAAGGAACTCAACATTAATAAATCAAGATTTTGTCAACAAAAGTGCCCATCAAGTTTATATATACATGACAACGAAAAATGGGCTATTCCAGTTGAATTCCATATGCCCCATATATAAGATACAACCTTAATCTCCCATACAGGGGGTGTAGATTTCAAATGGAGTCACCTATTCAGGTAACCCCATTTGAAATTCACACCCCCTGTGTAAGAGGGTCTCGTCTTCCATACTAGGTGCATGGATTTCACCTGAAATGGCTCATTTAATAGCTTCACATTCCATCCATCACATATTACAGATGACCTTGAGGGGAAAAAGAAAAAATCAGACCGATATGGAAAAAAAGGCAATTCAGACTCACATCAACTTTTTACTTATTAATCAAATAAGGAATGCAATATTGAAAACAGAATAGAAAATGAAACCAAACAACAGCTTTTATTCACAAAAGGCTTGAGTGCTTTAAAAATGCAATAGATCTTTTTCAATGGTTCCCAAAGCCTTTGGCTAGTTTGATTTGATTTGACTCACAAATTTTCCCATTTCGTCAAATATCACATATTTAATAACAAGGAATGTATACACAGTTGCAGTTTAAAAGCATTTTAATTAAATTTGCCCAGTAAGAAAATAACATTGACAATGCATATTAAACTGGACCTATGGTAGAGGTGACCAATTCTACTGTGATAGCTCTTAATGTGTTGTCTTCTTTTTCTCAATCTTTTCTTTTTCAGAGTCTTCAATCATTCTGTATGAAGTTTTGATGTTGAAGAGCTGACAAGATATTAGCCTTTTGCTGAAAAATATTATGATCATCGTGGAACTCTCTGTGCCTTTTTTATTAGCAATTTGATCTGATTTATACAGCTACAAGATAATCTCATATAAGGGAAGCTTTTGTCTCAATTCTGTATGAAATTCTGATGTTGAAGTGATGACAACTGCCTTTTGCTGAAAAATATTATGATCATCATGGAACACTGTATGTGACTTAAATGATTAAATGTTTGACCTGATTCACACAGCTACAAACAATACTTGGCTAAGGGAAGCTCGAATCTTCATTCTGTATGAAATTTTGACATTGAAGCGATAACAAGACATTAGTCTGAATACTACTACTACTGCATTTTGCTAAAAAATACTACGATCATCATGGTACTCTGTATGTGATTTTGCTATGGGAAGCTGAAATTGTGATGTTGACGTCTGAACAATACAACTACAGCCTTCTGCTGAAAAAATACAATGACCATCGTGGAATTCTCTCTGTGACTTGAATGATTAAACGTTTGATTTGAAGTACACAGCTACAGTGCAATCTCATATATGAGAAGCTTTTGAGTTGCTGCCATTGAGCCATTTTGAGCCCTAAACTATTCTTTGGGAAGCTTGTCATCTCAGCCAGTAGTACCTAAAGGTTTGGTTAGAATCAACCTAACCAATATTGATTGATACAATCTCTTGCCGGTGTTAGCAACCTGCAGTTTGGTGGCCTAATTATGCAACTTCAAAAGGACTACAACAATTTATGGGCAACCTTTTTTAATAAGTTTCTCTGAGACTTTACAAGGTTCGACTTTCTGAACATTTACCAAAAATTTGGCACAATATTTTGGGCAATCCTGTGTGTGTTGGTCACTCAGGTTTAATTTCATGTCTGTTAATTTGAATTATGTGATAATATATAATGTGATTTGACATATTGTATTATATATTCAAATGAGTATAAACATTATGGTTGATGCCTAGTCAGCCTCTGTCAGATATCCAATGGTACTTTGTATATTTTTGTGTAGTGCTAACTATATAACTGATCACTACTTATATCATAAGAAGCATTCACTCACAGAAATACACCAATGATGGATGGTTTGTTTCTGAGTGAGAAGTTAATCTTAATTACCGTTTGACAAAGTTCAACGATATGAACATTTAGTCAACTGCGCAGAGGGAAATATTGGTGAAATTTTATTTTCACTTTAATTTCATAACAACCAATTTAAAAGCCTGCACAAATATCTTTGACCAAGGCTTTAATGTATAGCTATCAGCGAATTAACTCCATGAGAGCTACCTGCCGATTGGTCAAAAAGAAGTTTTCATTATCAATGGGACCATTCAGCAACATTGTTACAATAATTTCACCATGCAAAAAATTGGGATGAATTATTTGCAAAACTCCATTGATTAAAATGAAGATATCATGTAATTGACCAATCAGAGGCAATGTTAGATTGGCAGGTAGTTAAAGAAATCACAAACTATCCTGAATAGTTGCAAATACAAAATACTAACAACAAAAATAATTATACTGAAATATACAGTACTAAGTGACTGATTGTCCTTGGTGATATCCGGTGACATTTATATCAGATGAGAGACTAATTGCACTAATTGATGTAATAGTAGGATATTTTGTTAAAGGGCATAATGTCAAGATTATAGCAGGCTCTATGATCTGATATTAAGGGTTAATTGACAATATTATTATCTGTTTCCAGATAAAAATCACACAAAATTTCTGCCTTACATTCAGTTCATTACCCATATTTACTGTAATATAAGATTCCAGTTACAAGAGTGTCCATAAGCAAGTAAGCAAGCTGCAATACTTTTACTAAATAATTTGTATAAAAAAACCAAAAAAACAAAATGGCTGCCATTTTTCTGCATGTATTGGCAGTTCTGTTGCTATGGAATTGGTCCATAGATGCACGATCTATTGACCCGTGTGTCATCAGTAAAGCTAATGTTACAACAGATGTAACAATTATACCAAATGCAACCCTTACACATGGATACTGCTCAATAGACCTCTCAGTAACAGATGCCAACACCATAATATCTATAGAATTGCTAAATTCACATGAAAATAACATATTTTCTTACATATTTTTTGAAAGATTAGATATAACAAATGACTGTTTGAAAAAGTTCACGCTATTGCCTTCACCATCACCACCTTGTATATTTACTGTAGCACTCGGTAAAGAATTCACAATTCACTTTCACCACACTTCAACAAATATGAGATTGCAAGCAGTGAATATATCAGAAAGACACCACAATTGTCACAATTCTTCTGCCAATGAATCTTTAGTGGAGAACTTGAATGAACAACAATGTAACACCACTCAATTCGATCGAGTCATTTATGGAAGTTCAGGCTACAGGGTCAGGTTTGACACTGACTGTCCAAAAGAGTGTACATGTACGTTAAGCTACAGAAAATGGTCTGTGTCAAAGTGTGACCTTCACAATCTGCAGGAAGAATCAACATATCTTTTGATCTATGAATCTAATATTAGAGGACTAAGTTTTGAAGGGAAAAATTTGTTGAAAATAACATCCGATGCTTTCTTTGGTTTGGATGGCTTACAACGATTATGGCTGTATTCAAACAAAATCACTACACTTGAAACAGAAACATTTAGCAATTTGGGACAATTGATTCAGCTATTTTTAAATACAAATCATCTGGTCTTGCTGCAGAGTGGAGCATTCGATGGACTCACACAGCTTCAACAGTTGTTCCTTCAGAAAAATCGTCTCCGTTCACTTTCCTCTGGTGTGTTTACAGGCTTGGAACAACTTCGAAACTTGTACCTGTATGATAACTTATTATCCTCACTATCGTCTGGTGTGTTTCAAAATTTGACTAAACTCCAATCACTGCAACTTTATCACAACCAACTTACCTCAATACCAAGTGATGTATTTAATGGGTTAATGTCCTTAGAAGCATTATATATGTATGATAATAATTTGACCACACTACCACTGGGTGTGTTTGAAGGATTGGTTAACTTAAAGAAGCTTCGACTTTATAACAATTGTATCTCTACACTCCCCAATGGTACCTTCAGTGGATTAAAAAACTTAGAAAGCTTGATGCTGTACGATAATCTAGTGAACTTATTACCAAATGGGGCATTTGATGGGATGGTGAATTTAAAGGAGCTTCAAATCTACAACAATGAACTCATATCACTACCATTTGCAGTCTTTAATGACCTGATAGCAATGGAAGAACTAGATCTCCATAGAAATAGTTTAACATCATTGCCAGGTGGTGCTTTCAGTGGGCTTGATCAGTTACAAATTCTTCATCTTGAAGACAATCATCTTAAGTCCCTTCCTGAGGATGCATTTGTGGGGTTAAGTCAACTCAAAGAATTGTACCTTCAAAGAAATCAATTGATCTCACTGCCGAATAACACCTTCATGGAT
Source organism: Amphiura filiformis (assembly GCF_039555335.1). Taxonomy (NCBI): domain Eukaryota; kingdom Metazoa; phylum Echinodermata; class Ophiuroidea; order Amphilepidida; family Amphiuridae; genus Amphiura; species Amphiura filiformis. The sequence continues at coordinate 6,500,532 of NC_092638.1, forward strand.
CTTATCCAGTTGGAAGTGCTTCATCTGGAGCAGAACACATTGACATCACTCGCATTGGGTCTGCTTGGAAATCTAATTCAACTGAAATATCTCACCCTGGATAACAATCGGCTCTCGTCGATACCAAGTGGAGTGATGGCTAAACTCGTCAACCTTGAGAAACTACTTTTAAATGACAACTATCTATCATTATTGTCGAGTGATGCTTTTAGTGATCTAGACTCCTTACAAGAGCTGTATCTTCACAACAACCAGTTGACATCATTACCAACGGAAGTTTTCCTAGGATTGCATCAACTGAAGATACTACGTCTAAACAGCAACCAACTGAAATCGTTATCAAATGATACCTTCAAAGATCTTGCAAATCTGGAAATGCTGTACTTAAACAATAATCTACTAACCTCTTTGCCAATCAGCTTATTTGGCAATCTTTTCCGACTAAAGGAACTGCACCTTAATAATGACCAATTACAAACTTTGCCTAGTGGTATTTTAGATAATGTGTATCGATTGGATGAGCTGCATCTTCAGTACAACAACCTTCACTCTTTGCGAAATGACACATTCCAAAGTCTGTATAAGCTGAAAAAGCTTTACCTGCATGGCAATACATTATCAGTCATAAAGATGGGGACATTTGATGGCTTGACCAGGCTTGCGGAGTTACTACTGAACAATAATGAAATCGCCACGCTGCAAACAGGAATTTTTGATGAACTGGGTGCCTTGAAAAAACTTGCCCTTCACAACAACAAACTTGTTTCCATGCCCCAAAACATCTTCTGTAATCTGGTTCAACTGGATGAATTATTTCTTGCTTTCAATCAACTTAAAAGTTTCCAAGCAGAAGTATTTTGTGGTGAAACTCGATTAAGAAGGTTGTATTTAGAGCAAAATCAAATAAGTCTATTAACACCACATTTATTTGATAATATGACCAATATAGACAGGCTGTTTCTTACTGGGAATAAATTACACTCTATTCCAAAAGGTGTTTTTCACAATCTTCGTCAACTCAAGCGATTATACTTGGACAATAACACACTTAACGCATTACCAATGGATACATTTGCTGGTCTTCTGTCTTTAGATTTCCTAATACTCAATAATAATTTCCTTACATTCTTACCAACTGGCATATTCAACGGGCTGACAAACATGATATGGCTTCACCTTCAGAACAACAAATTAGGTTCTCTACCATCAAATACTTTTGAAGATATGAGTCAACTTCAGGATCTTGATCTGAGCTACAACTTTTTGTCTGCTCTTCCTGACAACCTGTTCAGTTCTCTAACATCACTTGAGAATCTCTATCTTGATCACAATCGGATTGTGGAACTTCCACACGGCCTTTTCAACAACTTGACTCTCTTAAGATACTTGGACATAAGCAGGAATGACTTGACTACCATACCTGATGATACCCTCTCCTCTTTGATCCAGTTGCAGTATTTAAACATTTCTCATAACAATCTCACAGAATTGTCATTCTTGAATTCACATATGAATCTGACAGTTCTAGATTTGAATCATAACCAAATATGGAAGTTAGAACCAGATGTTTTCACATCATTGCACTCTCTTCTTTTCTTATCACTGGATCACAACAACATCCTTGAAATCCCAAATGGAATATTTGCTGAACTACACAATCTACAAGTTCTGTATTTCAGTAATAACCACTTCAGTGAGTTGCCGCCTGGTTTATTTACCAACCAACACAATCTCAAAACTCTCAGATTAGTACACAATCAATTGCAAGCTATCAATGGAAACATGATTGCTGGTTTATCCAAAATTCAAAACCTCAACTTGGAATGGAACAGAATCTCTTTTATTCCAAGTGGAACCTTTGAAAATCTAACAAATCTGAAATTTGTCAATTTTTCTCATAATAAAATTGCAAATCTTGGTGATCAATTATTTCACAATTCGAACTTGGAAATCTTAGATTTGAGACACAATTTTCTCAATCGTGTTACAAAGTCGTCTTTCAAAGGCTTGGAAAATTCCACGCTCCTGTTAGTACAAGAAGCAGCAACGTGCTGCTTTGCAACGCAGACCACTTGCATCTCCCAGCAGCCTCGACCAGTGTATCTCACCTGCCACAGAATGCTAGATGACATCTTGCTACGAGTCTCCATGTGGATTCTTGGCATATTTGCTGTCATTTTCAATACATTTGTCATATATCTTCGGTTAAAGGACAAAAAATCCAACAAAGTTCAAAGCTTTCTCATTCTTAATCTGTCCGTGTCTGATTTCCTGATGGGTGTCAACATGGTTCTGTTGGCTTCAGTGGATGCTTTTTATGGATATTACTTTCCATCATATGCTCTCAAGTGGATAAATGGTCCAACCTGTAAAATAGCTGGTACTTTGTCAATATTATCTAGTGAAGTCTCCGTATTTCTAATAACATTGATAACTGTTGACAGGTTCCAAGCCATCAAGTATCCATTCAGTGCCTATCGGTTGAAAATCAACTCTGCCAAGAAATGCGTACTGGTCATTTGGATTATTGGAATCCTTCTTAGTGGTATATCTATTTTCTCTGGACCACAGTCTGATGTATTTGAGGTGTCGGAGGTGTGCATTGGTATTCCAATGGTAAGAAGACCGATACACAAGTCTAGCAACAGTTCAGTTGAAATCACCAAAACTGATATCACCATAGGGTTTGAAAAAGTCTACAATGAAATCGATCGGATCAACATCAATATATTTAACATAAATAGTTTCATTACAACTACAAATTCCTCTTACAAAAAATCTGAACAAATAGGCGAAAAACCGGCAACATACTTTTCTATCATAACATTCATATGTATCAACCTTGCTTGTTTCTTTCTGGTTGCCTTTTTATATATACAAATATTCATCACCGTAAAAAAGTCGGAAAACAGAGCTGGTAGTAGCCAAAATCAGAAGAAAGAAATCCGTAGAGCAGTGAAGATGTTCGCCATTGTGTTCACTGATTTCTGCACATGGGCGCCGTTAGTTCTTATTTGTATTCTTGTCCAATGTGAGGTTATTGTTGTTGACCCAGTAGTGTATGCATGGACTGTAGCATTGATTCTACCTATCAATTCAGCTATTAATCCATTCCTGTATACACTCATGAGCATTGTGATGGATAAGAAACTGACTAATGTAGTGTCTGTACAAGAGACGCCACCAACATAACTGTATCCTTTTTTTAAAGATCTACAGATCAACAAACAGCCAAAGTCCCAGCATCATTCGTTAATGAGGGCGATCGTTCCATGAAGTGTGACAGACTAATATGCACACTCCGCGTATTTTTTACTGTCTTTCGAGTAAACGCAAAGACATCCAACGCAGTATACGCGAAGGCACACAACACTAGCATGATTGTTAGACATGCATGATCAAACAATCGGCCCTCATGAATATGTGAGAATTCACAGCATACAAAGCACAGGGACTTTGGCTGTTTGCGGATAGTCTGGATCTATTTAGTTTATGGCTGTATCATTTTGTTTTAAATCTATTTCATTTGATATAGAATAACATAAAATATTAACCCCACCCATTAACTACATCATCTATTAACCCCATTGACACTACCAGCTAAATTATGTACCTCTAAGAGTTATATTGATTGGATACAAAGAAGGCTATATATCATGTTTTGAGCCAATCAGAGGATATGGTATGAATAGTCAATAGTGCAGTTGGGGATTAAGCTTAAAATTGCTAAAGAGATCGAAAAGATCTAATTTGATTGGTTACTCAGATGATTATATCATGTAATTAACCAATCAGTGGCATTGTAAGGAAAGCAGTAGTGCCCATAGGGTTTAATTATTGAGTTAGTAAGCACTTGAAGTTCTACCAGAAAATAATTCCGATACTGCTATCATGTGGCACTTGCACAGAACTTCTGGTAGTGGAATATCTGTGCACAGTGGATCATTGCTGCACATGGGCCTAGAAAATCCACTGTCAGAGTATTGAATTTTGTGCACTGATGCAGAAAACATCCCTTTTCTTTTTACAGAAAAGTGGACCATTTTGTATATAATGGTGGAATGGTGGATTGTACCTCATACAGTGATGGTTAGCTGTAACATTATCCAATGGCTCAAATCACTGTAATTGTTATATAAAGATCACCATCACTTTATCCTGTTAAACACAAGTAATCAATTATTTTTGTGCAAAGTTATTTTATACTTTATCTCCTAAAATATTGTCACAAACCCCTCAAGGAAATATCCTGCGCCTCCTCGAGCCACTTCCGGTCCTGCCGGGACTCGAACCCATGACCCTGGGTTTAAGAGGCGGCGGCTAGCGTATAGACCAAAAGAGGACTTCCCGTCAGGTCTATAACACTAACACACTTATACCTCCGTGACATGCTCCCCCTCCTCGTAAGGCGCGTCCTCGCGCCTTACTTCCTCTGTTTAAACTGGTCGTCCTTGATACAAGGCATACTCGGCCAGACTGGTCATCCTTGATACAAGGCATACTCGGCCAGCAATTTTTATGAACGCCTAACCCTTTCCGATGGGTGATCCCCCTGGTGTTAAGAAACACCAGGAACCACCGCTGCCACCATTTGTGTCACAAACCCCTCACGGAAATATCCTGCGCCTCCTCGAGCCACTTCCGGTCCTGCGGGACTCGAACCACGACCCTGGGTTTAAGAGGCGGCGCTAGCGTATAGACCAAAAGAGGACTTCCCCGTCAGGTCTATAACACTAACGCACTTATACCTCCGTGACAATATGATGGTCAGTGATCATCACACATTTGACTCACCTGTAGGAATCCATGCATACACTTGTTGATGTAGAATTTGGCTCTATTATAATCCTCCTGTATGGTGTACAGTGCTGCTAGCTCCTCACTATGCCGGGCCTGTGTGGAAAAGAAAAGGTGTGAAGATATCAAGATGGTTTTATCATATATCCACGATTTTATATCAGATGACTCATATAAATCTATTTTTTGTAACTTGTAACTTTTTAAGACTTGTATTATATATAATCGTTAAGACTGTATATTAATTGTTTCACATATGTAGATGTAGTTGTAATCAATATAACATCTTATAAAGTTCATAGAGGTTTGTTTTATATCTTGGGCACTACATTAAGTGCCTTGTTGCTGGCTGGAAGACTGAAATTACTTTAGAGCCTTGTTGCTGTTGCTGGCTGGAAGGCTGAAATTACTTATAATACCACATGAAACACACTGATTTCATTTTGCATGATTTTGCCAATGTAACAGGGGCTTAGGCTTGTCTTGGTTGATACTCTCAACGACACTCTCTTCCAGAGTAAGATGAGAGGTTGATGATAGGTGCTTTGAAGCGGTTTAGTTTAGTTGGTTTGCTGTAGATGTAGATCACACACACCCTCAAGCTCCCCTGAGTCAGTTAATTACATCACACCATCATGGTGTCATTACTAAGCCAGGAAGAGTGTAAGGGTATTGAATAGACCTGCAGCAGATGGCATTAGGCTCTCCAGCAGCGTTTTGTGATAAGCAAAAAGGTCAACCATCTACATTTGTAATGTACACATTTTTCTACCCTTCTATAAATGAAAACTACATTTCTTATCATTGTGAATCAAGTAAATTTTGTAGCAAAATCAGAAGTACAAGCTACATTTCTGATCATAATTGAGGTTGGAACACTTGTGTAAAAGTAGCACTGTTTGTAAACTGCATTTTTGTGTTCCAACAAGTGTTCCAATTTTGAGCAGAATCCTGGCAGTATCCCAGCAAGCATTAAATTAATACTACATGTAATCATAATGTTCTACAACAGGTTTTAAAGAAGTTTCATGTTGAAACAGTTGAAACAGTACTAAAACATTATAAATGTGTGAAAGAATGTTCAAAATAATAAGTAATATTTGTCTCAATGTACATACCTACACATGCACCCCTACATTAACCAGACAGAGCACATGTATCAATTGTATTTGCTAAAGGTGGGTGACCTTAATGATATCCTCATCCTCACATTTCATCCGATGAAATAAGATGTTGCCACCTGAAGAAAGCTCATATTTTTTCTCATAACCTCAGTAAATTTTTTAAGCCACAGATATGTTTCCTTTAGATGATATGAACATGAGCATATCCCCCCATTGGGTTGGGCTATGTCAGTTAAAGTCCATACACCCCCATGGAAGTCATGACCTTAATTTTCCACACAGGGTGTAGATTTCAAATGAGGGTCACCAACTCAGGTAACACCATTTGAAATCCACACTCCCTGTAGATTAAAGTCATGTCTTCCATGGAGGGGGTGGGGGGTGCATGGCTATGTCAACTGGAATAGCCCATTATGGCCATTGTGATATATGCTTTTGCTTTTAATATCCAAGCTGCTGGGGTAATTTAACTCAACACTTTGAATCTGATTGTGTTGGTAATGGCTTCAATGTAACAGGTAAAAATGCCAAATGAAATAAAATTGGACTACCCACTTTCACTACTTCAACTTATCTGTAGCTTTCGTACATGCTGATATGTAACATGCGAACACAATAATGTTTCACAATATATAAAATATTTATCTTGTATTTATCTTCTTATTAATGTTAAATATTGTACAAACTATGTAAATGTTGTCATAAGTTGTATTCAAAAAATGTATGATTAAACTTAAATTGAACAAATATCTTACTTTTTGACAATATATTGTAGTTTCATGATTTTCTAAAATCATCAATTAATAATTTATAATTGAAACAAAAAGAAGCAACACGCTATTAAATTTGAAACCACATCCCCTCCTTCAGGAAGATTCCAGAATTCCAACCAAATTTTAAAACCCTTTCAGATACAATCATTTTATTTTTTATCCATGCAAAATTTTATCAAAATATGGATCAAATTCTGCAAAATTAAACTGGATTTTAACATTTTGCAGATTTCAGTTAGAATTTAAAATAAAATAAGCAAAAGAATTCACCTGTAATGACCATATAATAATAATAATAATAATAACAATAATAATGACGATTTAATATAGCGCCGGTATCCGCCTTTCGACGCTCAATGGCGCTTGACACAACAAGTTCAAAAGATCTAAGAAAAATAAAACAACATGGTGACACAGTTCATAAGAAAAAGAGTGAAATACTAAAAAGAGTCACTCTTTGAATGCCTCATTGTATAGATGGGTCTTAAGTCCAGATTTGAAAGTTGCGATATTGTCACATGTTCTTAGTGCTACAGGCAGTGTGTTCCATAGTTTAGGTGCACCAACTTCGAAGGATCTATTTCCACAAAGGGAACTGGAATTGAGATAGGAGTGTCATTGATCAGGGGAATGTGCATTTTAAATGGAATAGCTTGATTTCAATTGCCATAGCAATAGAAGTAGACTTGCACATTATGATAATACCAATGCACCATATACAGCCATAGACTAAAGAAAAACGGACCATTCACCAACAGACAAAGTCCCTGTGCTTTGTATGCAATGAGAATTCTTGCATTCATGAGGGCCTTTGCCAGTTGGTGAATGGTCTGTAGATTATTGGTCTGTAGTTTATTAGTTTATGTATACATCACAAATCAGTCTCATACACAAACCTACCTCTAGATAGGCTCTCCTCTCTTGATTCTGCATAGCTGCATCAATAAACTGTAGCAGAGATTCATCATCACCGCCTTCTAGAAGTTGCTTCAATTTGCCTCTCATCATAGCAGGGAGATAATGTTCCTACATATCAAATGAGTCATAATAGTTATCATTTAGTAGACATGAGTACTTTAATCCCATTGGTCAATAAAAAGAATAGTTTGCACTATGTAGGACATTTTGTTACCATGGAAACACAGAAATATAGCTGACAATCAGGAGGAGTGAATGGGTATGTATACTGACCCATTTTGTTATGTTACAGGTAACATCAATAGGGCAAACTAACAAAATGTCCTACATAATGCAAACTATTCTTTTTTTAATATGGTAATAACAAGACAAACATTTTGAGAGCTTTTACATCCAAATCAGGGGAAATTTTTTTTTTGACCCATGTGAATCCTATATTACTGAATTATTGAATTTTGATCCCTGTGTAAACTTTGACCATGGATATCTCAAATAATTTGTCAAGATGCTCAATGGGAACCTGATTCTTATTCTATATTCCTTAAAATTGTAAGTCATACCGCAAGTCCTCAATTACACTCAAATTAAGTTCTACCCGACTACATAAAATGGAACAGCATTAAAAGAAAAAATACCAACCTGATAATACGGATCTGACCATATCTTCTCCAAGTCAGGTGGGTCTTGCTCATCAATATTCAATATGGCATAATCTTCTAGATCTTTCCACTGGGTTAACTGCTCACAACACTGAAATAAAATAAATGAGTCAGAAAGAGTTTTATGGAATGGATGGGGTAAAATCTTCAACAATTTCATTTGTCACTAATGATGTTGGTAACAGCACTTTTGACCCCATATTGTTAGTTCAGGATTCCCACAGACTTGCAATTTCAAGACTTTTTCATAATTTTTCTAGCCTTACTATACTTGGAATTTCAATTGAATGAACACAGCTTTCAACAGCTGTACACGATCCAACCGCAATCGTATATCGCAAATTTCAAATTACAACACAAACGCACAACCTTGGATACAAGGCTAACCAATCACGAGTGTGTTGGCATGGTTGGATTCACTTCCGTGTTGCGCACCCACAGTCACACATGCTGGCCTACATCACGCAGTGTATGTAAAAAAATTGTCACATTATGTCAGGCTGTGTTCATTCAATTGAAATTTCCATTGTAGATGGTTCCCAGTTACCATGTCTTCCAAAACTATCATCCCAAAAGCAAACCTGCCTAGACAGCACAGTTCTCAGGTGATATATTGGTTTTTAGAGGCTTATAGTAAAAGGGATCTGTCTGGTAGGGCTATAATTTTCTAATGACCAAATCACAACATTTTCTATTTCTCACTTACACTCATTTTCAAGAAGTTTGACTTCTAATCTACTCTTTCGAATAGAATGCTGCATCATTCCTCTCACTGTTAACATTTATTTCTGGAATTTTCATGACTACAATCAAAGTTGTAACTTTTCTATGACTCATGCCAAAGACCAATGATTTTCGCAGCATGGAATCCTGTGGTGCTCTGTAAAATTTGCCTTTCTCCACAAAAACTTGATTTAGTCTGTACAATTTGATAGTTTTGACACAATTTATTTATTTCATTCTAAATGTCAGCAAAATATGTGGTTAACAACACATTTTACAGGGTTTATTATAACATATGATATCCAGAAGCGGAGTTATGGTTGCTTGAATTTGGCATTTTATGCACATACCGTAAAAACCAGATAGTTAGCAAATGTGCTTACTATCGAGCGCTACTGAAAACATGAAATTGCACCAAAGTCCGGTGTTTTATCGACTGAGCTAATGGGGTTGAGACACAAATTTGCAGGTTTACTTGTTTGTATATAACTATGTGTATTGATGATTTGCTCAAAACCCTTTACACTTTTGTAGATGGGGCTTTTTGTGTTTGCATGTTTTAAAAGTGCTCGATAGTAAGCCCATATGCTAACTATTAAGTTTTTACGGTATGAATACAAATTTCATGCACATTTTGCACTGCAACTCAAAATCAAATTTGCAGACTTTACGAGAAGTTTGTGGTGGAGACTTATCTCTTACATGCAGCCTTGATTCATCCCATAGATCTTCCTCTACTTGTTGTACATTGCCTTCTCCCCAGTCAGTCTCAATAGCCTGTAAGTGGAAAGAAAATGTAAGATTTCAAGAAACTATTAATTATACGCATGGGCATATGCAGTATGTATAGGATTGTGGGTGAGCATGGGGTAGGAGGGGGCTATGTCTAAATGTCATGCAAAGTGGACCTATTTTTAAAGGGATTTGGGGGTATTCTTGCCACTAAGCACCCCAGGGTCTAAGGTTTCTAACCAGGGGGTGTCAGACTGACTGCCTCAGACAACAAAATACAAGTGAGATAGACTATTCAAGTTGAAATCCATACACTCCTTATGGTAGACAGGACTTTAATGTCCCAAGCAGGGAATGTGAATTCCAAATTAAGTAAGATAACCTGAAGTCTACACCCCCAGTGTGGGAGAATAGGGTATGGTCAGGGCTTACATAGGGAGTGAGTAGATGAGAATGGTCCAAGTTTATTAGGGTGTAAAGGATGAAAATTAAGGTTAAAATTTCAGCCTTTCTTTGATCCTGTTCAACACCAATAGACCATTTCGTTAATTCCCAAAAGCATTTTTAGAATTTAACCCAAAATACATTGCACTGATCATGTTGGTGTGTAAATTGTTACTTTGTAGTTATTTCATAGTTAGTTCAATATGTGTTACCCAAAAAGTGAATTGCTTCTCAATAGCAGGGTGGTTCTTATCTCACACAAAGTCTTACCTCTGTGTATTTCTCCAGTGCTTTCTTGAAATCACCCCTAGCTTCTGCTTCTAGTGATACTTTAGTGATCTCCCGTGTACCAATACGACCTCCAAAGATGCCTTGAAGAACATCAAACTCTCCCAATGCCTTGTATAACCTGACAACAAAACCATAGAATACAAAATATGACATGAGTTTATCAAAAGTCAGGTGGAGACCCTTAGCTCCCCGTGACAAAAAGGTACACTTTTATGGGTGGAAATTTAGCAACATACCCAAGAAGGTCCAAATTAAAAGAACTATTTACAAAGTGACTACTTCTTCAACTGCTCAAAATAGCCCAAGACAGGTTAGTTTTTAGGATAAGTCCACATTTTGCAATTAAAATGGTTTTTTTAAATGAATTGCAAAATACAAGTTCATTAATTATTAAATTATTAATGAGCTACTTTGCAAAAAAAATTACATAATGAGTTAAGAATTTCTTTTTCTAGAAGTTTAAAGTCCAAGCTTCCAATGATATGTCACTTACTATAGTTTGTTCGGCTTATATAAGGCAGAAAAAATAAAGACTCAGAACACCGTGTATTGATATAGAATGGTGTGCATGCTATTAGAGTACCACATATGAAGCAGCGGGGCAGCAGTGTACCTCTGGGTGGCAGCAATAGGAATCGGATAGGTTTATATGGCTCCTCCACACCTCTCAAAATACCACTTTTTGTGGTCATAGAATAGGGTTAAGGAGCAAGTAACATCTTATAAAAAGTGTATTGCTGCTTTTTCTTCTTATTCCTCTTTTTTCATGACATGTAAAGTTTTGTAAAGTGATACAGTTAAAATGAACTTATGCAGCAACATGCTGAAGTGGTTCGCTCAATTAAACATGGTACAAAATAAAACTTCCTTAGTTTTTGATGTGCAATAAAAGGGAGTGATATGCTGCAAATTTCATGAAATTAAAGCTCATTCACCTTCCATTTGATTCAATATGAATTTATGATTCTCATTTTCTGAGAGGGCATGTAAAGTGTTGACATTTATCTATTAATGTTAGCGTTGTTTGAGCATGAAACAATAGAATTATAATGGTACAAGCTTTGAAGGGTACATGATGATTTATCATTTTGTAACATTATAACTTCTTTTCATCTTGTAAGTGTGATTCAAGATTGTTCTCAAATTATTAGAGTACTTGCAATATGCTTTTACGAGACAGTTTATTAAATTTGGGCATTCAAGGGAATGAAGGAGTAAACATTCCCACCCATGCACACACACACACCCCTGTCTGTAAATGCCATCAAACGAGGACCTTGACTTTTAACTTTCCTCTCTTTTGCTAAATCCTATCTAACTGAGGATGCACACATCAGCAATTAATCAACATACCGTGGACCTCATTTACACACGTTGCGGGGGATTGGATACTTACAACCGTCTGTGGACCTGTCCATAACCTCTCAACAGAGGACCCATTTTAAATGTGTTGTTATGCTATTTGAGATCTCCTGGTAAGGTCAGTTCAACTCGGTTAGGTGTGCGTCCTCGGTTAGCTGTGCGTCTTCGTTTGTGTAGGGTGTGTTCTGGTACGGGTCCTCATTTTGCCGGCATTTACAAACACACCCCCACCCCCCGCCTACCCTCAATACACACCACACACATGAAAATGTAATATATATGGACCATAGTCAGAAGCTGTTCAAAAATATTTGGAAAGGATCAAGCGAAGTGCGCACGCCTAGTGCTTAACCAGGGCACAATATTTTTGGCAAATGCAAGGGATCAGGGAAAGGCTACGAGGTATCATCACACCAAAATTTGATGAAATGAAATGAAATTTGATGAAATTTAATGAAATGAAATGAAATTTGATGAAATGAAATGAAATTTGATGAAATGAAATGAAATTTGATGAAATGAAATGAAATTTGATGAAATGAAATGAAATTTGATGAAATGAAATGAAATTTGATGAAATGAAATGAAATTTGATGAAATGAAATGAAATTTGATGAAATGAAATGAAATTTGATGAAATGAAATGAAATTTGATGAAATTTGATGAAATTTGATGAAATTTGATGAAATTTGATGAAATGAAATGAAATTTGATGAAATTTGATGAAATGAAATGAAATTTGATGAAAATGAAATGAAATTTGATGAAATGAAATATGATGAAATGAAATATGATGAAATTTGATGAAATGAAATTTGATGAAATGAAATTTGATGAAATGAAATGAAATTTGATGAAATGAAATGAAATGAAATGAAATGAAATGAAATGAAATGAAATGAAATGAAATGAAATGAAATGAAATATCATCATCCAATTCCATAAATGTAAAACAAATAATTTGCTGGTGACAAAAATCTGGAAAAGGTGCAAGTGAAGAAAGCACACAAAGTGCTTGCTTGGGGCACAATCAGGAACAAAAATGGAAATCCACACAAAAACCCAAAAAAACTGACATCCCTGACCACATTTTTTGTACCTTGCTAGTTCAATCCATGTACTAATCTCTTCTGTTGGTTCATTGGTGGCCATGCGTGCTCTCTTAGGAGCTTTCTCATCTTCCCATGTCTTTTGTATTAGATTCTCCTCCAGAAGTCGAACACCTGCCACAAAAGAATTACAAAAGTATTTGCAAAAGAGCCAAGTTATGACATGATAGAGATACAGCTATACAATTTTGAATCATTACGCTAAATATGACAAACTATGTCATACTTGTTTTTAAATGGACTTTCAGTGATTTTGAGTAAAATAATTTTGATATGTAACATGGATCACATTTCACTATCACAGAAAAAGTATAGTCTGTCTCGTCTGAAGTTGAGTGCAACAGAGGCAGATTTGAAACATGCTAACTAACACAATCCTGTGGGTGTATACACATGTGTAGAAAGATGATTTGTCCATATGCTGGTAATGCAACCACATAAACACGCCAATTTGAATCTGCTACTGCAAAATCCAATTATGGCATTACTCTTCACTAAAGACAAAACACACTATTAGACCCATTCCATGTCAACTCCAGGGATGTGCACCGCAGCACCTCTTCATTTTTGTTCTTTTTCTGTGGTGGTAGATATTGATGAGAAAGTAAAATTCGAAAATTTGAGCTTCATACTCCATTTCGTTTTCCCGTGGCATCAATTTGAAATTTAGGGGTCAGCGTAAAAAATGTGTCGCAACACGAAAAACAACGTTTGGAAGTCCATAAATGTATAAAGGGAACCATTTACAACTTTGAAAAGTATGTATTCTGGGGTACTTATTTGTGTAGAATTCAAATCTGGCATCAGAAAACTTGTAACTTCTTTACTTTTACTGTCCATTTTTTTGCCAGTCAGAGCCCTTTGGTAGGACATTACTCTTATCCAATATTGAGCCTATTAGAATACTTTTAGCTGAGATATTACCCATGCAAAACCCCAATTGTACATTTTTTGTACATTTTGACCCCCCTGAAAACCAATGTCAGACATTTTGCCCCACCATCAACTTCAGGTATGTTGAAGCTATGTCCTTGGACAACATTTCTGAGAGATATTGGCTTTGGGACTCGATGGCTTCAACACATCAGTAAGGTTTGCATTCTCCATAGAGTTGTACACATTTTTGATTTTGCATGTATAATGACTTAGGCAAAAAAAAAAAATTGTTGTGTTGCCCTCAAGTGGAAAAATGGGAAATTTGGGTAGGACGGTCGGATTATTATTTTTTTCTTCTTTTAAACCTTCAGTTTTTAAAAATCCCCTGAAATATTAAATAATGCTTGTTCAATTAGGGGACATTTGTCAATTTTGACTTCTGGATACCTGTTAGACAACAATTAAAAACTAGTCTTACAATAAAATATTAATTTTAAGTGAAAAACATTGAGTTTTTGAACAAATCTGTAAAAATCATCATTCAAAAAAAAAAAAAAAAAAAAAATTTCAGGATTTAGGGTAGGACGGTTGAGGGCAACACAACAATATTTTTTTTTGGCCTTATGTGTAACTCTATGGAGAATGCAAACCTTACTGATGTGTTGAAGCCATCGAGTCCCAAAGCCAATATCTCTCAGAAATGTTGTCCAAGGACATATTTTCAACATACCTGAAGTTGATGGTGGATCAAAATGCCTGACATTGGTTTTCAGGGGGGTCAAAATGTACAAAAAATGTACAATTGGGGTTTTGCATGGGTAATGTCCTACCAAAGGGCTCTGACTAGCAAAAAAATGGACAATAAAATTATTTTTACTTTTGGAGTTTTGACCCCCCAAAGTTGGTCCCGGATGGACGAAGTTGCATTTTGAGGGCCCTATATCTTTTAACGTAAAGGAGTTACAAGTTTTCTGATGCCAGATTTGAATTCTACACAAATAAGTACCCCAGAATACATACTTTTCGAAGTTGTAAATGGTTCCCTTTATACATTCATGGACCTCCAAACATCGTCTTTAGCGTTGCGACACATTTTTACGCTGACCCTCTAAATTTCAAATTGATGCCACGGGAAAGCGAAATGGAGTATGAAGCTCAAATTTTGGGATTTTACTTTCTCATCAATATCTACCACCACACAGAAAAAGAAAAAATTGAAGAGGTGCACATCCCTGGAGTTGACATGGAATGGCCTATAGTCTAACTTCTTTGGTTATCATGAACTCAAACTGCTCAGCATTCAAATCACAAGAAGCTAAAAACATACATCTATAAAACTACAAACCTAGAAGTAGCTGTTGACTGGTCAAGCTTGCTGTACTGATGGAGGAGGGTTCAAGGGTCAACTGCTTGCTTTGATGATAGCTTACTTCCTGTGTTTAAGTAATATGAGAAAAGTGTCACACATATTGGACCAAATTGACACATATTAAAGTAAGTTTGCTAAATGGTGAGTGAATATGGCAGGTGAATTCCAGTCATTACAACAAGTTGCAGGACATCATGATCCATCTTAAACATTAAAAAGTCAATAACATTTGTGGCCATCCAACAGATACAGAGGTGTAAGTGAGGTAACAATCCACTCCCTGAAAAACATGCGAGCCAAAGGCGAGCACCTCGCCAAATTTCCGGAAGTGCAGGGTATCACCCCCCTTGGCTCTTTTTATGGAAATGTAAAAAAAATATTAATATTTTTTTTTGGCCACATTCGGAAGACTTACACCTCTGCAGATATGAGCCCAGAAGTTGGCAGAACAGTGCAAAATAAAAAAAACAAAAAAAAATTTCATACTTTGAGAAAAATTTAGATTTTCACAGATTTGCAATATTTCATACTTCTTTCCCTTTTACAGCCACAAAAGTACAAAAGTAAAAATGATTTAAAATTTACATTTTATGGCTTCAACAGAAATGTTGTAAGGAACATTTTTAAGACACATAACTTCATTTCTGGATATCGTACAAAACTGGTTGAAGTGTCATTTTGAAGCTTCAGGTATGATCATTCCAAATCTGTAAAAATCTCAAATGTACTTAGGGCCAACCGCTGGGCTCATTTGTGGTGAACGGTTACATTTTACCACATGGTAACACAGCTGTTAAATGGTGGATAGAACTACACTGATGATAACATCATAACAAAAAGATGATGTATACTTCATGTTATACCAAGGATTCTCGAGTACTAATATACTATAGGATAAGCCACTCGTTTGCGCAAATGAAGTCAGTCATACACTCAATGCACGATTATGCATGTGATGGCTTGCGCTGTGTAGGAGTGTATCACCTGTGGAAGAGATGATGCATGTTTACGTCATCGTTTAAAAAAATTTAATTGCGAAAACCGGCACGAACATTTGGTTGTTTTTTTTCCATTACTATCATATTGTGAAAAACCAAGTAGCTGAGAAGTTAGCTCAATATGCTAGGAAAATATTCTCTGCGATAACCCCATGACGAGACTGGCTAAATAAGCTGTATTTTTGCTGGAAAGGGTTCGAAAAATTGGCAGTCGATGTGAGCCATCTTGGAAAATTTAGGGTACCAAACTACCAAAACTGTCAATCAATTACTACGGTACCAAATTCGGTACCAAACTCCCTACCAACCGTCACACAAACTGCCGATGTGTCAATCAAACTACCGTAAAGTGACTTCACTTTTTATACAGGGATTGAATACGAGTGTCACAGCCCAGGTTATACCAGATACTATATCTTGCATCAATATTTCTTGTTCACTAATTGATTAAAAGTGTATCACATAATGTGTATGCCTAAGCTTATGATAAAGGCCTTGCATTTTCAATATTTTAACAAATCAATGAACAAAGACTACATTAATAAGTCCACTAAGTCCACTATCCCATGTTTCTGATTTCCCTGTGCGATATTGCAATGTGTTGTGATGCTAGGTATTATAATTTCAGTTGGATGCACCATTACAAAGCAAACAGTGGATGGATCCACAGTAACAATACTGTGTGAGGCCTTTGTTTCCCAAATGAGAACAATAGTCTGCATATTGTTAATCAGCATTGTTATGGTAAATAATAGGTTTTTGATGGTACAACTCATTGTTGCTAATGTCAAACTTGTCAAAGTAATTGTGATTGTATCTCACAAGTAAATGAGACACATGCGGTTGTGGACTTAACACGGTTTGGAAATAAGCTCTTCAAATATTGTCTGTTCCATGCGGTCTCGGAAAATATTAGGCCCACAGTCTCTAGTTCACATCGGGACCATTAGATTCCAACAGATCCTTCATGAGCAGTTAATATTTGTATACTTGATGTCTAATATAATTAATAGGATTTTACCTGGACACAGCTAATAAATGGAGGATAGAATTGTGTTGATGATGACATCATTACATTGAGATGCTGGTTGATATCTTTGACGAGTTTGGCTGCTTCCCTTTCAGTCTTTGTCTCCTCAATTTCAGCAAATATTCCGTTGAAGAGAGCTGTGAATAGCAGGCGGGCCAAAGACGCATCACGCTGTAGCAAAAGTATTTTAGATAATATTATATTTAGTGGTTTCATAAATGACATGGGCCATGATGTAGAGGACAAGAGATCACAATATATTCATAAATACATTACATATTTATGAGGCACCATACCAATAAACAGCTGGCCTTTGATATGTGTGTTTTATGCATCGATATTTTGTCAATGCACAGGTGGATACTTAACACTTACAAGCCCATATTTCTGTGTGTAGCTACACAGTAATGGCTGGTTAGGTTTCATTGTGGGTAGGTAGTTCAAACTATACACGCATCATGAACGTCCCAACTGATTCTCATAAATACTTCTCAGACATGCAATTTTTCCCTGCAATGCATTACCAACAAAGTTTCCACAACAATGTGGAACCCGAGTTACATTGGCACAAAATGGCATTACCATAATAAAAGTCGGAAATATAAAACTAGATCACATCTGATGATTCTGTCACAATCAAACTCCAGCACTAGTATAAGTATCATGTAACTAGGGCAGTGCTTTTCCTAGTTATGTGATTCTAACCAATCACATGCTGTGGGAAATATGATTGACAGGATTGTCAGACATGGATGTGAGTTTGGTTTTTTATAATGTAGGCCTATGAATTACCCAATCCCAGATAAGAATTGTATTACTGATTCATGCGCAGATGAGCATTGGGCAGACAGTCTCAAAAAGAAACAAAAACAAATGAAATAAACAACTTAGTTGTAACGGCATGCAAAGACTATGGTCAAAGTTCAGAGGTCATCTCACCTGTGCTAAAGCCTGAAGTGGTGCAATAAGATCAGCATACTTGATTTGAATATCAGGCAAATCACCTGACCTGTAGCGCCTATACATGGTTACCACGGCAAACCGCCTCTCACGTTGCTCCTTCAGAGATTCCTACAAAACAAAGTATTCAACACATTTATTAATCTTGCTATACTCTGTCCTGTCTCAGGTTGAGAGTAACGCCATGTTGGATTTCGCAGTGGCAGATTCAAATCATACATGCTACCCTAATTCCGTAGGGCATATACACACAGAGAGATTTGTCTGTATGTTGGCAGAGCAAACTGTGTAAATGCACCAATTTAAATCTGCCACTGCAAAATCCAACATGGCGTTACATCCCAACTTGACACAAGACAGACTATAACATGTGCAGATGAAGCATTTTTGTCACCTTGAGGCTGCGGCAACCAACTCATATGGATTTTCAACCTGATCTTGTCATTAGAAAATCATATTGTGTTAAATGTTAAAAAAGAAAAAAATTTGATTTATTAAAAACACATTAAACCATTTAGCATTAAGGGATATATCTTTATATGGGGTAGAACCCCAGGGTAGAATCCTAATCAGCCTACTATAGAAATAACCATCACAACAAGAATCGGCTGCCAGAATTTTCCTGTGGGTCAATTTCTGTGTATGTGTTTGTTTATTCCCAACAAACACAAAACAGGAAACCTTTGAATGTTGTATTATATAAAGAGCATTAACAATTTAGACAGTAAAAAACATTCTTGAAAACTTGATTATTCTAAACATAATGTTATTTAAGTGTAGACAATTGAAATGTTGTTGTAGTGTTTTTTCATATAGAACATTTTTCAAATGTTTTTATGACTTTCATATCACCCGACAGTTGAATGTTATCAAAAAGTTTTGAATAAAACCAAAACATGTTTATATCATGTTTATAATGTATTAAGAACATTTTTGCGTTTACTGGATTTATAGTAAAATTATTGTTGAGTTTGATGGAAATTCATATTGTGCGATTCCCTTTACCTCTATCATCTGTTTCTGTCGTACTGCCCGTTTCATGAAGAAAGCGCTACTAGCAGCCTGATCCTTGAGGAAGCGTTTCTTGAGACGCAATACATCCTTGTCCAAACGGCCACCTATATAAGAAACAATGGAAGAACAATAACAGAGTAAAATGTAGGCATGTATACTGATCATCTGACCAATTCATTAGCCAAGATAGCAACAGTCTAAGACTCTTACAAGATGGTTTCCATCTTATATTGTAGTTTCCATGGGAAATATTTTGGTGAAGGCTTGCTTATTTTTTGGGTGGCTTTCCCCAACCACGACAGCTTTCCATATCCTCCTGTCCTGCATCACCATTCCCAGGTCAGATGCTTCCAGTCCGGTGTCTTGCTTGAGTACATCTACATATGTAAGGGGTGGTCTACCAGGATTTCTCGTTCCATGTTTGGGTGCACAGTTTATCAGATTGGCGACAGATTCGCACCTACTCCTGAAGCAGTGCCCAGCGAAGCGTGTCCTCCTTTCTCTGATCTTCTCTGAGAGTCTTGGAAGGTCTCCATACAGTTCTTTGTTGCTTATGTGCTGCTTCCAATGGATATTGTACACTGCCCTAAGCATACAGGTGTAACAGCTGTCCAGCTCTTTAGATAGTTTGGGAGTTATGGTCCAGGCTTCACATCCATATGTTAACACAGACTCCACTGTTGCAATGAAGACCTGTAGTTTTAATTTCTTTGGTAGAGCAGACTTCCAGATCTTGCTTAGGCTGTTGCATGATCTCCAAGCTGCTGCTTTGCGTGTTTTGACATCATGCTCTGTGCTTGGCATCCATGATCCGAGATATTTGAAGTCTTTCACCTCATCTAGCTTTGTGCCATTATTTGTGCTGATGTTAACTTGCTGATTTGTGCTGATGTTAAAGGGACATAATTACTGTCAATTTTGAATGTTTTGATCAAAAAGAACTAAAAGCTGTTATGTGTATACCATTTGTGAATAAAGACACTTACCAGAACCAGAATCTGTTTCATCCTGTTGATCAGGTTTCAGTCTTTGCTGCCCAAACCCTGCTCCTACAACAGCCTGAGTTGGTATGGCCCTCTTGCTAACTTTCATAATTATGATGGACTAAGCATACTTACCAGAACCAGAATCTGTTTCATCCTGTTGATCAGGTCTCAGTCTTTGCTACCCAAACCCTGCTCCTACAACAGCCTGAGTTAGTATGGCCCTCTTGCTTACTTTCATAATTATGATCCAGCCTGAGTTGGTATGACCCTCTTGCTTACTTTCATAATTATGATGGACTAAGCATACTTACCAGAACCAGAATCTGTTTCATCCTGTTGATCAGGTCTCAGTCTTTGCTGCCCAAACCCTGCTCCTATAACAGCCTGAGTTGGTACGGCCCTCTTGCTAACTTTCATAATTATGATGGACTAAGCATACTTACCAGAACCAGAATCTGTTTCATCCTGTTGATCAGGTCTCAGTCTTTGCTGCCCAAACCCTGCTCCTACAACAGCCTGAGTTGGTATGACCCTCTTGCTTACTTTCATAATTATGATGGACTAAGCATACTTACCAGAACCAGAATCTGTTTCATCCTGTTGATCAGGTCTCAGTCTTTGCTGCCCAAACCCTGCTCCTACAACAGCCTGAGTTGGTATGGCCCTCTTGCTTACTTTCATAATTATGATGGACTAAGCATACTTACCAGAACCAGAATCTGTTTCATCCTGTTGATCAGGTCTCAGTCTTTGCTACCCAAACCCTGCTCCTACAACAGCCTGAGTTAGTATGGCCCTCTTGCTTACTTTCATAATTATGATCCAGCCTGAGTTGGTATGACCCTCTTGCTTACTTTCATAATTATGATGGACTAAGCATACTTACCAGAACCAGAATCTGTTTCATCCTGTTGATCAGGTCTCAGTCTTTGCTGCCCAAACCCTGCTCCTATAACAGCCTGAGTTGGTACGGCCCTCTTGCTAACTTTCATAATTATGATGGACTAAGCATACTTACCAGAACCAGAATCTGTTTCATCCTGTTGATCAGGTCTCAGTCTTTGCTGCCCAAACCCTGCTCCTACAACAGCCTGAGTTGGTATGACCCTCTTGCTTACTTTCATAATTATGATGGACTAAGCATACTTACCAGAACCAGAATCTGTTTCATCCTGTTGATCAGGTCTCAGTCTTTGCTGCCCAAACCCTGCTCCTACAACAGCCTGAGTTGGTATGGCCCTCTTGCTTACTTTGCTAGTTTTCTTACTGCTCGCTCCAATGGTGAATAAGAGTGATGATTGTTCTGTACCGAGGCTAGCAGAGTAGTCTGCAAACGTATCCTGGCTTCCTGTAAGCCAGTTGTAGGCATTCTTCCTACTTGCTATTGCATCTGTGAAAGAGATCAATACTTTCAATGAGATAACATAATTATTTACCAATTACTGCTACAAATAATAAACCATTCATTCCATTAAGCACTTTGTGTGCTAAAAGTAAGCCATTTTTGGTGGGTGCTTCTTCTTTTTGTCACTATTTACAATCATGAAATGCCAACATACTATTATGGCACCACCAATTGGCAAGGACCTTTTGTGAGTTTCTTGCACTTTTCTGTATTGATAGAATATGGCGAGTAGCAGCACATCTAGAAAGAAAATTAAAATGTTGGCATTTATACAGTGCTTTTCAAGTGCTTTACATTTATTCCGCTGTCATTAGAAACATGTCAATTGCCATACAAGGCATGTTCATACCTTTGGACAGCGCTCAATGGACAATATTCATAACAGTTCCCCATTTCACCCCTGGGTAAAGAGAGGCAAGTGATGTAAAGCACTTTGCCTAAGTGCACAACACACAGGCACCACTGGGGCTTGAACTCGCAACGCAGAGCCTGTACCGCTGTGCCACCATGCCCCAAAGAAAAATACAATATGTAGGCCAAAATGGCTAAAAATTTGCACTTGGACATGGACATTTGTAAATATGTTAAAAATTCACTTATAAATGCAATATAAATAAACTTTTTTAAGGGCTTTGGACATTTTTACACTAATTCAACAACCGTTCTTGATACTCGGGAAAGTATTAGCGTATTGGAAATTACTGGTTAATAAAGCGCAAAACATTTAAGGTGAAAAGTTGGTTATAAGCATATAATAATTCCTTACACAAAACTGTGACAAAGTTCACAGGCTATAATAAAGTACAGAGTTATTCCATAGTAAGCAATCACTGGCTCCCCTGCATTTGTTTGACTGTGACGTCAGACGTGAACTTTCTTTTTTCCATTTCTGTCTTTTATTATCATTATCAAAAATTATGCTGATCTGATCTCACTCACCTAGATCCTGGGTGGCTGTGAACTGTTGTACATCCTGCGTAGCTCTAACCTGTCCTGACAAGTTATCGGAGCCAGTTTGTGATTGGGAACCACCGCTTCCAGAGGATGATTGGCTGGCCTGGGTTTCAACAAACATGGGAGTGGAGATAGCCAGGTTTCGCTTCTTCCAGGAATGGTCTATAGTGATATCCTGTAAGGTCAATACAAATATTGGCAATCAAATAAAAATACTGTGATAAAACAAAAGTGTGACTTTGAAATCTAGAAATCACCAAATGTCAATGTTTTGATTAACCTGTAAAATGTTACAAAATATTAAAGTTTCAAGATTAATTATTATTGAGCTTAAAAGAAAATGAGATATTGCAGTAAAGAGATATATGAATTATGCTTCAAGAAGCTCAATCAGAATTCAACACACACATCCACACCTCACAGTTGCACACCTTTACCATGGGAAGATATCTTACACTTCCCACGATGCATTTCTTCCCTGTTGATTTGCTATTCAGTGCAACATGGGTCAAAAATACCTCGATTAACAAAGCTCATCCACATCTTGCAATTGAGGCATTTTTTTTATCACTAACGACCCATGTTGCACTGAAAAATCAGTACAGGGAAGAAATGCATTGTGGGAGTGTAAGATATTTTCTTCAGTCTCTACTCTTTATCACAGAAATTAATAGGACTATCGTAATTTGGTGCTGTGCCCATTGAAGACATTAAAGTCATTTTTTTAATTACCATGTAAGTATTGGAATAATAGGGTAATTTTCTTTCATGATAGAAAGGGCATCTTGATGATGGTGCACACAACTGCTATTTTATCATTTTGTTAAAAGCTACAAACTAAAAATTGAAATTTGTTGGGAAATCTGACATTATTACTTTCACTTCCATACTCTGTATATCCATCAGTGTCCTTTTTAAACACTTTTCTTGTTTGCAGACAAGTTGTATAGACTTTTTGTTGCCTAGGTATTCTACACACAAATAATTAGTATTGCTAAAAACTACTGAACTAGAAAAAGAGGTCACTCAATGTCATATCAGGCGATACTTTAAATAAAATTCATAAAAGAAGCACACATGTACAGTACACACTTGCTGATGAAATATTGATATACACGGTTACAAGCCTAATTCACATGCCCTATATGGGGAAGTAAAGTAAAGTATTGTTGATTAACGAGCTTTTTGACAGTGTGGCTCAACATTAGGTGTTGCAAAATTTTCATCATGTTGCAATTCACCAATGGCATTTTCAATAGCTGAATTCTAGTGGCTAAGTAAGAAATGCAGTGTGATTTTTTCAATACTGTTTCCATTCATAAGTGGTCTAATACCTACCCATACTTCAATCAGAGGTAAGCATTTAGAGAATAATAAATTAATATCAGATGGAAATATTTTTTCCAACTGTTAGCTCTTTCTTTAAAGATAGGCCTACATACCTGTTGAGACACAGCTTTTTTAGCTCTGTGTATTTTACATGTTACCGCTTCAATTCCAGAAATATGCAGCACATATTTATTGGGATTAAAAAAATATTATCATGTTTTGCCAAATTAAACATAACTAAATCCTAATCTTTTAATTATCACTAACGGGCAATGACAGTCACATTTTAATATGTTTGCAATTTGTGGGGAAATGAACCAAAAACATCACATGCAATTTTGCATGTTTTTGTACAATTGCAGTCACAAAATTGAAAGATTGTCGTTGACATTTTGTATACCGTGTAACTCATTTACCATTTCCAATCACCCTAGTGATGTGCGACCATTGACTTTTTTTGTTCCTTATGATTACAGGAAGAATTTGAGGTGTTGTATAACATAATTCGACCATGTTGATTTTTTTATTTAACTTAGCCACCATCTTGGATTTGACCTCCTTAACTCCAAAATTAGCAGCATGGTTCATTTGATTCAGTGGTCCATGTAGATTGCATATCAGTTCAAACAACAAAATAAATATGAACTTTACACCAAATGACGTAAGGCCCCAGATTATTTTAGGCTTTTTTGTACTTTTTAGCCTATATTTAACCATTGCCAAATCCCCTTTGCTCCTCTGACAATGACCTGGCTAACTCAAACATTGCTTGATAACTTTTTGAAAGTTTCTTACATTATTTCTTTCATTTACTAGAAAATGGCTGAAGAAATTAATTTAGACAATCTTGAGTTCCATGAGCAACTGGGAGAAGGGGCCTACGGAACCGTCAACCGTGTGACATTCAAGACGCCTTTCAAAGGGTACCACAAAGCTGCAGCAAAGAGCATACATTCAATAGGAATAGATGAGATTGACATTATGCGCAAACTAAACCATCCGCACATTGTTAAGCTATTGGCGTTTTATAAGAAAGGTCCCATCAACATGATCATCCTGGAGTACGCTCCAAACAGATCACTACATGACTATCTTGCCGACCACTCACAACCTCTGCCAATAGACCTGAAGCTCTCATGGATGAAACAGGCTGGTTTGGCCATTGAATACCTCCATGCTTCAAACTTCATACACAGGGACATAAAAGCCAGAAATTGCCTACTCTTTCAAGACAATGTCTTAAAGATATGCGATTTTGGTCTTGCGCGTGCAATCCACCATTCGCAATCCTCATCCAGCATCAAAGGCACCTACTGCTATATGGCACCAGAGATTCATGTAGGTAATGAAAGAGGTAGATCGGTTTATTCCAAACCAGCTGACATCTATGCCTACGGGATGCTGATGTTAGAGATCTTCATCAGGAAGCCACCGTTTGATGGTTTTGAATGGCAGATGGTAATCTTCAGGGTCGGAAGTGGAGAACAGCCTGACATCCCAGCCACCTGTCCTAAGGTACTAGCAGAGATAATGAGATGCTGCTGGAATGCTAACCCAAGAAGACGACCAACGATACAAGATATCCTACAAGGTATGTCTATATCAATATACATCTCTAAATACACATGCACGATGCATGTGGAAGAGAATAAAAGTATTGTTCTCTGTCATGCATAGATGATACCATTATTTAAAGTAGAACAAAGAAGTTAAAGATAGAGTTGTTCAGCACCAATAAACAATGGCATATTACATAGGCCCCTATACTATGCTTGAACCATATTTTGTACTTTGTTGATGATATGGCAGATGCATGACATGATAGAGGCTGAAAATGATTCCTTTAGTCTCATCCTTTACACTTTGAATGTATCAGTCCTGTTGTCACTCTGCAAATGAGATTGGTTATAGCAGTGTGTAATGAGCATTGCATCTACACAGAGGAGTACCGACTGGGAGGGCAGGGCCCCCTGACAAATACTGGGACAAAATTGACCAAACGTTGTAATGTCCTCTTTTCCTTTGTTCTGGTTTTAGGCTATAATCGTTCCCATTTTGGCCCAGGAACCAATGACATTTCCTTTAGTCTCATCCTTTAAACTTTGAGACAAATCCTTATAATTAATAACATTATTATGTGCAGGTCACCCCTTCAATACTACAGAGAATCAGGCAAGAGAATCAACAGCCAGACTCTTCCACAAGAGCCAGACTCTACCACAAGATCTACAAGAACCACAAGCAGCTGGAGAGCAAGGTATATAAAAGATTATAAAAAAAGATGCAGAAGATCTGGTTTCGATTACAGTAAGAAAAAAGGGAAAGGTCCAAACAATTTTACATTGGAGACACATCCTGCTTCTTTCTACCCATATGTCTGTGCTTATCTGTCTTCCATATGTCACTCTGTCTGTCTGACTGTCTTTCTTTTCCTCTATCAAGATATGACTTCTTTAAAAAGAAACAAGTCCATCAACTTAATTATAGTATGTCTTAATAAACGTTTGATTACCAGTTCTTAAAATGTTTCTCAAAATTAGTGATACTGTGTAATAAAATTAATAATGATGATCTTTGTTTGGGTTTGACAACCATGGATAACCCAAGAAGCCTCTTTTATAAAGCTCATTTCCGTTGGGGTCCATTTGAACACTGGGATGGGTTGGGAACAGTCAAGGGTTAACACTCTACTCTTTCATAACTGACTGTAAGATACATGTACAGGTATGGCTCTCTGTACATGGGACCAATGTCTTAACATCCCTTCCAAAGGACAGAGTATTTTATTTACCCATTTCTAAATGACCCAAAGGGGAGAGTGGAAGCCTGAATTTAATTTACAGATGTTGCTTATCAATTTCAGACTTTTTCCCCTCCAAGTCAATATCCCAGCAAATCCCCACCACCGGTCATTGAACCTGGTACCTCATGCGCCAAAGGCAAGTACCTTAACCATTAGGCCATGCTCTCTTAATAACCAAGTTTCCAATGATTGTTTCTTCTACATGCCAACAGAAACAGATACATGGAAAGTGGTAAAGACTATAACACCAACACATTATGGCAGATCCCTCAAAGCTCACACCATAGCATGCTGTCCCAATGAGGATGTAGTGGTTAGTTACTGGGACCCAGGACAGGTGTTCCTCTATGGTTCCGATGGGGAATGCAAGATGCAACTGACATCACCAGATGTAGAAGAAAAACAGATCGGCTATGTCATGGGTATCGCTGTATCACCACAAGGCTTCTTCATAGTCAGTCTTTACAGTAGGTTTGTTCAGGTATTCAACTTAGATGGCACGTATCATAGTAGCTTCTCTATCTTGGCAGCTGATGAGAATCCGAATACGCAGACTCACCCAAAATGTGTAGCGATAGATAGGGAGGGGCATGTATTGGTGGGTGATTGGCAGAGGAAAGTGATAACCATCCATACATGTCCTGATGGTAAACAAGTCAGGAGGGTAAGGTGTAGCAACTTTGAGGATCGCATGACAGTTAATAGTAAGAATCAGATCCTGTATAGCTGCAAGTCACCTAAGTCTGTGTATGATCAAGTAGTAGCAATAGATTACTCAGGCAATGAGGTGTTTACCTTAACACCAAGGGTAGATGAAGATATGACACCCAGCATAGATCAAGATATCAGTGATTGTAGAAGAGTAAGCATAGAAGGTATTGTATGTGATTCTCATGATGTTATTTACATTGTGATGCAAGTTTGCAAAGGTTATGGCACAATGTCAAACACAGGCCATCTCCATCAGTATACTCCTACAGGTGGATTCCTGAGATGCATTGATAGAGGTATTGATGATCCACATGATTTGACAATAGCTAGTAATCAATCACTGATATTACAAAACCATGAGTCAATACTAGTCTACAGTACAAAGTAAAGCGACAGATCATAAGATGTATTCAGATGTATTCAGGTGTATCCGGGAATGTGTCAATCTTGAAAGACACTCGGGAAGTTGGGGTAAAGATGTATAATCAAAGACAGGATCAAAAAGACTAGATTGCATCTGATTGTGGTGGTGGCATGCCTTATAATTTTGCACCTTCAAATACACAAACCGTCTCAAAAGTCAGGTCTTAGTAACAGGAAACTTTCTTTCCTGAAGGCGCCATGTCAACAATGCCAAGGTGCAAACCCAAATTTTAATGATTTTTATGATTTTTCCGAATAAGCAAATCACTAAATAGGCCTATAAGTAACACATTAGATGCTCGATACAACAAGAATTACAAATAGCATTGAAGTTAGCCCCACAACAATGTTGATAATCCTGCGCCCCATGCTGAATAAATGCATCATTATTATGCTTAGGTGCTTGAGTTAATATCTGGAATTTCCATCAAAATGTGCAAATAAGCTTATCGATATTCAGAAAACTGCAAATAGTAAAAAAGTAAACTATACAGCAGCAGAGATCCTCGTATACTATCACCCTGCCAAGTTTATTGGCTGTATAAAAGTAAGGTGATAGAGTAGATTAGAGGAATTTCATTAAAATTTGCAAATAAATAATATTTGTAAATATGTATATCATGCCGACTTTCAGGCAAAATATGCAAATATGCCCAATATTAGTTATAAATATGGATATAGCATGATACAAAACTATATATATAAAGTACCACAGGTCATCATAATCATGTAGAATTTTTTGTTATTTCAAAGATCCTAAAAATACATTTTTACAATTCTTATATATGCTTTCCTTCTTGGCAAATTGCTGAAGGATTAGGACATGAAGTGTAATATTTGTTTTTTATGACATAACTCTTTATCATTATGTATCCTGTATTGTTGGAAGATGAAATAAATTGAGACAGAGTTTTAAAATAAGTAGTTTCTATTAAATTCCTTTTTTTCTTCTTCTTCTTTTTTTAGCATTTTATGGAGGGAGCATATGTGAATCTTCTTCAATTAGGGTGCACTTTAACGGCTCGGTCATGAACCACCTTTGCACAGTATTTTTGTGGGACCTGATAGCACATCAGACACATGCACCACATTGCATTCTGAATACCAGGAATGTCCTTCTGAATGTTGATATTTTTTTTTGGAAATGTACGATACAATACAAATTGTATGGCAAATTATTAATGACATTTTTAACAGTCATCAAAGTAAACTTGATAAATCTAATGACATCTAAAATGTATGTATCTGGGAGGAAAAGCCGACCATCTCCAGTTTCGTTCTGTTTCTACTGTTTGGAGATCTGTAGATGTTTTTAATATTTTGTTGTTTTGTAAAGCGCTTTGAGGTCTTCGGACTGAAAGCGCTATATAAGTGGGTTTTTATTATTATTATCATATGATATGAAAAAATATGAAAAGATCTGTTGTATTGAAGATATACATAAAGTCTCCAAAAAGACCTAACAATTTTAGGTCTTTTGAACATGAAGTTTCCAAAAAAACCTAACAATTTTGGGTCTTTAGGGAAACTTCACATTATATCTCCAATATGACAGGTCAAAATTTTCATAGGATGGTCGACTTTTCATCCCAGCTACACACACTTTAAGTACATATATAACATTTGATATATAATGTCTACCTTGTTTACTTTGAGAACTGTAAAATGTAAAAAAAAATCAAATTTAAATAAGTTCCCATAAAATATGTATTATAATTTGGGAATTTCAAAAAATTAAAATTATTTGATATCAGAAAGCTTCAGAAGGACATTCCTCATATTCAGAATGCAATTTGGTGTGTCTGATGTGCTCTCAGGTCCCACAAAAATACTGTGCAAAGGTGGGTGACCGAGCCCCTATTAAAGCCAACAAAAACATTGTACTGACTCAAGTATAGTCCCACCCCTTTTTCAGATATTGGGGATGGGACTATACTTGAATCAAAAAGAAAAAAGTTGAAAGCAGTTTTTTGGCAGGTCCAAAGGAGGAAGCAGCAATTTTTGGCACATATGTTTTGGGCACCATTTCTATACAAGCCCTTAAAAGGGGTAGGAAAACATTTAGGAAGACATTCAAATTTTGAAATTTCCTGATCGCTGCACTATATGATAACACAAATTTTAAATTGTGTTATCAAATAATTATGCGAGTGCAGCGATTTTAAATTTGGGTTCCCAAAAATCTTGCATGTCGGGGGGCAAAAGGGTTTTTTACGTTGGAAGGGTGGCAAAGGTTTTTTTTGCACATTGAAAGGGGGAAAGATGTTTTCGCACAGCCAAAGGGGGGGGCAAATACTTTTGACAGCCCATTTTAATCATAATTCACCACCCCGGGGGTCCCCCGCCCGCGGTACAAACAAATATTGCACAACCCCTTACCTAAATAAAATATATAATTGTAGAGGACAGATATTCAGCAAAATAAAACAGTATGGATTTAAACCTTTTTGTCAGTTTTTCATACATGCAAAATGGGCTATTCCAGAAAATAAGTGCACATCTCCTATAGAGGAGTAACTTTTCAATCAAAGAAATGTCTGGATTTCCAGGTCTGCTTTCTGAAAACAACTGGAATTCCAGTTACAAATGTCACTTGAAAAAGCCTGGAAATCCAATTAAATGAAGGAAAAATCACAGAAATGTCCAAAATGAGCTCTTAAATTGAGGATTTCTGATTTTAAACTATTTTTTTGGTGGATTTTTTCACCTTTGGACACTTTAAAAGTCTGGATTTCCAACAGTCACGACTGGACAAAAAGTCCGGATATCCGGGGGTGTGCATCTATTTTCTGGAATAGCCCAATGTGTGTGTGGGCACAATAGCAGAGGCAATATAGAAATTGTACTACAGATGAACAAACTCTTTTTTTCGGAAAGGGGGTCCCAAATTTTCCAAAAGTTGGCGTCAATAAAATTTCGACCCCCATATTTCGGCAACATGATTTTATGACCCCACCACTACCGATACAACAGGCTTAAATTGTATTGAAAATGATCAGTTCTTTTGAATAAAATAAACACACTATCTGTGGTCATCTTGTGAATCCCTACATTTTGGTCATCAAAAATTGTATGACCTTCCCCCTCCCCCATTTTTTTTCCAAAAATGTATGACTGCCTCCCCCATATATTTGGGACCCCCCTTCTGAAGAAAATGATAGCCCCTAAATGCTGTTTAAAAAGTTCTGGCTAGTGTATTTGGTGAAAATTGAAGGTCTTTGCTATTAACCTGGTAAATTCAGGTGTGCTAAATATAGATTCAGTGACCTCTTTGATCAGTGATGCCAACACCTTGCCTTAGGTGCACAATTGGGCTACTTGGCAATCACTTGCCACTACTCCAAAAAACATGCTAAGACTTATTTTCCTTTCAATTCAGCTGAATTCTGAAGGTTTTAAGTCTCTAAAGCTCCAAATTCCAATAACAATGGGTTTTGGGACCATTGATCAGTCAGTAACTTCCCATTATTAGCACCGGACGTTTTTAAGTCAAATGCTTTTCCGCCCAAATGGGGTAACATTCTAGTAAAACAACCCAAATACTGGTACTGGGTATTTTTTTTGAAATCATAAAAATTGGGCTACTTGAGGGTCATTCACTGCTGCCTGGCAAGCCAATTTGTGGTGCTTTGGCACTGAAAAGTGTTGGCAACAACACAGTGTCTCTGATGTATACATACATGATGCACTGACTGAAGTATACTGGTGTTATAAAGCTTGCTGCTGCCAATACTATGGAATATTTTGGTGAAAATGTCATGGATTTCAACCATTCCTTCACTGAATAGTGAATTTTTGAGTGGAGCTACATCAGCAGTACACATTTGTGAGTTTTTCTCTCAATCTTGATGATTTAAAATTAATTTTTACACACTTTCTTCAGGACTAGCAATATACAATATAGTTGACAGTCCCAATATCCCAGGATTCATTTTTTCATGAAAATTGTGCTACTTTCTAATA
This sequence comes from Amphiura filiformis, assembly GCF_039555335.1. Taxonomy (NCBI): domain Eukaryota; kingdom Metazoa; phylum Echinodermata; class Ophiuroidea; order Amphilepidida; family Amphiuridae; genus Amphiura; species Amphiura filiformis. The sequence goes on from NC_092638.1 coordinate 6,532,286, forward strand.
TTGCAAGAAAAACACCCATGACTATATACAGTAATAGCACCAATCCTTGTTGTACATCATCATTATGCCAGTGTGCGGATGACTAGGTCATTAAATCTGCATGGTCATCTGCCAAAAAGTTTGGTCATCCGTAATAATATACTGAGTTTTTACTGATGCCCATACTAAGTACACGGGTGTCCGAAGCATAACCTGCAGTGACTTTCTGGTTATCCGACACGGCAATTCTGTGCGTCAGGATGCCACAATGTATCTTAATTGACATCAACATTGACTTTCATCACAGGGCCTGGGATGAAAGTCAATGTTGACATCAATTAAGGTTTTACCGTCGTCACCCGATTCGACTTGACCATTGCGCCTGTTTTCAGCGCGTGCGTGCCAGCGTCGTGCTTTCGGCGTTGCGTTGCAGACATCGCAGAGAACGATGCGTGTTGTGCGTGTCTATGCTATTTTTGCGCACCGGCGATAACTAGGGCCACAAAATAAAGAAAACAATGTTTGCTGAGCGCAATAAAAAGTGGCCGCTTCTAATAATATTAAATACAACATGTACAAACCAAATGCCAGCGTGCTTCCACTGATAACGGACCGGACCCCTCCCCAAAGTAGGCCTACGACAGTAGTGTCGAATAGATGGTATGAAGTTATAGGCCTACCTATACAGAATCAGGGTGTGTTTTTTTAACATTAGGCCTAAACGAGTGTTGGTTAAATTGGTTAATACGTTTTAATAATTTTGTGGCCTAAATGTTGGGTAAGCCTATATTTTAGGCCTATATTAAAGGTTAAACGTTAGTAGAACGTTTCATAATGAAACACACTACAACAAAATTAAAAACATGTTGTGAAAATGTCATTGTAGACATATTGTCTCAAGACATCAGGAAAACACAACACCAAAGCATTGATTAGACTCCGCATTCCCCTCAAGATCATGAGGACCATTTATTAAGCTATTTATGACCATTCAACAATTTATATTCATATACATAAATATAATTGAGATACATAATGATAGATTTCATAGCACTTTCATAGCAATTAAGACCTGACATAATATAAATAGAAATAACCATACTGAATTAGTTATCTTCCAATAAATATTATTAATAACACAATACAAAAAAAATTAGAAAAATGTGTACAACAAGCCAACCATACAGGCTGGACATGCAAGAATTGACTTCTGTATCACATTTAACCAAATTTCATCTTAAGCAAATACAGATACCTCTTTGGATCAAACAGAGGATTGAATTGGAAATCAATATTTATAACGCAATTATTAAATAAACAGAAATCTCCAAAAGAAGAAACAATGCCAACTCTATCAATGAATTAAACCTTTAAATCCCTATATAAGCTGGTAATTATTGAAAAGTGAGCCAAAATTTACTATAAAATAATATTAATAAATGAAATAATCCACTGACAAAAACAATCAAGCCAAAAAGATACTTCAAATAAGCATAAATTACTCTACATAAAGCGTAGTAGAAAGTGGAGACAATCTACTGACGAGATTCCTCAGGATTTGAAGAAACTCCAGACAACGCATAGCGTAGTAGAAAGTGGAGACAATCTACTGACGAGATTCCTCAGGATTTGAAGAAACTCCAGACAAAGCAGCATAGTAGAAAGTGGAGACAATCTACTGACGAGATTCTTCAGGATTTGAAGAAACTCCATACAAAGCATTTATTAAGCCAGCACAAAGCGTAGTAGAAAGTGGAGACAATCTACAGACGAGATTCTTCAGGATTTGAAGAACTCCATACAAAGCATTCATTAAGCCAGCACAAAGCATAGTAGAAAGTGGAGACAATCTACAGACGAGATTCTTCAGGATTTGAAGAACTCCATACAAAGCATTCATTAAGCCAGCACAAAGCGTAGTAGAAAGTGGAGACAATCTACAGACGAGATTCTTCAGGATTTGAAGAACTCCATACAAAGCATTCATTAAGCCAGCACAAAGCGTAGTAGAAAGTGGAGACAATCTACAGACGAGATTCTTCAGGATTTGAAGAACTCCATACAAAGCATTCATTAAGCCAGCACAAAGCGTAGTAGAAAGTGGAGACAATCTACAGCGAGATTCTTCAGGATTTGAAGAACTCCATACAAACCATTCATTAAGCCAGCACAAAGCGTAGTAGAAAGTGGAGACAATCTACAGACGAGATTCTTCAGGATTTGAAGAACTCCATACAAAGCATTCATTAAGCCAGCACAAAGCGTAGTAGAAAGTGGAGACAATCTACAGACGAGATTCTTCAGGATTTGAAGAACTCCATACAAAGCATTCATTAAGCCAGCACAAAGCGTAGTAGAAAGTGGAGACAATCTACAGACGAGATTCCTCAGGATTTGAAGAAACTCCAGACAAAGCAGCGTAGTAGAAAGTGGAGACAATCTACTGACGAGATTCCTCAGGATTTGAAGAAACTCCAGACAACGCAGCATAGTAGAAAGTGGAGACAATCTACTGACGAGATTCCTCAGGATTTGAAGAAACTCCAAACAACGCAGCGTAGTAGAAAGTGGAGACAATCTACTGACGAGATTCCTCAGGATTTGAAGAAACTCCAGACAACGCAGCATAGTAGAAAGTGGAGACAATCTACTGACGAGATTCTTCAGGATTTGAAGAAACTCCAGACAAAGCGGAGAGTAGCATAATTTGACATACTTTTATTGAAGCATCTTTGACAAATGAGATAACTGATTTACCCTTCCAGCTACTGGGAGGGTGGGTGGGATTTTTGGTCCAGCATGATCGGAGGAGCAAATGCAAGTGGCTTACTAAGAAAGGTATGAACACAACAAAAGAAATGGAATTAAAGCAGATACCTGATTGGCTGCACCCCACTAAAGTGCCATCTGAATGGCCAGGAATCTGGGATTGTTGCTATAACAACACAACAACTCCTACAACATTCCAATACCATGACCCAAATCAATAGCATAAGTTTCAAGAGCACTTGAAATGGCTCAAGTGGAACTGATAGGATAATTGTCCAGACTTGGCTGCACATGAACGCCCAAGTTTCCCTGATGCTGAGACAATCTGGTTTTTAAAAGATTTTCAACTTTGAAAAACGTCATTATTTTGGCAACATTGTTCCAACTTAAAATATGTTTTGCAGCAAGTGTTCAATGTTTTTGATTATTATTTTAAAAATGTAAAAGTTTATAATCCAACATTTAAATGTTTAAAGCATTTTGTGTTGGGTAAAGATCTACGTGCACTGAATTCATAATGCATGCGATATAGACAACACCATCAAAACTTTTCACAAAAAAGGTCATACATTTACAAAAATGATCATTGGCCAAACGTTTTTCTACAGCTATAGCCGTTTGTGACCAAAATACACCAAATTAGAATTAGGCTAAGGATTTTAAGGTTTCATTAAGTCTTTTATAGTCGACATCATTATAATTGTTCCTATTTAATATGGACACTTCTTAGCCTAAGAAGTATTGTAGGTAACTTTTTATTTATAGTGAAAACTTTCCTGCGTAAACAGACAATTCCTTTTCTGTGGCCATATGCGTAAACGAACGCTGATCCGGCATCAGATCGCGCTTGTATACCAACGCGTTTGTACGCACCAAAATATCCATCTACGCAATTAACTACGCATGGTGTCGCAGTAAAAATGCTTTTTGACCTATTTTGGTCAATTTACGTGAAAACAAGGTCCGGTACCCCCCAATTTTTTTTTTGCGCGATTTTATAGAGCTTTTTCTTTTTCATAACATATATAAAATTAAAAAAATTTTGTCTCGACAATTTTTTTATACAACGCAAAAGGTGGTATATTTTGGACAAATTGCTGATTTTGCCATTGAAGTGTACAGAGATTTTTGAAATGTACACCTCTTTTAAAACAGCCGTAGCTCAAAAGTGAGGTCCGTCACCCCCTGTTTTTTTTACAGATTTATTATCTACACATATCAATGTACAAAATATGTCAATTTAAAAAAATTTGGTCGATAGGTTTAGTAACGACGGTAAAACCTTAAGGTATTGACAGGGGCTGTACAATAATTATGAGCCCTGGGGAGGGTAAAATTAGAGGGGGGGCAAGAAATTTTTGGCGAGCGAAGGGGGGGGCAAGCAATTTTACGAGCGAGCCGAGGGGGGAACAAGCGATTTTTGGCACACATTCACGGGCGCCTTTTTAATAAAACGCTCTAAAATGGCATAGGAAAACGGTACGGAAACGCTTAAATATGCAAATTTTCCTGCTCGCTGCGCTCACAACTATGGATGGCGGATACCTTCAAAATACGCCTAAGAATACGCCTAAGATGCAATCTTAGACGTCTAAGATGCATTAGGCGTCTAAGATGCAATCTTAGGCGTCTAAGAATTTCGCGGTTGGCTTAAATCAACGAATCACAGGACCGGAAATCCAAAACAACCAATCATCTATTCAATTATTGATCAATGAAATCTTAGACGCCTAAGATTTTACACGCCTAAGAATTCTTACACGTCTAAGATTGATATTTTAGTGATGGACGGTATCACCAATGTGATAGCTCCCAAAAGGGAGCACACCACTAAATCAATGCGCCATTTGTGCAACCCTACTAAGTTCGGTAAAATACGGAAAGTTTTTGTGGTATTATGGGCTGCTGTTTGGACTAATTATCAGACAGAGTAGCTTTTTTATAATTATTGAGAAAATAGGTCCGCGAATTAAAAAAATGGCAGAATCGGGTTTGCAGTCTTGAGAGCATGTCAAAAACAGTGAGGGCGCTGTTCGCGGCCTTGTAGGGGAAAACGAGGTGGAAGGACCCCATACATTGAAAATGTTAAACTTGCATCGATTTGCAATCAACTGGTCATCATAAAATATTTTAAAACGAGCCCAAAAGGCCTCAAAATGAGGAGAGAAAACCGGTGCTTTTACACGTGTTTCAATGGGAAGATTATTTAGTGGTGTGCGCCCACCATGCGCAGTGCCAGTGATCGAGAGTACGGCGGGATAATCAGTTCCGTCATCTCTGGTTCCGTTCATTTTGTCATAGTAAGTTTGGAACACTCTCTGCCGATAGTTGTCGAAAGTTCTACATCGTGTATAGTACGCCTGATCTCAGCGAGAAATTGTTCAGATTGTGTGACCGCCATTTTACAAGTGATACCGGCCTAATCAGCGCCCGTCGCACGTTTTGATCGAATTTGCAATACCGTCCATCACTAGTCACGGTCGAATGGTCAATCTTGGACGTCTAAGAAAATCTTAGGCGTGTAAAATCTTAGGCGTCTAAGATTTCATTGGTCAAAAATTGAATACGCCTAAGATGTTTGGTTGTTTGGAATTTCTGGTCATGTGATTCGTTGATTTAAGTCTACCGCGAAATTCTTAGACGCCTAAGATTGCATCTTAGACGCCTAAGAATGCATCTTAGACGCCTAAGAATGCATCTTAGATAAGATTGCATCTTAGACGTCTAAGGTTAGGCGTATTCTTAGGCGTATTTTGAAGGTTTCCGCCATCCATACACAACATACATCTAAACCATTTAAAGTTTGGAATTTGGGATCCCAAAAATTTGGCATGTTCAAGGGGGGAGGCAAAGAATTGTTGGCGGGCCGAGAAGGGGGGCAAGCAATTTTTGGCGGGCCGAGAGAGGGGAGGCAAGCGATTTTTGGCGAGCTGTGCGGAAATTTTACCCCCCGGGGGCTCATAATTATTGCACAGCCCCTCATATGTCAAGTTGCATATCACTCGCATAAAAAACAAGTAGAAAGCATACTTTTTTCAAGATCAGATGCAATACGCACTTATCAAATGCAGCAAAAATGGAAAAAGAGTACATTCATCACACAGATGTTACTTGAAAAGGGAATCTAAAAAAGTCAGTGTGCCTGCATGCCCATGCTGAAAAAAGTTGGTGTTTTTAATTCTGGGTGAATTCTACTTCAACCAGCTCAAAACGTGTGTTTTTTCTTGATTGATCGCTACCGGCCTCTATTTGTTATGGGTAGTAGGGGTTTCAGGTGTGTTCATCATGACTCATAGCTCTTAAGGGTAGGGAGGAATAATTGAAATTCCCAACATCAACATGATGTTGACATTTCTTGTGGCTTGGACTTTTGAGCAAAAATACCCCTAAGCAGGATTTTATCATGTTTTGATAAAATACACTCCTTATTACATAGTTTTTGTTTTTTAAATAATTTTTCTAATATTTAAAATGTTTTTTGGATGGTCCTGATGATACAAATCAGAAGACATAAACTTTAAAAAAATGCACTTGGGTTAAGTTGGGTACAATAAAAATGACCCCTAAACGCACCAACTACAGGTTTAAAAAGAAACCTTTTTTCTTGAAGCCTTTTGACCCCCTAAGCAAGATTCACATTCATTCTCTGAAAAGGACCCTTTTTTCTGTGTTTTTCTGGTCATGCATGTGTACTCTATGAAACTTGAATGCCCCCCCCCTGTATGATGCACTAGCTGCATCGTATAAAATATGGCGTTTAATCAAATTTCTTCTTGCGTATGTTGGTAATAGTTTAGCAATTGTTTTTGGAAACTACAAGCTGATTTGATAATCAACTTAGTTTAAAACTAGTCTGTGCTAAACTAGTCAGACCATGTAACTATATTATCCATAGGGAGTACCACACTCTCACAGAAAACAAAGTGGTGATACTCGTGGCTTCATGTTGCAGTTTTGCCGCTCTGTCTGTTGCGCCGTCAGCGTTAAACCACATTAAAATTTAATTAAAAATTGGGGGCCTTGGTCAACCCAACTGCCTCCTTATATTTTGTTCATCTTATGGCTGGTGAAAAAAATGACATAACATCATGTATTGATATAATGAGGAAGCAGTCAGGTGCAGCATTTATGATAGAATTTGCGTGTTAATTGTGTGACTGTCGCAAGAATTTTCATGAGCGTAACTTTGGACTTTATCGACATGCACAGTAACAAAAAACAAATAATTTTGGCCAATTATAAGCCAAATAAATTATACATGCCTGCAACTTATGTTTTGTAGGATCAGGAATCATTTCCTAAAATCTTTACAGTCAAGATTTAGAAATAACATTTTTATATGAACAATTTCATCATTGACAGAAAATTCACTTGGGAGATCTTGTCTT